>NW_021604614.1:2957104-2959910 GCF_004785775.1 Grammomys surdaster
AGAAAGAAAGAAAGAAAGAAAGAAAGAAAGAAAGAAAGAAAGAAAGAGAAACCAGATCTCGGAGAGTTGAGAGCATAAACTGCTCTCCCAGGGGGCTGGGTTTTAGTTCTCAGCACCCATATGACGCAGCTCTGAACTGCCTGTATGTCCACGTCAGGGGATCTGATTCTTCTTCTGGACTCTGGGCATCTGCATTCACATGTACAGACACCCCACACACACGTGCACACACGCGTGCACACACAAATAAAAATGAAGGTAAATCTTCCTTTAAAAAAAAACATCGGGGAACAGTAGAGACGGCTCAGAGGTTAAGAGCACTGACTGCTCTCCCAGAGATCCTGAGTTCAATAAGATAGCTACAGTGTACTCATATACATGAAATAAATCTTTTTAAGAAAATCAATAAATGGAATACACATGGCATCAGAATGAAGAATAAAAATATCAATACGATTAAGTCAGGCAAGGTAGTGCACGCCTTGCACGCCTTTAAGCCCAGCACTCAGGAGGCAGGGACAGGAAGATCTCTGTAAGTTTAAAGCTAACCTGGTCTACACAGCAAATCTCAGACCCACTAGGGCTACACAGTGAGACCCTGTCTCAAAAAATAATTATAAAATGAAATATGAGAACAAAAGTGGGGCTACAGGTCAGGGGTGGAATATTGCCTAGCATGTGTGAGGGGCTAAATTCAATCCCAAATATACAAACCAACCAACCAGACAGACAGACAAACAGCACCAGGGACGATGACAGGGTACAACACTGGCCACCTACAGTGCTGTGCAAAGTCTTTCTGGAGATCCTGTCTGGCGTTGACAAAGGCACAGCCTCGCTCTGTCCCCACCACGTACACGTCTGTCTCATACACAGCGATGCAGGCCACCTCAGCCTTGGACTTGGCCAGCTCTTTACACTGAAACGGAAATGCAAAACGACAAGGGTGGGTTCTACACACGTTCGAGATCATCGTGGGCCGGATGAGAAGCTGCCTTTAAAAACTAGGTGAAAAAAGGGGGGACAACTAACTTAACTACTAAGAGACTTTATCTCAGACCCCCAAACGAGTCACTCACTCTCCCTTCAACATCTCTTTTCATATTTTTTATTTTATGAGTAATCATATTAGATGGTGTGTATGTATGTGTATGCACACGTGTGTGTGTCAGAGAACAACTTGTGTTAGTTCTCTCCTTCTACTCTATGGGTCCCAGGACTTGAACTCAGAACGTCAGGGTTGGTGGCAAGCCCCTCCACCTGCCGAGCCATCTTACTGGCCCTGCTTCATGGCTACTAAATTTACCTACAAAAAACCACACAGGATAGAAGACCTGTGAGGGGCCTGATCTGCCCTCGTGTGTTGCACCCCAGTGTCTGGAAGGGTCCTGGGAGTAGGAGGCCCATCGTAAGTGCTTGTTAAATGCAGCAATGGATCCATCCCATTCCATGGTTTTTAGGGCAGGTATGTCTAGCTTTCTTATTTTTTAGGGGGTGAAGAGGATGGTGTCACGTGTCTCATACTGGCCGTGAACTCATTATGTTATGCTGGCAAGACATCCCAGTGGATAGATAGCCTAATGACCTGAATTTGGTCCCCAGGATTCACGTGATGGCTGGAGAACACCAGATTCCCAAAAGCAGCCCCTTACTCTCCCGGTGCACTCTATAGCATGCCCACGTCACGTCCACTACATACATGTAAACACATCAAAACAACCCTTACTTACGCCCCTGGTGACCTTGAACTCCCGACCCACTTTCTCTACCTCCCATAGTGCTGGGGTCTCCAGGTGTGTACCACCACACTGCACTGAAGGACATCCTCATACAGACATGAGGGGGGTACAGAGAAGTGACCCTGAAGTGTGCCACCATCCTTCAGTTCAGCAACAATCTGAGATATCCGCAGAGCCACAGAGTCTCACCATGGACTCCAGGGCAGACATGAGGAACGTCACCACCATCCTGCTGTCTGAGGACTCATCGCCAACGGGCTGGGTGGACACCGCTACTTGAGCCATTCTTCCTGTAGAGAAACAAGGAGGTGAGTGGTGGGGACCCTCAGTGCTGTTGTGATCACATGACAACAGCTGTGCGGGTGTGAATGGAGGGTCCATCATGGCTTATGGGTTGGGTGCCCAGGCTGGTGCCAGAAGCTTTGGGATGTAAGACGCCTTTAGGACACTGAAGGCATGAGGTAGTCCTTGTACGATACGCAGACCCTACCTCACCTGCAGCTCCCACAGCCGAGAAGCAAGGTGTGTGGAGGCAGAAGGTGTGGGTCGGGCTGCTTCCATCATAGTGGACCAGGAAGCTCTTCAGAGAAGAGTGTTACATTTTTTTTTTTTTAAAGACAAGTCTCATAATACAGTTCCTGTTGACCTGGAACTCAATCCGTACACCAAGCAAGGAGACCTTAAAATAAAGATCTACCCACTTCTGCATCCTGAGTATTGGGATTAAAGAATGTGCCGGTACACCTGGACATTTTTATTTTATTTTGCAAAGGGGTCTTCCCAGCCCACCACACTGACAGTGAAGTATGTATCCAAGGATGACTTTCAATTTCTGACCCTCCTTCCTCAGTTTTCCAACTGCTGAGAAAACAGGACATGTGCCACCACCCTTGGCTGACAACTTTGGCCTTTGACGAGAAAGAAATGATGGACAGCGTGGGAGGGGCTGGTTGGCATCAATTCTACATCAAGAAGGAATAAAGAATCAACGGTGTCTCGTTTACTATGCTCTATTTGTGTTCTGTATGTAACAACAAAGGAGGCAGGAAAATCCTCCTCCCTCCCTC
>NW_021604614.1:2960310-2971926 GCF_004785775.1 Grammomys surdaster
CCTGAAACTAACTCTGTAGACCAGGCTGGCCTTGAACTCAGAGATCCTCTTGTCTCTGCCTCCCAATGCTGGAATTAAAGACATGCACCACCACTGCTGGGTTGAAACTTTTCTTTCTTAAAACTGCTTTTATTGGGGCTAGTGAGATGGCTCAGAGATTAAGAGCACTGGTCGCTCTTGCTAGAGGTCCTGAGTTCAATTCCCAGCAACCACATGGTGGCTCACAACCATCTGTAATGGGATCTGATGCCCTCTGCTGGCATGCTGGTGTACATGCAGATAGAGCACTCATACATTAAAAAAAATAAGTAAATAAAAAAGATTCTTTAAAAACAGCTTTTTAATAAAATGCAATCATTTATTTTGCGTTTGTGTATGGGCACAAACACCATAGTGCACATATGGAAGTCAGAGGATAACTTTGAAGATTGTTTTCCTATCTCTCCAGACAAGGTCTCCTATAGCTCAGACTGTCCTTGAACTTGCTACATAAGTTGAATTCCTGCTCCTTCTGTCTCTGCCTCTCAAGTGTTGGGATGCCAGGCAGGTGCCACCACATCTGGCTGCCAGTTTTCTTTAAAAAAAAAAAAAGTGTGTGTGTGTATGTGCGTGTGTGTGTGCGTGTGTGTGTGTGTGTGTGTGTGTGTGTGTGTGTGTGTGTGTGTATGAAAGTGTGCATGTGAGGAGGTGCCCCCAGAGACCAGAGGAGGATCTCAGATCCCCGGAAGCAGGAGTTAAGGTGGTTCTGAACCGCCTCACAAAAATGCTAGGAACAGAACTCAGGTCCCCTGCAAGAACAGTAAGAGCTCTAATCACTGAGGCATCTCTCCAGCACCGTGACTACATTTATTATTGCTTTTGAGAAAAGGCCTCATTATGCTGTAACCCAAATTAGTCTCAAATTCATGATCCTCCTGCCTCAGCTTGCTGAGGGCTGGGATTAAAGACAGGTACCACCAAACCCAGTGAAACTAACCATGTCAGGTTATAAGTGAGCCCACAGAATACCATCTCCCAGGCCCTTTTGTACTCACATGTAAAGGACCAGCAACATTCAACTAGATCACAGGTTGTATACAGTAGTTAACTTTTCCTTAACTGAAGATTATAGGGCTGGGCTGTGGCTCGGTTGCTAAAGCGCTCTTGGCTAGTGTGCTTGGAGTCTGGATTCCATCCTTAACATGGCAAAGAAAAAAAGAAAGAAACAGGTAGTGCACTCTTCGAATCCCAGCACCTAGGAAAGGGAAACAGGGATCAGAGGCCAAGGTCATAGCAGATTACAGAGTTCAAGCCTAGCCTGGGCTACAATGAGATTCTGTCTCAGTTAAAAAAAAAAAGTCAAAATAAAACAAAGTAAAGTTTTACTAGAACACATATCCACCCTTCAGTTTAGCCCAGTGCTCTCAGCCTTCCTAATGATGCAACCCTTTAATACAGTTCCTCATGGTGTGGTGAATACAATTATTTCGTTGCTAGCACATAACTGTCATTTTGCTACTGTTATGAACTGTAATGTAAATCTCTAATATGCAGGTTATCTGATGTGTGATCCCACCTCCCGTCTGCCTCTGGATGCCTTCTGCAACGGCAGAGCCCAGTGTTTGTGAGAGAGACCAAAAACCCTTGTGAACTGCAGCAGCCTGAGGTGCTGCATGTGTAGCCAGGAGCTAGCACGTTATTTTATGGCCTCCGGTCAAGAAGACAAATTCCTTTGGGCTATCTTCATTGCCTTTTAATAAGCCACTTACTGTCACTTCAGCATCTGGCCTAGTGTCTTTATGACCACTACAGGACAGCCCTCTGTCTTCACTTTGCCTCCAGCTAAAACCAGGTGTGGCAAGGGGTGTGGGTGGGGGTGGGGTTGTGGCACACATCTTTAGTCCCAGCACTCCAGCAGAGGCAGAGACAGCCCAGCCTGGTCTACAGAGTGAGTTCCAGGACAGCTAAAGCTATACAGAGAAACTCTGTTTCAGAAAACAACAACAAAAAACCCAACCAACCAACCACACAAAAGCCGTGTGACAATACATGGTGTACTCTGAGCATTGTGGGTAGGAGAGGTGTAGCAAGATTGAAGGACTCAGGTCTCTTTTTACATCAAGTGGTCCCAGGTATCGCATCAAATTTGGGTCATTAAGCTTAGCAGCAATCAACTTTACCCCAGTGTGCCATCTCTGTAGCACCTTGTCATTTTTTTTTTTTTTGAAGAAATCTGGAGGGACTGGAGAGATGGCTCAGAGGTTAAGAGCACTGGCTGCTCTTCCAGAGGTCCTGAGTTCAATTCCCAGCAACCACATGGTGGCTCATGACCATCTCTAATGGGATCTGATGCCCTCTTCTGGTGTATCTGAAGACAGCTACAGTGTACTCATATAAGTAAAATAAATCTTTTAAAAAAATCTGGAAAAGAAAGAAAGAAAGAAAGAAAGAAAGAAAGAGCGAGCGAGAGAGCGAGCGAGCCGGGCAGTGGTGGCGCATGCCTTGAATCCCAGCACTTGGGAGGCAGAGACAGGTGGATTTCTGAGTTCGAGGCCAGCTTGGTCTACAGAGTGAGTTCCAGGACAACCTGGGCTATACAGAGAAACCCTGTCTCTAAAATCCGAAGTAAATAAGTAAATAAATCTGGGCATCTTAGTCAACCATCTATAACCTTAACACTAAGGGAGATGGTCAGCAAGGACAACATGGGCTACATAGTGGTATGTCTTGAAAATAAATAATTTATGCATGGTGGTCTAACCTTGGACTCCCAGCAGTTCTAGAGGCTAAGGCTAGATAGGATGAACACCTTAGGAAGATCTTGTCTCAAAATGACATGACTAAGTCGGGGGCTGCAGCTAAGGCTCAGTGGTTATGAGCACCCAGTTTCCGTTCTCAGAACCCACAAGGCAATTCGCAACCATCTGGATCTGTTCCAGGAGATGTGGTGCCCTCTTCTGGCCTCTGCTGGCACTGCATGCATGTGGTACAGGAACATACAGGCAGGCAGAACACCCACACACATAAAAATAAACCATAGCCAGGTTATGCTGACACACAGCTTTAATATCAAGCACTCAGGAGGCAGAGGCAGTTAGAGCTCTGTGAGATTGATGCCAGTCTGGTCTACAGTATGAGCCCCAGGACAGCCAGGCCTGTTACACACAGAAACCCTGGCTTGAAAAATCTAAATAAATAAATAGATAAATAAATCTATATAAAATACAAAACATAAGTCTGCTGCTGTAACTCACTGATTCTGGGCTCAATCCCAAGTATAAACACCAATAAAATAGAACACCCACAAGCTTGACCCAGGAATTCTATTCTTCAGTAAACACCCACAAGAATCCAAAAATAAATACTCACATCCGACGCACAGAAATAAACACTGTGATGTCAACCACAACAGACAAAACATGCTTTATTTAGTCTTCTACTTTAAAAAGATGATTTAGTTATATGTGCATATTTGTGTGTGTGGTGTGTGTGTGTGTGTGCACGCGCATGTATACACGCTCAGGTGCCCGTATAGGCCAGAAAAAGCTTCACATTCCTTGGGTCTGGATTTACAAGGGGTTTTGAGCCCCTTGATGTGGGTTCTCAGAAGTATGCTTTCGTCCTCTGCAAGGGCAAGCACTCTTAACTGCCGAGCCAATTCTCCAGCACCTCCATCTATTATATAATATATATATATATGAAGAGGTCTTATTTAATTAGGTTTGTAGAAAACAATTAACTGTATAAAACTTACAGTGAAGAATGACCATGTTTGAAAGCCGCTCCAAGACTCAAAGGAGAACACAGGATTGTAATAAACAGAGTTACAGAACACACTGAAGAGGTTTGTATAGTCAGCTCACTGGAACTGACGGGGTCACATTCTTAAGTATTGATTTTTTTCAAAAGAATTTGTTTATTTTATGTGAGTACACTCTCTCTGTCTTCAGACACACCAGAAAAGAGTATCAGATCTCATTACAGATGGCTGTGAGCCACCATGTAATTGCTGGGAATTGAACTCAGGACCTCTGGAACAGCAGTCAGTGCTCTTAACCGCTGCGCCATCTCTCCAGCCCTTATGTATTGATTTTTGCTTCATGCCGCCCCAGTGGCAGATCTCCTGTCTTCGAAGCACAAGCAGCACTCTGAGCACAACATTTCAAAAATCTGGAACTCTTGGTTATAGCACATCTGGGCTGTTGACCACAGTCAGGGTGTCTCAATCTTGTCTATGTGACAGGTGACATCATAGTGTGCAGACAAAAAACAAAACAAAAAACCCAACTAACCAATCAAACAAACAAACAAACAACATCATCAAAATGCTTGGAAGCATCCAACGCACTGTGCATCTTGGGGGTATAAATGGAGACTTCAGAATCTTTAGACAAATAGAGGCATTTATACTAAAACATTCGGACAGCACCACTGCCTCTGTTATGTCTGTCACAATGAAGCCAAGTCAAACGGATGTCCTTTGGGGCTGTAATGTTCAAGCGAGAGCCAGCAGGTCTGTAAGACCTCGAAGCACTCTCCAACCTCCACTGTTAGAAAAAACGTCTCTCAGAACAAATGGTCCCTATGGCAGCAAGCACTGAAGAGCCCAGCCAACCAGAGGAGCAGCCAGGACACTTGAGGGTAGTGGTGGGGTGCTCTGTCAACTCCTGCATTCCTCCATTAAAATGTGTGTGTGCGTGTTCGTGTGTGTACACGTATGTGCGTGTGTGTGTGATTATGTGTGTGTGTGTGTAGGAGTGTTTTCCCTGCATGGTTGTGTGTGTACCATGTGCACGCCTGGTGATGGAGGCTGGGAAGGGTACTGGATGCCCAGGAACTGGATTTATGGGTGGTGGTGGTTCTGAGTTTCCAAACAGGTGCTGGGAATTGAACCTCGGTCCTGTGTAAGAGCAGTACAAGATTTTTTTTTTTTTAAAGTTTTTTGAGACGGGATTTCTCTGTGTAGCCCTGGCTACGCTAGAACTTGTTCTGTAAACCAGGATGGCCTCAAACTCACAGAGATATGCCTGGTGTACAACACCGTGTCCAGCTTCCAGTACAAGCTCTTAAGAGGATATATCTCTTCAGCATCCTTCCCTCCATTTTCTCTTTCTTCCTTCCTTCCTTCCTTTCTTTCTTTCTCTTTCTTTCTTCCTTCCTTTTTCTTCCTTTCTTTCTCTCTCCTTCCTTCCTTCCTTTCTTCCTTCCTTCCTCCCTCCCTCCCTCCTTCCTTTTTCCCTCCGTCCCTCCCTCCGTTTTTTAAAAGAGGGAGTACCTACCTGGCTATGTACTTTTATCCTGTAACCCTCTGAAATCTTCCTGCCCCAGTATCCCTGGGTTAACTGACAAGCTGGAGCTATCACACTAAGCTTCAGTTATGCTTTGTAATTTTACTTTGGAGGGAATTCTTTTTCTGACTTGCATTATATTTTAAAGGTTAAGTTTTCCTGTATCTCAATAAAGCTGCTATAATTTATTTAATGACAAGGTCCCACTGTGTAGCTCCAGCAAGCCTGGAACTTGCTATATATAGTCTGTCCTTGAACTCAGAGAGATCCATCTGAAGCCATGTGCCACTGCGGACGGCTCATTTCTGGTTCTTTATGCTGAATGAGTACATGCCAGAATAAAAATTTACTTTAAATTTTAAAATTACTAAAAATTTTAAACGTCTTAAAGTAAATTAAAAAAATTTTTTTTTGATTGTTGTATTTGGAGTTATGGCCATAGGCCAACTTGTACTCTCAACCAGACCAGACACAAGCCACATTTTGGAGGCTGGGCCCCTTCCTCCGCTCTCTTTATAGACCTAGGGCCCTGACCGCCACGAAAACCAGACGCTCCCCTTAATCCTGGAGCCAACAGGCAAGGAACGAAACCGAAGGTGGAGCCAGAGCACCGTTACTAGGCAACTGCGATGGCCCCGCCTCTTCCCCAACCAATCAAGTGCTTTTATACACAGCGCAGGTACGTCGGGAGGCGCGTGACCCCGGCACGCACGGGGCATAGTTTTCCCCGCCTCCTCGCTCCCGTCACAGCCAATCAAAAGAAAGATTGTGGTGCGCGCCTTGCGTGCGAAGGTCGCCTAGCTCACCACCCCACCCCCACTCTTCAGGGCCTGCTCGCGGTGCGGAAAATGGGGTTCGGAGCTGGCCACCGGACGCCTGAAGGTTCCGCCACGCGCCCCGAGAGATGCCTCTGCCCCGGGGGACTTGCGGAAGCGGAACTTGTGAGGGATGCGGCGGCGGAGTACGCACCTGAGGGCCCTGCCGTGCGGGCCGCGCCGGGGGTCTGAAGCCTGGGTTGCGCGTGCGCAGCGGCCCTGGGCAGGCGACCGGAGCACGGGGGGCGAGGGAGCGAGGGCAGAGGGCGCCTCCTGTGCACCGGCCTCTTCACGCTCCCTTTCTTTTTGTCGTTTTTATTAGTTTTTTTTATATATTTATATATATTTTTGTCTTTGCTTCCTGGAAGGTCGGCTTCCCGCGCGTGTCCGAAGCACCCCCAGTGGGGACGGCCACTTCCGGTGCGCTTCGGGACAGCTTCCGCGAGGTCGCCAGCTGGGGTGCGTGGCGTGCGCGTTTCTTCGCGCCTCCCCTGAATGTGCATGGCCTTTCTTGATCTAGATACCTTCTACAAACTTGGTTGTGCGCGCGTGCGTGCCTGTGGCGGCGCTACGCGTGTGCACTACAGGAAGGCCAGAATAGGTCACGATATCCCCTGAACCCCGAATTACAGATGGTGTGGATGAGGAAAATCCACTGATCTTGTGCCCCTTGCAAAAGCAGCCAGTGTTCTTAACCGCTGAGCCTTCTCTCCAGCCCCACTTTACGGGGTTTCAGTTTCTTTGCTTTAAAATTGACTTGAAAAGGGGATGGAGGGGTGCCTCAGCTGTTAACGAGCTGGTGGTGTGCTTTCAGAAGACCAGAGTTGGATTCCCAGCGTCTGTTTCAGGCAGGCCACACGTACCTGTAACTCCCATCTCCAGAGGCTCTGAATCCCCTGGCCTCTGTAGGTGCCCACACTCGCTTAAAAAAAAAAAAATAAAAATATTTTAAAACTACTTTAAAGATGTACTGCTTAGTGTGTGGTGATACATGCCTTTAATCCTAGCATTCGAAAGGCAGAAATAGGCCAAATCTCCCTGAGTTTGAGGCCAGCCATGACTACATAAGATCCGATCCCAAAATAAAAGAGAGAACTAACACTTCGCTCCTACCAGGAAAGGTTGTGCAGCCTCCTCTGTGGTCTGCATTTGCTCATGTTCTTGAGCTGGCTCCAATAAATTCTCAGGTCATAACTGGGTCACTGATTGCTAGATCCCGTGGTCCAGCCTGTGGTGGTTCAGCCTGAAAATCACTTGCTCTCGGGACTTGCCAAAATCAGGCCACTCACCCTCACAACATGTGGCCTTTTAGGGCACAGTGCTTGATGACTGTCCTAGTTCCCACTCAAGTCCTTTTCTCCCCCTCTCAGATTGCTGCAACATTTCCTACTTTCTGTCTGGAATCTCTGCTGCTTGCTCTCTGTCCTTGACTTACCTAGTTTCAGGGTTATTAAATAACATTTCTGTTAGGTGGTGGTACAGGCCATTAATCCCAGCACTCTGGAGGCAAAGGCAGATGGATCTCTTGAGTTCAAGGCCAGACTGGTCTACAGAGCAAGTTTCGTGACAGCCAAAGCTATTCAGAGAAACCCTGTCTCAAAAGAAACAACAATAACAACAAACCAAAACAAAAAAGGCCCGGAAAACATTTACATGAGTCACTTCTTCAGTCTAGACCATTCCTCTCAGCTGGAGCTCTGTGTAGCCAGCTGCCTGTTTTGAAATCTCCACTCGGGAGATGATGAGCCTCAGAGGACATGGCCCACCCTATCCCCATGTCTTCTCGTCCTCCCTACCTCAAGGTCAGAGGTGTCTGCCCATGGTTTGCAGATCCCATGGGATGGTAGCACGTGTGGGAGGGCCTGCTTCATTTCCTGATAGTCAGGAAACAGAGGAAGGAAGAAGGAGGAGAAAGGAAAAGGAAGAAAAAAGAGTGGAGGGGAAAGAGGAAGGGATAGAGAAAATATAGGCAGACTTAGGGCTACATCACCAGTGATCCACTTCCTCCAGCTAGGTCCTACGTCCTGAAATTTCCAAAACACCCCAAATAGAGTAATCAGCTGGGGTTCAGGTTTCCAATAGATGAGCTTTTGGGGAGGACCCTTTACTGCAGACCATAATAGCTGGTTGAATTTCCTCCCCCCCTTCCTCCCTCCCTACCTCCCTCCATCTCCCCCCTTTCTTTCTTTTGACAGGGTCTCTTTACTTAACCCTGGCTGTCCTGGAACTCACAATGTAGACCAGGCTGGCCTCCAAGTCACAGAGATCCAACTGCCTCCTGAGTGATGGGATTAAAAACTTAGGCTGCTACATATCCTAATAAATAGCCAGGTGGTGGAGGCATACACCTTTAATCCTAGCATGGGAGAAGCAGAGGCAGAGGCAGGTAGATCTCTTGAGTTGGAGCCAGCCTGGTCTACAGAGCAAGTTTCAGGGCAGCCAGGGCTATACTGAGAAACCCCATCTTTTTTTTTTTTTGGTTTTTCAAGACAGGGTTTCTTTGTGTAGCCTTGGCTGTCCTGGAAATCACTCTGTAGACCAGGCTGGCCTCGAACTCAGAAATCCGCCTGCCTCTGCCTCCCAAGTGCTGGGATTAAAGGCGTGCACCACTACCGCTGGGCGAGAAACCCCATCTTAAAAACAAAAAAGGAAAAGAAAAGGGAGAGGAAGGAACCTGACACACACGAGTGGGTGGTGCCATCTGGACTCTATGTGTACATCTGCACACGCCTCCTAAAACAAAATGAAAACCACTACTTGAGAGGCAGAGGCAGGATATCGCCACGAGTTCAAGGCCAGCCTGGTTTACATAGCAAGTTTCAGGTTAGCCAGAGCTACATAGTGATACCCTGTCTCAAAAGTAACAGATAAGCCACACATTGCCATCATAAAAGATAAGCTTCAGTAAGAAAGGCTGACCTAAGGGAACTAGCTGATGTGTAGCAACAAGCAGGGTGGCCTGCACCTGTGGTGACACTGGTGAAGGCTGCCTTCGTGAGCAGGAGGACTCAAGGTTGAAATGCCATTTATAGTAGCTAGCGTCTCTCAATTAACTCAGGAATTTAATGCAATCTCAATGATAAAACCCCGTGGGGTTTTATTACTGCTGTTTGACAAGATGACTTTTTAAGTTTTCTCGGAGGTAAGTGATACGAATAGCCAAGTCAATTTTGTGAGAAAAGAGTAGAGAACAAAACAGGAAGCCTTGAATAAAAATTAGAACACACAATGCGGCATCTGGAACCTTGTCATAGGATCTACTGGTTTTCTTTTTTCCTTCCCCTGCTTTATCTTGAAACAAGATCTCATGTAGCTCAGGCTGGCCTCAAACTCACTATGTAGCCAAGGATGACCATAAACTCCTGATCCTCCTGCCTCTACCTCCCAAGTGCTGAGAAGACAGGCTTGTGCCACCATACTCAGCTTCGTCATATTTTCTAAATAGTATTTTATTTCAAACACTGAGATCGTGTTTGTGGTAGACAATAAATTGCTTTGGGGTGATGAGATTTTGGCCTCATGTGGTGGCACACACCCTCAATCCCAGAGCTTCAGAGGCAAAGAAGGGTGAACGCTGAGATCCACGCCTACCTGCTTTACATTGTGAGTTCCAGGTGAGCCAGGGCCATGCAGTCAGGTCTTGTTTCAAAAAGAAAAAAAAAAAGTCTGTTAAAAGTTTTTAATTGTGTGGCGGTGAGATGGCTAAGAGGGTGAAAGCACTTGTCTTTTGAGTCTGAAATTCTTGAACCCATCCTTGGAATCTATATGGAGGAGGGAGAGAAGAAAACTCCCTAAAGATGTTTTCTTAACTTCCGCACTTACAGTAGTGTGTATTCACCCCCATCCCCAGATACATAAATGAGAGATATTTTATTATGTTTTAAAAATTGAGACTGGACTTGGTAGCGCTTGCCTGTAATCCTGGCACCCAGGAGGTAAAGGCAGGAGGATCAGGAGTTGAAGCAACATTGTAAGTTCAATACCAGCCCGGTCTACATTTGACCCTGTTTCAAAAACCACAAACATTTACTTTTGTGGGGCTGAGTAGAACTCAAGAACTTGCATATGCTAGGGGAGCACATTACCACTGGGTCACACTCCCTGCTTCTGCCTGCAATTGTAAATCTCCTTCCGAACCGGCCTGTTGTGCCCCTTGTCACAAAACAGGAACCAAATTGATGGGCAAGCACCGCCACCTAGTGGCCATGATTCATACTGTAGCGGTCCTCTTGGTCGCAATTTTTGAAGTGTTTGTTTTGTTTTTGTTTTTTTTAACTTTTACTTACTTGTATCCGTGCATGTCTGTATGAGTGAATGCCATATGTATTCAAGGGTCCCTGGAAACGAGAAGTCTTTGTCAGACTCCCTGAAGCTGGAGTTCTTAGGTGGTTGTGAGCCATTTGACGTGGGGCTTGGGAAACGAATTTGAGTCTTCGGCTAGAGCAGCAAGCACTCAAGAAGCTTAATGGCTTAAGCGGACTTTTTCTTCTCCCTTTTCCCCTTTGAGATAAGGTCTCACCGTGTACATGTAGCCCCGGCAGGTCTGGAACTCACGATGTAGACCAGGCAAGCCTACTGCGCATGCCTACTGAGTGCTGCGTTCAAAGGTATGCGCCACCATGTCCAACTCTTCGTTCCCAATTTTTCACCAGAGAAGACTTCTTTCTTTTGGCTACTCTTTTCTTTTGAACTAGGGTTTCACTATGTCAACCTGACTGGCCTGGAACTAGTTATGTAGACCAGGCTGGCCTCAAACTCACTAAGCCTGCCTTCCTCTGCCTTTGGAGTGGTGGGATTAAAGGTGTGGACTGTCATGCCCTTCTATCTTTTTTTTTTTTAACTTTCTTTTTTTTTAATTTCTTTTTTTTTTGAACATGAAATGCTTTTTTATAGCATGTTTTACAAGGGGAGGGGGTAAGAGGGGCCCGGTGGTGGAAAAGTACAGAATCTTCTTGGCCTGTGCCTTGAAACATGTCATGGTCTATACGGTACACTGCCTTGAATTATGGTCTCCCTGCTATTCTTCAGAAGATATGGTACTCTGCTTTGAGTCTATCTGCAGTTGCTAAGCAGGATCTTGCAGTTGCCAAGCTTCAGAGGACATTGTGCAGGTGGGGAAAGATAGGGGGTGAGGGTAAGGGCGAGGGTCCTGGCTTCTGCCATCTCCCCCTTCTCTGTTTAGTTAGAGAAGGCGTCTTATGATCAATCCCAACTATGTGAATTTTGAATTTGGATGTCTAATTATGGGGGGTCTTAGACAAGTTCACAGATGCCCTTCTATCTTTTTGGCCATCTCCTAAATGTAAGATGGTTTAGAAAGTTGAAGGATGCATCTAAGGTTATTGAACTTTTCTTTTGTGAGGTAGCATGTCAGACGGCAACCCAGGCTGGGGTTGAAGTCCTGCTCCTTTTGAGTGCTGGCATATCAGATGAGCGCCCCACACATGGATAAGGGAGGTTGACTTTGTGAATAGTGGGCAGGTGCTCTACCACTGAGCCACGCCCCCAGCCCCTCACTGTGGGATTCTAGGCAG
>NW_021604614.1:2971936-2996061 GCF_004785775.1 Grammomys surdaster
CTGGGGGATTCTAGGCAGGGGCTCTACCACTGAGCCACACCCCCAGCCCCTCACTGGGGGATTCTAGGCAGGTGCTCTACCACTGAGCCATGCCCCCAGCCCCTTACTGGGGGCAAGGGCTCCATCCTTGAGTAATAAATAACACCAAGTGATTTTGAATTGTTGTTTTGATACTGTTTGACGCTGTTGCCCAGACTGGCCTGGGACTCTTGATTCTTCAGCCCATCAGCATCCATGACGCTGGACTGACAGCAGTGCACCGTCACATCTGCTCTCCACTCATTCCTTGGGCCTATTCTCCCTTCACACCTAATGCCATCATCCCACTCACACACCAGGTCCTTGCCAGAAGGTTTAGTCAGGAAATACTTTGGCATCCATGAAATGTCTTCACTTTCTTTCATTTTGCTTTTCACAGTCCACATCTTTTTTTTTTTTTTAATTTTTTTTTGGGGGGGACAGGGGTCTCTCTGTGTAGCCCTGGCTGTGAGGTCCTGGAACTCACTCTGTATACCAGGCTGGCCTCGAACTCACAGAGATCCATTTGCCTCTGCCTCCTCAGTGCTGGGATTAAAGACCTGTGCCACCACTACCTAACTTTGGTCCGTATCTTAAGACACACACACACATCCTCACATCTTGCCTCGGCTCCCGGGGTTGGATTGAATTTGCTTTCAATTTATGCTGGGAAGTCAGGCCCCTCCTTATGAGTATCAAGTGTCTCTTTGCCCAGGCTCTGCTCTATTGAGACCTGACCTGAGAGATTGTTCTGGAGACTGTAAGCTGATGCTTATGAATCTTGCAGATGCATCATGTGGTGAAGCAGCCACTTTGGGGAAGGGTTTTGCCTGGATTCTAAACAACAGGAGGTGTGTCCCTTATCACATAAAAGCAAGAGGCCAGCTGACTACTGGCCTTCTTGGTGACTTACATCCCTGCTGCAGTGGAGAGCTCTGTAAAGCTCTTTTCTGGATGCCCCACCTTTTAATTTACTTTGCATTTATTTTGTGTGAACGTGTGAGAAGATGCCCATGATACAGAATCGGTTTGGAGGTCAGAGGACAACTTGCAGATGTCTGTTCTCTCCTTCTGTCCCCCATGTGGGGGTCCTGGGATTTGGGCTTGGTGGCAAATACCTAGCCCCTAAAGCTATCTTGTTTGTCCCCTGTTTATCCCCTTATCTTATTGGTGGATTCTCCTTTATGAGACAGCTCTACATCCTGGCAAAGCAATAAGCACACAGTGACAAACACACACCTCACAGACTAGATCTGTAACATATCCTATACACTTTGAGCCCGTCTTAGGATAATTAAACACTGGATGAATTTGGGGGTCTCAGATGCACCTCAGTTGACAGTGCATTTCTAGCACACAGGATGCTCTGGGTTCCATCCCAGGGCTGCATACACTCGGCATGGTGATGCATACTGGCAATCCTTGTACTGGAGATAGGCAAAAAGATCAAGACTTCAAGGCCATCCTTGGCTACATAATGAATTCAAGCTCAGCCAGGGCTACAGGAGATCCATCTGAAGAAAAACAGATTAGTGCGTTCCTCTTTTTTGCTTTTTTTTTTTTTTGTTTTTGTTTTTCTTTTTCGAGACAGGGTTTCTCTTTATAGAACTCACTCTGTAGACCAGGCTGGCCTTGAACTCAGAAATCCACCTGCCTCTGCCTCCCAAGTGCTGGGATTAAAGGCGTGCGCCACCACCGCCCGGCTTAGTGCGTTCCTGTTTATCAAGCAATACACACTAAGGATGAGCAAAGGGAGTCCAGAGAGAAGGATCCACTCTCTGCACGAGGGATAACATTTGGGAAGCCCTGTCACGGATTGTCACCTTTGTTTTTTGGAAGTCTTATTTCAGGGACTGAATTTCTCTATTTAGCCTTTCATTCTGGAGCTGAGATCCTCAGGAACTAAGAAGGGTCCATGAAAGCCTGGAGTGTTCAGCCAGGGTTGAACCTGGCACACTGGCATGGGTCTGTAATCCCATCACTTGGGAGGCTGAGGTAGGAGAATTGTAGTGAGTTAGAGGCTAGCCTGGGTTACAGAGTGAGACCCTGTCTTAAAAAAATATTCAATTAGAGGGCTGGAGAGAAGGTTCACCGGCTAGGAACACTATGCAAACACACCACTATTTAGTCTTCCAGAGGACCAGATTTCTGTTTCTAGCATCTACAAGGGGGGCTATCAACTGTAACTCCAGTTCTAGAGGCTCCAATACTCCGTTCTGGGGCCTCCACAGACATTATACACACAGGGTATATACATGCAGGCAAAGTATATGCATAAAATAAAACCCGCCTAAAATAAACTAAATCAACCAACCAACCAGTGCTGGGTATGGTGGCAGGCACCACTGAGGAGGCAGGGGCAGGTGGATCTCTGAGTTTGAGTTAACCTGGTCTACAGGAACATAGCAAGTTCCAAGCCAGTTAGGGCTAAATAATGAGACTCTGTCTCAAACAAACAAACAAACAAACAAACAAACATATATATCAATAGGTTTTCTTTCTCCTAGGGTTGTTTCCAATGTGCAGCGACATTCCTGCCTCAGCCTAAATTTGGGGTTACCCGTGTGAGCCACGGTGCCCAACTACCTTGCCCAGTTTTGCTCCCATGAGGTAAGCATCTAGGATATTCCCTCTGCCTCCTTTCAGTATTTATATAAAACACTCCTTGGGGTTGGGAGAGTAATCTGTGTTAGCCTATATCATATGTGTGAGGACCTGGGTTCAATTCCCAGCACCACCTAAATAACTCCACACCAAAACCAACATACACACACACAAAGAATTTGGAAAAGGGCCGTGAGAAGCATAGGACACGTCACAGGCATCTTCAAATAAGTTTGACATTCATTTAAGTTCCCTGCTCATGGATAACGACAGCGAGGCCATAGAGTTCCCAAGTCTTGACTTTCATGTAGAAGTAATCATCTGCCAATAGTAAACATGGCTGCATTTCCCTTAGCGCTTTGCCTTCAGCCAGTAGTAAGCATGTCCGTATCTACTTCCGCTAGGCTAGAGGTCAAGGGTGACACAAGATGGCGGCGCCCATAAGCGGTTGAGGCGTGAAGCGGAGGATGTTGGCGGCGGCCCGGGCTCTGCTGGGGCCGCGCCTGAGGTGGCCGGTACCGGTTCGCGAGCACTGGAGACCGGCCGGCCGTTCACGGAGCCGGCGAGAAGCGGCCGAAGCCGAGGCGGACGCCCCAGTGTTCCAGTACGTGGGCGAGCGCGCGGCTCGCGCCGATCGCGTGTTCGTATGGGGCTTCAGCTTCTCCGGGGCTCTCGGAGTGCCCAGCTTCGTGGTGCCGTCCTCGGGGCCCGGACCGCGCGCCGGCCTGCGGCCCCGACGCAGGATCCAGCCGATACCCTACCGCCTGGAGTTGGACCACAAGGTGAAGGCCCTGGCATCCTCGCTGCCCCCTTAGGGGACTTTACTTTCCTGCGTGGCCGGATTTCCGGGAGCTTGACCTCCTAGATCCCGGGATTTGCTGAGGAAGGCATGACGGGTGGCTGCCAAGAAGACTGTTTATCTCAGCTGATGAGCTGGTTTATGACGTCTGAAGAGTTTTGTGTCTTTCTCAGCATTTTCTGTGTGCTGTTTGCTTGTGGTTAGAGAAAGTTTTGTGTCTTCACTTACTTCTTGCACGGTTGCATAACTTGATAATCGCACCAAGTGTTCTGCCCTTCTTAGAGCATTTGCTCAGTACCCCAAAAGGCTGTAGCTGTCACCTCCCACTTAGAGGGGTTGAAAGGGAGTTCCACAGAGGTCAAGTAGGGCCCAGGGCCCCACTGCTGGTAGGATGTAAATGATGGTATTTTACTCATCAGACTCGACAGGCTCCGTGAGGGAAGGAAAATTCCGAAGGTCGGAGATGCGTTGGCTAGAGTGAGTGATGGGCAGCTGGGAAAGGAGATGTTAGTCTGAGCAGTTGGAGAGAAAATGGGAGATTGCATATGGTGTTTAAAAAGGGCTCAGGTGGCCCACCTCACACCTATAGTCCCAGGACTTGAACTACACGGTTTAGACAAGAGGATTGCCACAGGTTGTACGCGGGCTTTGGTTACACAGTGAGACCCTAGCTTTACCGTTGAAATGCTGCTTTTACAGCCGTGTGTGACCATTTCTGGTTTAAGTGGTGCTGGGGACGGGGAACCCGAGGGTTTCTGCCATGCAAGCATTGTGTCAACTGAGCTACTCCCCCACCAACCCCCCTTCCAGTTATCTTTTGTATACAATGTGAGACGAAGGTCTTTTTGTTTCTAGCTACCTGGTTGTGCTCACATCTTTAGTTGGGAAAAAAAAAACCCTTTCTTTTGGTAGCAATAAAAAGTATATATTTATACTTTATAAAAGTATGGTTTGTGGTGGTGAGAATCAAACCCAGGATTATGTTTCATTGATAAAGGCAAGTGTTCTATACCACTGAGCTATACCTCCAAGACCTACAGGTTTTTTTTTTGTTTGTTTGTTTTGTTTTTTTTTTTTTTGGTTTGGTTTTTCGAGACAGGGTTTCTCTGTGTAGCCCTGGCTGTCCTGGAACTCACTCTGTAGACCAGGCTAGCCTCGAACTCTCGAACTCAGAAATCCGCCTGCCTCTGCCTCCCAAGTGCTGGGATTAAAGACATGCGCCACCACCGCCCGGCAGACCTACAGTTTTTAATTTTTTTTTTCTGATGTGTGTGTGTCTTCTACTTTGTAACATTGCTGCAGTTGTTAAGTGGTTCTATAAATTAAAAACAGTTTTTTGCTTTTGGTTTTTGTTTTTCAAACAGGGTCTCTCTGTGTAGCCCTGGCTGTCCTGAAACTCACTCGGTAGACCAGGCTGGCCTCGAACTCAGAAATCTGCCTGCTTCTGCCTCCCAAGTGCTGGGATTAAAGGCGTGCACCACCACTGCCCGGTTTAAAGACAGTTTTCTATGTGTATGGAGTCTTGCTCGCATACATCTCTGTATCATTGTGTGCCTGGTGCCAATGGAGGCCAGAAGGGGCTGTTGGAGCTGTAGAGCAGGAGTTACAGGCGGCTGAAGCCGTCTCTCCAGCTTGTGTTCCTTTTTTTTCAAGACTGGGTCTCCCTATAGATAGCTCCTGGAACTTGCTCTGTAAAGGAAACTAGCCTCGTAACTGACAGAGATCCACCCACCTCTGCCTCTTGAACTTGAATTAAAGCCACCAGACCTGGCTCCAGCCCCTGTTCTTACAGATTTTTGTGTATTTCTTAGTATTTTCTATGTTCAGGTTGCCTGTGATGGAGGTAGTTTTACAGACTTGTTTCTAATCGGATGCTTATTGTCTTTTCCTTGCTTGGTTTAATGGGGTGGGACTCTTATTATAGTGTGAAATTGGATTAGTAAAAGCTATTTTTTTATTTTGTTTTTTGAGACAGAGAGTTTATATGTAATCCAAGTTGGCCTTAATCTCAGTGTGTAGTCCTGACTGACTTTAACCTTGTGATCCTCCTGCATGCTGGGATTGCAGGCGTGAGACACCAGACCTGGTCTTGTATGATTCTTGCTTGTGGGGAAGATATTCATGAACCTCTCTGTAGACTGTGACTGGAAGTCCCCTCCTGCTACATTATCATGTCAGGCTCACTCTTTAGCTGTCTCTGTTAGATACTGCTCAAAGCTTTTCACACACGAACAGAATTAATGGCACAGTGTGCCCGTCAAATGTTTGTTGAGTGTTAAATAAACAGGCATCACTAAGCATGAGAATAATCTTAGTGTGCTGGGCATAATTTTTAGACTCTCTCTCTCTCTCTCTCTCTCTCTCTCTCTGTGTGTGTGTGTGTGTGTGTGTGTGTGTCACTTGCATACCCACAGAGGCCAGCAGAAGAGGGCATGGGATCCCATGGAACTGGAGCTACAAACAGTTGTGAGCAGCCACACGGGTGCTGGGAATTGAACCCGAATCTTTTCTACTTCCTCTCATTCGGTCCAGTTAGCTTCAGCCTCCCTTGTAGACCATCTCTGTCGATCTCAAGCCATGTCAGAAGTATGATGGCTCTAGGAGGCTAGAACTGCAGCACTGCAAGGTGTGGTGGCCCATGCCTTTGGTCTCGGCATCTCTGTGGGTTCAAGGCCAGCCTGATCTACAGAGCAAGTTCCAGGTCAACTAGGACTATACAGAGAAATTCTGTCTTGAGAAGAACCAAAAAGAAAGAAAGAGAGAAAGAAAAAAAGAAAGTTTGTTTTGAGTGTTTTGAGCAGGATGATGGTATATATGCCTTGTATGAATCTTAGAAGGGAAACTGTCACATGGTAAGAAGAGGGACATGTCACTTATGAATGACATGAGTAAATAAAACATCAACAAACTGTAGTAACATATTTATCTAAGAAAAGCTGGGGAGATGGTTTAGCAGTTAACAACTGGAAGGCACCTGAGTTTCTGTCTCACCGTCCCAGTGGGGTGGCTAACAGTCAGCTGTAACTCCAGCTCCAGGGAATCCAGCACCCTCTTTTGGACTCGGAGGGTATCTGTATGTGTGTGTGCATATGCACACATAGACACAGACAGACACGTAAATAAAAACGATAATTAAAAAAGAAATAGTTAGCTAGAATGAAAAATGTTCCTGGTCAGTTGTGGCACAGGTCTGTAATGGCAGCAGTTAGGAGGCTGAGGCAGGAGGATTATGAGGAGTGGTACTCTGGCATTTTTGTTTAGGATTCAGTGAGATTTAAAGGGATTCTCTGAGTTGGTTCTTGGTTCTCTGACAAACTGTCAACAGCTGAGAGACAGTGGGAGAACCTTAGGCTAAGGAGTTTATAATGTGTGCTAGAGAGGACTTGGGGCATTAAGTGTAAAACTGAGGTGATCCCTGCCAGGGGAGTGTGGCTACTCTGGGGAGTGTGGAGAGGTTTGTTAGGAATACAGTAAGTAACAGGTTTGGGTAACCTCTGATCCCAACTAGATTTAGCTCTCCCACTGTGGAGAAAATTTAAGAAGCCCGCCGCCGTGGCGGGTCCCACATTCGGGAGGGGACCCTATGGTTCCAGCGGCCTGAGGGCCTTGGCGGCGGCAGGCCCCAGTAACACGAGGAAGTCCTTGGTTCCAAAAAGGTTTATTGTCATGGAGGATGATAGATGGATCTAGGCGTACCCCCAAAAACTCAGGGCAGTCCCGAGTTATATAGGGAGGGAGAAAGGGGGAGGATTGGAGGAGGATCTGGGGGAGGCATGTTTAATTTGCTCTGCCCTCTGGCCTTCATTAGTATGTAAATCCCTAGGGCCTGAGGCCTATAGCCTGGCCTATGTGACTCTATGGAGACCGTGACTGACTGCTTTTCAGGATCCTGGATGATGGGGGGGACCGAACTCCTGCCGGTTCTCGTGCAGAATTCCACGCAGAATCTCGGGGTTCTAGGCACCTGCTCAACCATGACCTAGGATACCCTTACGCAGTCCCACATCCCACCAGAAGTAAAGTTTCAAGTTGAGTTGCCTCCAGTCACTGGAAGTGAGGATTGGTGGTTTAAAGTTCATGGTAGCCATTGCAATGCCTTTGTGTGGTCCCAGGCTGAGGAGTGTCGCATGGGCAGCCCTCTGGAAGGAGAAACCCTGCACTCTGACAGGCAAGTCGCTTAAGCTCCGGGACCTTGCTTTTTCTCCTGACAGAGTAATTTTCATGAGTCAGATGCTGTTCACCACAAAGGTTTTGGATGTATGAACTCGTTTCTTGTTGGTAACAACCAGTGAGGGGTGTGCTTTTCTCCTCTCATTTGGAGTGGGTGCGCCTATGCTTGCATATGCAGAGGGCAGGCTGTCTTCCTCTATAGCTCTCTGCATTATTCTTTTGAGACAGGCTCTCTCACCGTGCCTGAAGCCCTTGTACTTGTTGGGCTGACTGGTCAGTGAACTCCTGGGAGTCTCCTGTTTCTTCCCCTGAGCGTACAGATACCACATGCAGTCATGCCACATGGATCTGGGTTCCGGCCCTTATGCTAGCTGAATAAGGGTTCTTACCCACTGAGTCATTTCTCCAGCCCCTCATTCCTTTAGAAATGTTTGAACATTTTATTCATTATTCAGGATGTGTGTGTATACATGTGTGTGCACATGCTTGTGTGTCAGCACACGTGTAGAGGTCAGGGGACAGCTTGCAGGAGTCAGGTCTCTCCTTCTACCATATAGTTCTGGGGATTGAACTGAGGTCCTCAAGCGTAAGTGGCAAGTACCTTAATGTCCTAAGTCATCTGGCTGGATGACTTGTTGCCCCTTTTATACAGAGAACTGTCTAGAGAGGATAAACAATACAGCTCTAGCCACATAGCTGGTAAGGGGTGGAGCCAAGATTCACAGTAAGTGAGGCCTTCCCTCAGCTGCCATTCTGGACTGTATTGTGGGAGGTGAGATGGAAGTGCCCAGTGTGTGCTGTGTGTACAGAGAAAACCGATGATGGCCTCGAATAGCAGATGGGGCGAATCCTAATCGCTGTGGGAGGCACACGTGTGTGTGTGTGTGTGTGTGTGTGTGTGTGTGTGTACAGAGAAAAACCGGTGATGGCCTTGCATAGCAGATTGGGGTGAATTCCAGTCATTGGGAGGTACACACACTCGAGTATGTAAGTAGCTGGTCACATCTTGCTGAAAGCATCAGTCCGTGGTGCATTGTGGGAACTCTTTTTCAGATCTCCTCTGCTGCCTGTGGCTATGGATTCACACTGCTGTCCTCAAAAACCAAGGATGTTACCAAAGTCTGGGGTATGGGACTCAACAAAGATTCGCAGCTGGGATTCCACAGGAGCCGGAAGGATAAAAGTAAGCAGGTATCCTTGCCATAAACTACAACGACAAATAACGGGGGAGGGTGTTGGTGTAGGCCTCTAATCCCAGCAAGGGAGGGGCTAGGGAGGAGGAGCTTGAGATATCTTGGGCTACATAGTGATACCATGTCTTAAAAGCTCAAGAGCCGAATGCTGGGCTAGTGACTCATGACTTTCATCCCAGTCCTTGTGAGGCAGAGGCAGGAGGCCTCTGAATTTGAAGCTAACCTGATCTACAGAGTGAGTTCTAGGACTGCCAGGGTTATACAGAGAAACCTTGTCTTGAAAAAAAAAAAAAAAAAAAAAAAAAAAAAAAAAAACCAAACCAACCCCAAATCCCTCAACCCCTGGATTAAATTATTTTTCAGTCTCTGGTAACAACGTGGACCATCTAGGCAAAAAAGAGACAAAGACCTGCTATTCGCTGACCTGTAAAGACTGCAGTTTGCCCCTTTGTGCTCTGAAATGTCTGGAGTGGATGGCTCAGTGGGTCAAGGCACTAGCTGTCATGCCTGACCTGTGTCTGGTCCCTGGGACCAGGGAGGCAGAGGAGAGAACCTCCTTAAAGCTGTCTCTGACCTCCACACACACGCTGTGGAACATGTGAACCTGTACACACACTAGATAGAATCTGAAAACATTTAAAAACTTGAACAAAATCCTTAAGACAGAGATTTATTCCCAATGCTTGAAACTCGATAATGTTAGACAGGCTGGAGAGATGCCTTAGCAGTTAAGGGCATGTACTGTTCTTCTAGGGGACCTAAGTTTGCTTTCCAGCACCTATATCAGGCAGCTCAAAACTGCTTGTAACTCCAGCCCCAGAGGGCCCAGCACCCTCTTTTGGTCCCCTCAGACACCACACTCATGTGTATACACAGAGTGACATGCACATACACATAATTGGAAATAAAATAAATCCTTTAAAAAATGTTAGAAAAGGTCAGGTATGGTGTCGTACACATTTAATCTCAGCCCTTGGGAGGCAGGTAGATCTCTCAGTTTGAGGCCAGCCTGGTCTACGTAGTTCTAGGCTAGCCAAGGCTATATAGTGAGACCCTGTCTCAAACAATAAAAAGTTAGAAGTAATCTAAAGTTCCTTCTTGCTGTCTGTCTGTCTGTCTGTCTCTTCCTCTTCATCTTTTGAGACAGGGTTTTTCTATGTGACAGCCCTGTCTGGCCTGGAACTGACAGAGATCCACCTGCCTCTGTTTCCCGAGAGCTGAGATTAGAGGTACGAGCCACCATACCTAGTCAGTAGAATGGTCAAGCACAGCCCTCTACTTTCTGTTCTTACAACACTGTCTGGCTTCCATCCCCAGGACAGCATAACTGCGGGTGTGTGTCTGCAGTCCCAGGCCTTGGGAAGTAGAGGCAAGAGGACTTGCTGTGTAGCTCGATGGCCTTGAACTCCCGATGCTCCTGCCTTTGCCTCTTGTGTGTGTTTCCAGGTGTGTGTGCCATGGTGTGTATGCGGAGGTCAGAGGACAACTTGTGGGAGTTGAATCTCTGTACCATCTGAGTCCTGAGGACTGAACTTGGGTTGTCAAGCTCGCTGACAAGTGCCTTTACCAGCTGAGCTGTTTTTCTGGCTTGGCCTTTGTCTCCTGAGTGCTGGAATGACATGCCTAGCTGTGGCACTCTTGAAAAAGAAAAAAAAAAGAATTGTTTTTTCTTTTATTTATTCCTTAGTCCTTTTAGACTGCTTCCTTCCTTCTCACAGTTTTAGTTTAATCTCTCTCTCTCTGTCTCTCTCTCTGTCTCTCTCCCCCCCCACCCCGGGTGTGTATGTATGTGTGTGTGCGCGTGCGTGTGTGTTTTGCTGATGATCAAACCCAGGGCCTTGTGCAGCTAGACTCTTGGCCCACAAGACTGGTTTCTTTATTCAGGTTTTATTGAAACTAGGTCTCAATCTGTAGCTCTCCTGCCTCAGCTTCCTGAGTCCTGGGACCATCAGGGTTAACTCTCAAAATGTGTTTTCTTTTTTAAGATGGAGTCTTGTGTAGCCCAGGCTGGTTTTGAGCTCACTGTTTGGCTGAGGATGACCTTGACCTTTAGATTTCCTTGTCTCAGAGTTTATGTGGTGTGGGGGATGGGGATGGAACCCAGGATTTCGTGGTGCTGGGGAACTGCTCTATAACCGAGCTCCAGCCCCAATCCCAGAGATTTCTCTCAGGAGGCAAGTCCAGTGTTGAGGACCTGCCTGTGGCATGGAGGGTGCAGGCTGGGAGTCAGGCTTCTCAGACTAGCTGTGTCCTGAGTGTGCAGGCTGAGTCACTGCTGTCAAGTCCCTGTATAAATCAGTGCGGTTGGTTGGGGAGTCAGGTTTCTGTATGAGCTGATGTGACGGAACCAGCGGCAGCCTTGTGACCGGGTGCTTCTGTCCAGCCAGGGGCTATGAGTACGTTTTGGAGCCCTCGCCTGTCCCGCTGCCCCTGGACAGACCTCAGGAGACAAAGGTGTTGCAGGTGTCCTGTGGTCGAGCGCATTCCCTTGTCCTGACAGACAGAGAAGGTGGTGAGTAGGCTTGCAGGGGGGAAGAGGAAGAAGAGGAGGAAGAGGAAGAAGGGGAGGGGAAGGGGCATCTGTGACACCGGCCTTGCTCTTGGGTACCTCCTGATTGCTGTGATATGTGGTGTTTCCCCAGCCGACTGAGGGGTGGCTTCAGAGGGAGGGTATCTGGTGTTACACAGACTTGCTAACACTTCTATGTTCTCCGATGGAATGCTGCTACCCACTCTACCACTGAGCCCTACCTCAGCCCTTGATTTTTTTTCTAAGATTTTATTTTTAATTTTTATTCACGTGTCTTTGTGTATATTTGAGTGTATGCTATATGCATGTAGTACCTGCATGGGCCAGAAGACAGTATCAGGTCCTCTGGAGCTGGCCAGTTGTGGCTGCCAGTTGTGGGTGCTGGGAACTGAACTCAGGTCCTCTGAAGAGCACCTAGCTCCTAAGTGCTGGACCATCTCTGCAGCCTGGCCTGGTTTTATTTTTTCCTGCTTTTATTTTTAATTGCGTGTAATATGTTTATGTCCAAGCATGTGTTTGTAAAGGTTCTATGCATGCTAATAATGGTCACGGTGCAGGCATCAGCCTGAAGCACCCAGCTGAGCAGAAGGCCCGTCTACCGCTGGATTGTGGGTCTCCGGGGTCACAGCAGTGGATTATGAAGATCTAGAAGAGAAGCAGGCCCAGGCCCTGCCACACTCATGGGCTACTGTGGAGGCTGGGAGGCTGGGAGGCTGGGAGGCTGGGAGAGGGGACCTAGGGTGAACGAGGGTGAGGCCAAGAACCTCAGAACTGACCTGCCGGCCTGGCTGTGCTGTGTGTGCTTCAGTCTTCAGCATGGGGAACAATTCCCACGGGCAGTGTGGACGCAAGGTGGTGGAGGACGAAGTATACAGGTGAGCGGATGCACAGAATGCTGGGGAGGGAGCCCTTACCTCAGCAGAGGCCCAGCATTTATAGGGTGAGAGGGGAGGGTGGAAGAACATTGGTCATGATGTAGAAAGCTGTTGCTTAGTGTGTGTATGTGTGTGTGTGTGTGTGTGTGTGTGTACACATACATGTCCTCACCTCATGTGTAGAAGTCAGAGGATCATTTTCAGGAGTTGGTTCTCACCTTCCACCATGTGGCTTCTGGGATAGAACTCAGGTTGTTGGGTTTGGTGGCCTGTGCCTTGACCTACTGAGCCATCTTGCTAGGCCCCTCTGTTTTTACTGGAACATGGTTTCTCTGTGTAGCTTTGGCTGTCCTTGAACTTGCTTTGTGGACCAGGCTAACCTTGGAAGGAGCTCAGAGATCAGCCTGCCTCTGCCTTCTGGGTGCGGGGATTAAGGCGTGCGCCACCTTTCTTTCATTTCAGGCTCTATCATTTTTCTTGAGAAAGGGTGTCACTTTATATCTTTGGTGGGCCTAGAAATTTCTGTGTCAGCAGGTTGGCCTTGCACTTAGAGATTCACCTGCCTCTGCCTCCTGCGTGCTGGGATTAAAGTGTGTGCCATTATGTCTGGCTATTCTATATTTTTGTAAAATGTTCACTTTATAAAATTAACTTTAAAAAAATTCCCCCTTGTTTCACTCTTTTTACTTTAGTGTTGAAAATATTTTCCCAAGTCAGACAGAGTAGTACATGGCAGCAGTCCTAGTGTTTAGGAGTTATGGGCTGGAGAGGTAAAAGTTCAAGGCCTGTCTGGGCAGCGTATGCAGACCTTATCTCAGAAGATACAAATGAAGAGTCAGGAGGCCAGTCAGGGTGTGCTGGGGCAGAGCAGGTGGATCTGAGTTCTAGGCTAGCCTGGTCTACAGAGTGAGTTCCAGGACAGCCAGGGCTACATAATAGAGAGAAATGTAAGATTTTCACCTCGAAGCTCGGACAGATCACAGCAGACCAGACGGTTCCACGAGGGGAGGCCTACTAAGAGGGAGAGAGAGCGGGAGAGGTAGAGTAGAGGCTGGCCATGACCACATGGAGAGAGGGGACAGCGAACCTGCAGGCAGGGATCAACGGAGTAAGAGAAGAACAAGAGAGAGAGGAGGGGGCAAGCAGCCCCTTTTATAGTGGGCAGACCTACCTGGCTGTTGCCAGGTAACTGTGGGGAGGAGCATACCTGGCTATTGCCAGGTAACAGTGGAGGTGGAGTTTAGACAGAATACTAACAGACCCTGTCACAAACAAACAAACAAACAAACAAACGTGACTTTGGACTGCAGTTCCTTTGTTGAATAGTTAACTCTTCTCTCTCAGTACGAATCAGGCATGGCTCAGAAGTAGAGCAGTTGTCCAAGGCTCCCATGGTAGCAGCTAGGGTAGTGCTAGGCTGGCATGCCTGAGACCTGGGTCCCGTCCTGGCACCATAAAAATGCAAGCAAACAAACCAGCTGAACAGATGCTCGGCAGTGAAGAGCACTTACTGCTCCTGCAGAGGACTGGGCTTGTGTTCCCAGCACTGTGTTGGACGGCTCACAGCCACCTGGAACTCCAGCTCCAGGAGAAAGCACGCCTGTGGCCGGGCTGCCCAGGGCACCTGTACACTTTCGCACTCACACACACACACACACACAAAAACTCACAGACATGGCAACCTCAGCTGGCTGCCCAACATTGGACCTTGAGAGCTGTTCTGTCTGCCCTGTGTGTGTGGTGATGTGACTGCTGGTAGGGGGGACAGGAGGTAGGTTGCTGGGTGGGGCCCAGCCTGTCCCATGCTCACGGTTGCATCTTTGCTTCTCTTGCACTCTGCTCCTGACTGCAGCGAGAGTCACAAAGTGCACAGGATGCAGGACTTCGATGGCCAGGTGGTTCAGGTAAGAGGCTTGGGCTGAGGACCCCAGGCCTGTCTTCTCAGGCACTTTTGAAAGGTTGAAAGGTGTACAGGATGATGTTACATTTGTCATTGGGCTTTTCTGGCTGTCTTAAGGGTGCTATTGGTGTGATAAAACACCATGACCATAAGCAACTTGGGAAAGAAAGGGCGTATGCAGCTTTCACTGCTGCGACACTGAGGAAGTGAGGACAGGAACCTGGAGGCCGGAGCTGATGCAGAGGCCATGGAGGGATGCTGCTCACTGGCTGGCTTCCCGTGGCTTGCTCAGCCTGCTTTCTTAAAGAACCCAGGACCACCAGCTGGGGGTGGTTCCACCCACCAATGGCTGGGCCCTCCTCCATCAATCACTAATTAAGAAAATGCCCTACAGTCTCTGCTACAGCCCAGTCTTCTATTGGGCTCCCTCTGCTCTGATTACTGTCACTTGTGTCAAGTTGACCTAAAGCCAGCCAGCACACTGGCTGAAGAGATTAGTAGAGATTAACTCAGCACAGGCCAGAACTGATGCTAGAATATAGGAGCAGGGAGGAGGTGAAGGGGGCACAGCAGGTTAGACGTGAGGCTGCAGCAGAGGCGAGTTCTCTCTCAGTGTGAGTTCAAGTCCCTGCTCCTCCACTTGCAGAGTGGCTTTGGGTCAGTCACTAAGCTTCAGTGGTTCGTTTGTGAGGGGGTCTTGACTGTTGCTTTAGCACAGATCCTGGCCAGACAGCTGTCCTGTGAGTTAGGAACGGAGCGTGGTGTCTTACTGTCCTGTAGACAGGCTGTAAGGTTGTGTGGGGTGCAGGAAAGCCTCGGGGTGGACAGTGCCCTACAGGGAAGTACGGAGGGGGAGAGGCTGAGGTCACAGAGTAGACAGGTGGGGAGGGCATATGGGCGCCCAGAGTGGGGCTGAGGAGGGAGAGCTGTCGGCCTTGCTCCTTAGGGTGTCTGCACTTGGTCTCAGTGAGTGCAGGGGTGGCGAGGGTAGGCTGGATGGCTTCAGAGAGGGTAACCTGTGAAGGTGAACTGGGGTGAGCACCTGATCCAGCACTCTCTTTGTGGGCCTGGCTGCGTAGACTCCAACAGCACCCTGTCTCTGTGTCTGCCAGGTTGTCTGCGGTCAGGACCACAGCCTGTTCCTCACAGACAAAGGTGAAGTCTATTCTTGTGGATGGGGAGCCGATGGACAGACAGGTAGGTGTTTCTTGGCCCTCTGGGGAGGTGCAAGATCTTGGCCTGTGGCCTCGGCAGCTGTTGTGGGCTGTAGGGTTCATGGTCTCCATTTGGGTCTTCTGGGGAATGCCATCTTTTGCATCCTTTCCTGTTCCTTTTGCTGCTGGTTTCCATAAAAACGAACCAAGGTGTCAGAGGCTCCTCTGCACTGTTGTCAGTAATGGAGCCCTGGGCCTCATTTCCTTGCCTGGAGTCTGGAGGAGCAGCCGGGCGGTGGTGGCGCATGCCTTTAATCCCAGCACTTGGGAGGCAGAGACAGGCGGATTTCTGAGTTTGAGGCCAGCCTGGTCTACAGAGTGAGTTCCAGGACAGCCAGGACACCCTGTCTCGAAAAAAAAAAAAAACCCAAAAAAGTGCTTCCCATATGGCTGGGATGCAGCTGCATCCCAACCACTGCAACCCAAAGAGCAGCAGAAAGGAGAAAGACAGCAACTGCTTATAATTCATGTAAACTTGATCATATTGTGTTATTTTATCTTCCAAAGTTTTCTAAGTTAACTTTTGGGGGTTTTGTTTGAGGATCTACTTCCCTCCCTCCCTCCCTTCCTCCCTTCCTCCCTCCTTCCCTTCCTTTTTGACACAGGGTCTTTCTATTTAGTTCTACTTGTCCTGGAATTGGCTATGTAGACCAAGTTGGCCTTGGCCTTGACCTTGAATTCAAGAGGCCTCCTGCCTGTCTCCTGAGTATTGGGATTAAAGGTGTGCACCACCACATGTCGAAGGTCTGTTTCTAAGTCTGTGCTGAAACTACAGTATAGACCAAGCTGGCTTAGGACTCACAGTGTAGCCCAGGCTGTCCTGGAACTCATGATCTCCCGTCCTTAGTCATCTTGATTTAGACCTAGAAATTCTAGGGTGTTAAAATATGCCAGCTATGGGTATTTTTGTTTTGTCTTCTCTGGGGCAAAGTGCCACCCATGAGCTTGTCCTTCCCTAAGTCTCCTGTGTCTGTGAGTTAATGCACTGTTTCCTCCTGTGCTAGGCCTGGGTCACTACAACGTCACCAGCACACCCAGCAAGGTGGGTGGAGACCTTGCTGGAGTGACTGTTGTCCAGGTTGCCACCTATGGTGACTGCTGCTTGGCTTTGTCCGCTGATGGAAGTGTCTTTGGCTGGGGAAATTCTGAGTACCTGCAGCTGACCTCAGTCACAGACTCCACACAGGTGCGTAGGCAGTGGGAGCTGAGCTCAGTGGAGAGGTGTGCTTCAGGTTAGCCTAGTGTCATGCTGCCTCTGCTCTGTCATCTCCTTCCAGCCCCAAAAGAAGAGGATTGAAAGCCAAAGGTGACCAGCTGGCCCTGGTTTAAGACAGTGTTTTATTTTTGTATGCTTTTCATTGTGTGTGTGTGTGTGTGTGTGTGTGTGTGTGTGTGTGTGTGTGTGTATGTGTGTGTTATGCATGCATGTTTTGTGCATGCGTGGATGTGCATGGATTTGGAGGCCTGTGGTAGATGTTGGGAACTATCCTTGATTGTTAGTCCATCATGTTGCCTAAGGCAGGGACTCCTAGTCAAACTCAGAGTTTGTCAGTACGGTTTGTCTTGCTGGCCAGCTCACTCTGAGTTTCCCTTATATTGGCCTTCAGAGGCTGGAGTCACAGACAACTTCTCTGGCATTTATGTGTGTCTACAGATCTAATTTCCAGTCCTCATGCCTCCAGGTAAGCACTTAACCACCTAGCCATTTCCCCAACACACATTTCATGTGTGCTTTGAGACAGTTTTTGTTTGTTTGTTTGTTTTTTTCTCTGTGTAGCTCTGGCTGTCTTGGAACTCACTCTTTAGACCAGGCTGGCCTCCAACTCAGAGATCCTCCTGTCTCTGTCTCCCAAGTGCTGGGATTAATGCCATCCTCCACCACTGCCTGGCATGGACAGAGTTTTGTTTTACAGATCTGGCTGGCCTTAATGTGTAGCACTCCTCTACCTCCTCCTCCTCTTCCTCCTCCTGAGTGCAGCCATCTCAAGGAAGTCCAGCACCTCCAGCTAAGACAGTGCATCAAGTTTGCCTCTCACCCACCTTTCCACAGTGGGGTATGCGTATGAGGCAGTGTATGCATGCGCCCACAATGTCAGAGGGCCTCTGCCTTCATGCAGCATGTATACAGCCGGGCTCGGTGCATGCAGTCAACTCGGGCTGCACAGTGAAACAGCAAACCAAGCTGGGTGTGGAGATGCACACCTGGAATCCCAGTACTCAGGAGGTGGAGGCAGGAGGATCATGAGTTCAGAGTCATCTTGGCTACATAGTAAATTGGAGGCCAGCCTGGGCTACATGAGACCCTATCTCAACAAACAAGTCAAAAGAAAGATGTAGGCTCCAGACCATGCAGATCCTAAACATAAGAGCGGTAACTGAGCTAGCCTTTGGTTCATGGCCAGTCTCCTCGTTGCTGGGATTCCAAGTGTGTCTGCCCTGCCCCGACTGGCTCGTAGCATTTTAGTAAGGACTATTTTGAACATAAACAATAGATAGAGATTGTTTTATAACTTATATCTTTCCTTTTTTGTTGTTGTTGTTGGTGGTGGTGTGTGTGTGTGTGTGTGTGTGTGTGTGTGTGTGTGTGTGTAGGCAGGCCAGAGGACTTCAGTTGTCATACCTCAGAAGCCATCCACCTTATTTTTTGAGACAGGGTCCCTCACTGGGCCCTGGGGCTCACTCATTAGCTGAGGTTGGCTGGCAGTCAGTTCCTGGGATCCGCCTGTCTCTCTACCTTCCCAGTGCTTGGATTACAGTAGCGCACATGCTCACACCCAGCCTTCTGTGTGCTGGGGTTCTGGGGATGGGATAGAACTCTGGTCCTCACACTTGCATAGCAAGCCACGTCCCCAGTCCGTAACTAATACCTTTCTGTTCATCACTGATGTTACTTGCTAATGACCAAGTTTTTTAATAATGAAAGTATAATCTAAACATTGTTATTCACCAACACAAACTGTGTGCAATTTCATAGGTTTTGATTCATTCACAAAGGCCGCAGGCTAGCGACATGGCTCAGCACTTTCTGCCAAGCCTACCAACCTGAGTTTGATCTTCAATGAAAAGAGAGATCTGACTTTCGAAAGTTGTCCTTTGACCTCCATTGTCCTCTGTGTCATGTGTGCATGTACATGTGTGTATGTGTACATACACATGTAATAAGTAGATAAATAAGTAAAAATTAAATGTAGCTTGACGGTGGTGGCTCATACCTTTAATCCCAGCACTGGGGAGGCAGAGGCAGATGGATTTCTGAGTTCGAGGCCAGCCTGGTCTACAGATTGAGTTCCAGGACAGCCAGGGCTACACAGAGAAACCCTGTCTTGAAAAAAAAAAAAACAAAAAAACAAAACATAAACAAACAAGCAAGCCAACAGCCATCCCCGTCTCCCAAAGGGTTTTTTTTCCAAGTTCCCATAGCATCTTTTTGTCCTACCCCAGAGTCATTAATGGCTCCCATTGTCACATCTCTTGTCCCATTTCTCCGCCCTGGCCTTTTTTGTTTTTGTGGTACTGGAGCAGGTGCCACCTTGAGTACATTTAGGCACTTGCTGTACCCCTGAGCTGCATCCCCAACACTTAGCACACATTTCTCACGGAATGGTGGGTCAGGAATCCGAGGGCGCTCAGCAAGTGTCTTGGTGCTGGGGCTGGTAAAGCTGTCACTGTGGCCTTTTCACTGGAGAAGAGCTGCCTCCGGCCTTACTTTGCCAATGGTTGTCAGGATGCTGGACCGAGGCCCTGGGGTCTCTCTGGGGTTGGCCATTCGCTAGCTGCTGGCCACGTGGGCTTGGTTCCTTGCCATGTGGCTACTCCATTCTGGAGGAGATGGGGTGTGAACAGTGTGGCAACTGGCTCCATTAGACCAGCAGGTGAGAAGACCAGAGAAAGCCAGCGAGCTGAATCCAGGGTTGGATCATTTGTCCTTGAAAGTGACGGGTCCCTCACTTCTGGAATTCTGTTCAGTAGAAGCAAGTCACCAGGGTTACCCCAACGTCACACATTGGTGTAGATAGCAGGAGGCCTAGATCCCCGGAAAGCACTCTGGAAGTGGCCAATACAATTTTGATTTCTTATTTTGTTGTTAGACAGGACTGTGTAGCCCTGGGTGTCCTGGAACTTGCTATGTAAACTAAGTTGCTCTGCAGCTCAGAGTCTGCTGCTTCTGCCTCCAGAGTGCTGGGATCAAAGGTGTGCATACTCACACCCATCTTATTTTAACGTTTTTACACTTGTTTAGTGTGTGTGGTCAGAGGACAGCTTAGAAGTTAGTTCTGTCCTTGAAACATGTTGGCTCCTGGAATTCTCAGGTAGTCAAGCTTGGCGGCAAGTGGGTTTACCTGATGAGCAATCTCACCAGCTCTCTGTGTCTGAATCTGTCTAAATCTGTCTGTCTGTCTAAATCTGTCTGTCTGTCTATCTGTCTATCTAATCAATCATATCTATCTATCAATCAATCAAGACAGGCTCTCACTCTGTAGCTTAGGCTAGGTGAGAACTCAAGGCAGTCATCCTGACTCAGCCTCCAGAGTAGTGAGTGGGATTACAGGTGTGAGCCACCACACCCAGAGGTCAAGTTACCAGTCCTCAAAGTAGCACCACTGTTTACCACTCTAGTCTGCAGCATGGCCTGGGAGAATGGAACTGGTAAACTAAAAAGGCTAAACTAAAGGCTTGTGTGATAGCCATCTTTATTGAGAGCATCAGACATTTTATACCCTGAGGGCTAAGACGAGTTGCCTGAGTGAAGAGTACAATCACAAGGACGAGCTGCAGCTGGGAAACCTTGTTTTTCCATAGAGCCACATGACTAACAAGAGTGGAAGTCCGTCCATTCTTATTTGCTACACCTGGTAGGAACACACAAACACATTTCAAAACACAGATGTCTTGAAGAAATTACGTCACAAGACTCCTAGGTCATTTCCTTGGCGTTTTCTCACTATTTTCTCAGAGTTCTCAGAGGGCTCCATTCTTGGACTGTGTTCCAGCACAGCACAAGCTGGGGAATAAATTTCAAAACAAGAGGCGAGCCAAGGATGTGGTGGTACAGGCCTTTACTGTCAGCACTTGGGAGGCAGAGACGATGAGATCTCTGTGAGTTCAAGGCCATCCTGGTCTCCATAATGAGTCTCAGGACAGCTGAAGCTGTATAGAGAGCTCCTGTTTCAACCAAGCCTACCAAAACCAAAACCAACATGTCCCAGCGTAGCACATGAGCCTGTGGGGTCAGTTCAGATTCCATCATAGCAAGGACTGTATCCACACAGTGGTTTCCAGTGTCCTGGTGACCTGGCTCCCTGCTCGTTGTCTTTGTCTGTCTGTTTAAGGGTTTTTGTGTCTGTGCTGTGTCTGTGCTTGTGAGTGTAGGTGCCCTCAGAGGCTGGAGGAGAGTGTTAGTCCCTGGGGCTAGTTACAGGGAGTTGGGAGCTGGCAGATGTGGGTTCTGGAAACTGAACTTGGGTAAGCTGAAAAAGCAACAACACTCTTTGTTTTTTGTTTTTTTTTTTTAACTTTTTTTAACTTTTTTTTTTTTTTTTTTAGATTTTATTTATTTATTTTATGTATGTAAGCACACTGTAGCTGTCTTCATACACACCAGAAGAGGGCATTGAATCCCATTACAGATGGTTGTGAGCCACTGTGTGGTTGCTGGGAATTAAACTCAGGACCTCTGGAAGAGCAGTCAGTGCTCTTAACTGCTGAGCCATCTCTCCAGGCCCCAACAACACTTTTTTTTTTTTTTTCGAGACAGGGTTTCTCTGTATAGCCCTGGCTGTCCTGAAACTCACTCTGTAGACCAGGCTGGCCTCGAACTCAGAGATCGGCCTGCCTCTGCCTCCCAAGTGCTGGGATTAAAGGCGTGCACCACCACCACCCGGCAACAACACTCTTAAAAAACCATTTTTTTTCCTCTTTTTCTTTTCTTTTGAGGCAGGGTCTCATTATGTAGCCTTAATGGGCCTAGAACTTTGTTATGTAGACCAGATTGGCCTTGAACTCACAGAAATCTGTCTGCCTCTGCATCCTGAGTGCATGGCTTATCCTCCCCCCAACCCCCTTCCCTCTCTCTTAAAGGGCAGTGCTTTAATTCATAATACTGGCTGGCCTGGGACTCTATTTAGATCAGGGCCTCAAACTCACAGAGATCCTCTGCCTCCTGTGCTGGGATGAGAGGCATGAGCCACTACACCTCTAACTCTCCTGTTCCCTTGTCATATCCCTTCCCACTGGAGGATGCTCCCATCTTCCATTGCCTAGCTACCTCTCCTTACCCTTCAGAGCTTAGGAAAAGTGACACCTCCCCCCCCACTCCAATGCCAGGCCAGCCTCTTAGAGCCTCCTGGAAATCCTCTCTACACTTTGGTCTAGCACAGGCATAACGAGGTGATTACCATCTGGCTCCCTTCTGTGTCCCAAGGCCTTCTTAGGAAGTGTAGTGAGTGAGAGATGCTGGGGAGACCTCTGTGGAGTTTGTGAGTGAGCCGGGACCCCAGTCAAGGGCTCTTTCTGCTTCTGGCTGGCTTGTCCTAACCATGCCTACCCTTGTCTTTGGTGCAGGTGAATGTCCCTCGGTGCCTGCCTTTCTCCGGAGTAGGCAAGGTGAAGCAAGTAGCCTGTGGTGGCACAGGCTGTGCTGTACTGAACGGTGAGAGCCACTTCTTGGCAGCTCTGTGGGAAGCACTGGGCAGATCAGGGAGGGAAGGGGACAGCTGTGTGCTTCAGAGACTGCAGATGGCGGCCTGCAGAGGGGGTGTGGCTGAGGGCTCCTGTACTAGTTCAGTGACTCCAGGTAGGGGTGGTCCCAGCAGGTTCATAGCTCATGATATAGATGCATAGACAGCCACAGGGACTGGCCGTTTTATAGCACGTCTCTGGACCCTGCAGCGGGGATCAGACCTAGGCCCCTATGCATACTAGGGAAGTCTAGGCAGATGCTTTACTCCTGAGCTACATTACATGCCCAGGCTCTCGTGTGTGAAAAGTCTGCTCTGTTACTGGGCTCTACCCCTAGCAGCAGAATTGCACTTGTTATAGCCAAGGCTGCAGAGAAGCTTAGTGGTAAAGCCCATGCTAGAAAAGCCAGATAGTGTCCAAAGCACTGTGCCTCCCAAAACCAAAAAACCCCCCCAAAGCCCCCAAAAACCAAAAGTAAGTAAGTAATGGTGGAGGGGTGGTGGGAAGACAGGAAAGGAAGGGGAAAGGGAAGAAAAGGAAGCTTGACGTGGTGCAAGGCTCTGACCTCCAGTACCCAGCACCTAGCACCCGGCACCCAGCACCCAGAAAGCTGAGGTAGAGGTTACACACTCTTGGTCAGCGTGGACTGTAGAGAGAGTCAAGTGGTTAAGAGCACTTGTTCTTGTAGAAGACCCAGGTTCAATTCCCAGCACCCACATGGCAGTTCACAGCCTCCTCAGGCATCAGACCCCCATGTGATGCACTGATACACATTTGAGCAAAAGACTCACATAAAATGAATCTCAAAAAACTAGACAAACAAACAACTAAAACAAAACCTTAAACTGCCGATCCCCCCAAAACAAGTTAAAAAGCATTTCTAAGAGTTTTAAGAATCTGGTTGGGGGCTGGAGAGATGGCTCAGTGGTTAAGAACACTGACTGCTGCTCTTCCAGAGGTCCTGAGTTCAGTTTTCAATTCCCAGCAACCACATGGTGGCTCACAACCATCTGTAATGGAATCTGATGCCCTCTTCTGATGTGTCTGAAGACAGCGACAGTGCACTCATATAAAACAAATAAATAAATCTAAAAAAAAAAAAGGATTTGGTTGGAATGGCTTGGGTGCATGATTCTCTGATCAGTGTGAAATTTGGAGCTGTTGCTGGGGAGGTCCATGTTTTTATGCTCCCAGTGGGTTTTATGGATACCCTCCCCTTATTACCCTTAAGAAGTGGGTTGTTTGTGCTCTACGATTGGCTTTCTACCCAGTCAGACTTCCCAGGCAAGTCAGGGAGAGGATTATTTGCAACCTGCCAGCACAGTGGGTCTCAGTATCCCAAGGTGACCTTCATGCCTCCACCTCCTTAGTTCAGGGATTACAGGCATGCTCTGCCATGCCTGGTTTCTGCAGTCTGGGGTCAGAACCAAGGGCTTTATGCACACTGGACATACATTCTACCAGCTGACCCCCCACCCCAGCGCCTGTAGTTTTCATGGTAAGGGAGGGCTCTGCTTGGCTTGACTCACAACCACTGTTTTTATTGTAGAAGAAGGACACGTTTTCGTCTGGGGCTATGGAATTCTTGGGAAAGGACCAAACCTCCTGGAAACAGCTCTTCCAGAAATGATCCCACCTACACTCTTTGGCTTGACAGAGTTCAATCCTGAAGTCCAGGTTTCCCAGATCCGATGTGGGCTTAGCCACTTTGCTGCACTCACCAGTAAGTTACTGGCTGCACAGCCAGGCCCAAATCTGTTCCTTCTTAAGCTGGGAACTCTCAGCTTCTGTCATCAAACTACATCCATTTATCCATCCATCCACCCATCTTTCTGTCTGTCCTTCCCTCTAGTCTGCATCTATCATTTCTGTCCATCCATCACCCATCCATCCATCATCATCCATCCATCATCCATCCATCATCATCCATCATCATCCATCATCATCCATCCATCATCTATCCATCATCCATCCATCCATCCATCCATCATCCATCATCCATCCATCATCCATCCATCATCCATCCATCATCATCCATCCATCACCCATCCATCCATCATCATCCATCCATCACCCATCCATCCATCATCATCCATCCATCATCCATCCATCATCATCCATCATCATCCATCATCATCCATCCA
>NW_021604614.1:2996161-2997274 GCF_004785775.1 Grammomys surdaster
CATCCATCCATCATCATCCATCCATCACCCATCCATCCATCATCATCCATCCATCATCCATCCATCATCCATCCATCCATCATCCATCCATCATCATCCATCCATCCATCATCCATCCATCATCCATCCATCATCATCCATCCATCATCCATCCATCCATCATCATCCATCCATCATCCATCACCCATCCATCCATCATCCATGTGTCCATCCATCATCCATCATCCATCCAATAGGCTATGTCTTCCCAGAATAAGTAAAGAGGGAGGCCATGGCAGAGGTAGTCCAGTTTGTATCATATAGCACTCACCTTCTTTCATGCTGCCATTTTGGTTGGGTTCTTTGGTTTATGGTCAGGCTTATGGTGCAGTGTGATCTCACAGGAGGCACCTGTTTGGGGGGTGGGCAGAGAGAAGAGTTTGGTGAAAACTAGGAGAGGTTTGGGCTGTGCATGGACGAGCGGTGCAGAGGTGAGTATGTGGGTGGTAAGTGGCCTGCCTACCTTACAGACTCTCCAGCGTGCTGGGGAGGGATGACCACAGTGGTAGCTGGCTTTTGGCTCTTGAAAGGCCGGGCAGGTTGTAGAGCCATGAAATTCCAAGTTGCTCCACAAGCTCCTGGACTCTGGCCTTCCACCACTGCAGTGTCTTGGTTCAGGCTGCTCTGCAGCCCCTGAACAGCACAGTTACCATGTGCATGTCACCATAGTGATTCCCAGGGAGTTTCTGCTTCATTGCCATTCAGAAATCTTCTTGAGAGAAAGGCATACCTTTTCTTTTTCTTGACACCAGAGCCTTTTTTGGGTACCTTTAGTCTGCCATGTAACTGACCTCTGTGCATACTCAAATGGCCTGGCTCTTTCCACTCTCTTAAGCTCCACTTGTGAATCTGTAATAAGCATCGCTCAAGTTTTTTGCCTCAAAATGTGGCTCAGCAGTAGAGCCCCTGCCTAGAATCCCCCAGTGAGGGGCTGGGGGCATGGCTCCGTGGTAGAGCCCCTGCCTAGAATCCCTCAGTGAGGGGCTGGGGCCATGGCTCAGTGGTAGAGCCCCTGCCTAGAATCCCCCAGTGAGGGGCTGGGGGCGTGGCTCAGTGGTAGAGCCCCTGCCTAGA
>NW_021604614.1:2997284-3008060 GCF_004785775.1 Grammomys surdaster
CAGTGAGGGGCTGGGGGCGTGGCTCAGTGGTAGAGCCCCTGCCTAGAATCCCCCAGTGAGGGGCTGGGGGCGTGACTCAGTTGAGGAATGGCTGGCTAGACCTTGCCAGTGAGGGTAATGGGTCAGTAGTAAAGTTTTCTCCAAGGTGTAATCATTGTATCTATTAGTTTGTTACTTTCTGGCTCTTCTACAAGGTCAAATTCATGAGGACAGGAAGCATGTTTGTTCATTTGCTGTCCTGTCCCCAGCGCCCAGCACATAGACAGACCCCCGGTTAGGAACCCAGTTGTTCTGTGCCTCCTCACAGAACATACCCACACACTGAAACCCAAACAGAACTGGTTGTCTTGCCTCACTGTCGGTGAGAACGGGCAGAGCTGGGTCAGATGACGCTGTGTAGCAGGCCGTGAAGGTGAGCAGAGTGGGCTGTGCACAGGAGCCCTAGACCTGTTGCACAGAAAGGCTCGGCTTCCCTAGGCTGGCCGTCAGAAATCCTGGCCTGGGACTTGGTCTGGGGAGGGGACATTCTTTAGGGTGTCTTTCTCTGAGAGGCTGTAGTTCAGAGGCTGAGTTGAGCAGTAGCCTCTGTCCTCTTGATGGCCTGCTCCTTGTGTAGCTCCAACCAAGCCATCTTCCTTCCTTTGCAGACAAGGGTGAGCTGTTTGTGTGGGGCAAGAACATCCGAGGATGCTTGGGGATTGGACACCTGGAAGACCAGTACTTCCCATGGAGGGTAAGACCATGCAGAGGTGGGATGTGGAGAGTGTCTGAAAGGATGGCTTGGCTTTGGGAAGCAAAACCCAAATATGGGAGAACATCCAGGACCTCCTGTTCACTGTGTGCCACAGTCAAGGATGGGCTCCAGGGAGACTGGAGGTGATGAGCAGGAGCTGGTGTAGCGCCAGCTTCCATGTGTGCAGGCCTTCAGCCTTTCTGCTCTGTGTAGTCAGTGCACCCCTGGCACCTGCTGCATTCAGGGTTATACAGAGTGGCCTACTCAGTGTTCCAATCCCTGGAGGAAGCTCCCAGGTGGGCCGGAGATGCGGCTCTGCACACAAGCATGCATGGATCCTTGGGCTATAACCCCAGCACCACAGAAACTTAGTGGGCTGGCCTAAACCTTTGATCCCAGCACTAGACTGGTGATGCAGAAGAATCAGAAGTTCAAGGTCATCCTTGGCTACAATGGCAAGTTGGAAGCCAACCTGGGCTGTATGAGACCCAGTCTAAAAAGACGAGAAAAAAAAAAGAATAGTTAAGTTCTTTTCAGAACAGCTTAGAGAGCTGGTTTAGTAAACACTGGGAAGCACAACATGAAAAGATCCCCCTAAGAAAAGAGAAGGCTCCGCAGGCAAGGGTGCTCACTGTGCTCCCAGAGGACCTGGGGTGGGTTCCCAGCACCCACATGGGATGCCTTACACCTGCCTGTAACTCCAGCTCTTGGGGATCCTACGGCCTCTTCTGTGTCTGTAGTTACTGCACTCCCATCCCACACACACACACACACACACACACACACACACACACACAAACGCACGCACGCACGCACGCATACACAGGCACACACATGTGCACACATGTACTAAGACATAAATAAAACCTTTAGTTACCTTGCTTATTTTTGGTATTTTTATGTCCCCCCCCACCCCTAACTTTTTTTTTTTTTTCTCCTGGAGCCTAAGACCAAACCCAGGGCCTGGCTCTACCACTCAGCTAAATCCTCAACTCCTTAAAAATGAAAAATAAAAATAAAACCAAGCCTCTGCTCCCTTGCTGTGGTAGACGCAGTTAGGAAGCCAGTTGAGCTGCGTGTGTGTGGGGGGGCTGGAGGAGCGCTTGTTGAAGGTGGAGCCGTTATGTGTTTGAGACAAGGTCTCCTGTGTAGCACTAGCTGGCGTGGAACTTGCTGTGTAGACCAGCGAATTTTAAACGTGTAGAGATTTGCCTGCCTCAGCCAGCTTGGGTTTGTTGTTGTTTGTTTTGTTTTTCATTTTTGTGTTTTGTTTAGACCAGGCTACCCTTGAACTCACAGAGATCCACTTGCCTCTGCCTCTCGAGTGCTGGGATTAAAGGCGAAGGCATGCACCTCCACTGCCTGGCCCCAGCTTGGTTTTTAAGGTGCTTTTGTATGTGCTGAGAATGGAATGCAGAGTCTTGTGCATTGGGTATCTGTTCTGGGTATCACTGTAAAACATCGCACCAGCCTCCGAGCACTGACAGGTGACTGCCTGTGCGGAGCCAGTGGTGCCTGGCCTGGCACTTGCTCGCTGATGCATTTTCCTGCCTCTGTTCCTGGGCACAGCTTCTGATAGGCACCACCATGCTTACTTGCTTTTTGTGGTGCTGGGATTCAATCCCAGGGCTTTGTGTGTGCTAGGCAAGCACTCTACCAACTGAGCTACATCCCAGACTTAGAAAAGATCTTTCTTAAAATCACTTAGAAAAACTCAAAACACACATCATTGACTAGAATAAAGGTTTACTTGTCGAAGACCCACCGCTGCCCTGGCCCTTGTGGGCTAGGGTTTCTTATGAACCCCCTCCCCCAACCCCCTTTTCTATGGGACAGGGTTTCTCTGTGTGACCCTGGCTACCCTGGAACTCACTCTGTAGACTGGGCTGGCCTCGAACTCATAAGACATTCACCCACCTGCCTCATGAGTGCTGTGATTAACGGCATGTGCCACCCTCCGGTTCTTACGGATCTCATTATTTATTATGTGTGGGGGTCTTGGGCAGTGCACATGTGTATTATGCTGCATGTGTGGACAACTTTGTGTAGTTGATGCTCTCCTTACATCCTTATGTGGGTTCTGGGAGGGTTCTAGGAATTGAACTCAGCTCAGCAGGCCAAGCAGCAGATGCCCTTACCAAGCCAGCCATGTTGCTGGTCCCGTCCCTGCATCTCCTGCACTCACTCAGCTCCTTTATTAAAAGATGCTTGTGGAGGCTGAGGAGTCTTAAGTTGAAAGTGGACACTGTCTGTCTGTCTGTCTATACCTGTCTATCTTATCTATCTATCTATCTATCTATCTATTGACAAGGTCTCCCTGTGTAGCCCTGGCTGACCTAGAATTTGCTATGTAGACCAGGTTGACCTCAAACTCCCAGAGATCCACCTGCCTCTGCCTCTCGAGTGCTCAGATTAAAGGCATGTGTCCCCACCCCTGGCTGGAGACTTCTTTTAGAGAGAGATACTGTGTATGGGTGATGTTCCTACAGTGGTCTTGCCTGTGTGCCTCCCCAGGCTGCAGATGTGAGCAAGCCAACAGTGGCAGTGAACAACAGCTTAGGCTCTGAGAAAGGCAGGAGCCAGAACCCCCTCCTCCTCCCTCCCTCCCCCATCTCCCCTCCCTCCCCTCCTGCTTGTCCTCCTTTCTATCTGAACACAGGCTTGGGAAAACAGTGGGAGTGCTTTACAGGCCTGCCACCTACCTGTGAGTGTTGTGGGTGGATTACCTACTTCCTGTTGCTTTGACAAAAGCAGCTTACGGGAGGAAGGGTTGATTTTGGCTCACAGTCTGAGGGTACAGTCCATTATGGAGGGGAAGGCATGTTGGCAGGAGCGTGAGGCGACTGGTCACATGGCATCCACAGTCAGGAAGCAGCGATGGATGCTGGTGCTCAGATCACTGTCTCCTGCTCATTCACCCATGGGGTGGCACTGCCCACATTCCAGATGGGTCTTCTCACCTCAATTAAACCCGCCTAGGAGGTGTGTCTCCTAGGAGGTGTGTCTCCTAGGTGGTGTGTCTCCTAGGTGGTTCTAAAGCCTGCTGTTCTGAATCAGAATTAACCATCACAGCTGGTACCTGTTGAGGTGACTTGGCAAAGCATAGCCCCTGGGTAAGGGTCTAGAGCCTGATGCCCCTGGTCTCAGCTTGCACGGTCCGCTCTGACTCACACAGCCAGAGGAGTGGTACCCTGCTGCCCATGGGCTTCCTGATATGTTTTCCTGTTGAGGAATGAGCCTGGCAGCCCTAGTGACTACTGTGTTGGCAGCACCTTGGTCATCCACCCTCTTGCACATTTGGTGAGCCCCAAGGGCTCCTGCCAGGCAACAACTTTGTCTCTTGTCATCTGATTGGATGAAGGGGAGGGCTGGACAGGTTAATTAGTTTCTCATTCTTGTAACGAAATGCCTGGGGTCATCCAATTAAACACAAACAATGTTTAATTTGGCTCCTGGTTTTGAAGTTTTAGCTGGAGTCAGGTGACCCCATTGCTTTGAGCCTCAGGCTGGGCAGTACAACATAGCAGGGGACATGTGACCTTAAAGTTGCTCAACTCACCAAGGATGGAAATTAGAGACACAGAAAAGGGTTGGGGTCCCATCATTACCTTCAGAGGCATGCTCAGTGTCAGGTGGATAGGGGAGGGAACCTTAGTTGAGAAATTGCCTCCATCAGATAGTTTAGGCAGACCTGTAGGGCATTTTTACAATTAGTGACTGGTGTGGGAGAGCCCAGCTCACTGTGGGTAATGTCATACTTGGACTGGTGGTCCATATGTGGAGTGAGCATAGGGGCCAGAGGGAAGCAGAGTGAGCAGGCCGCAAGTGCAAGTCAGTGAATAGCATCCTCCACAGCGTCTGCATCCCCTCCTGCCTTGACTGACCTCCCTCAGCAGTGGATCACCATGGAAGCATGAGGCTAGTGAACCCTTCCCTCCCCAGCTGCTTATGGTCATGGTGTTTGAGCACAGCAGTGGATCCTCTAAGGCATCACCTGTGCCTAACATCCTCTCAGCAGGCGCCACCCCTGAAGATTGCTGCCACTTTCCAGTAGCACCACGCTGGGGACCAAGCTCTTAACAGATGGGCCTTCGGGGCACACTTGGTGTGGGTTCCCGTGCCACAGCCCTTGTACAGGGTGAGCTGTGAGCCCTGAGGTGGATACTGTGAGGTCACACAGAGAAGTCACAGGTGAAGCTAGGTTCACCCCCACCACCTTTTCACTGTTGTGCATGGTGGTGCACACCTGCAGTCCTAGTCACTTGGAAGGCTGAGGCAGGAGGATTAGGTGAACCTGGGTTAATAGTGAGATTCATTCTCTCTCTCCTTAGCATGAAAGAAGCCCTGGATTAGCTCCCTAGCACCACATAAACCAGATGTGATGGGGCACACGATGCTCAGGAATTGAGGAGAAGAGGTGGAGGCAGGAGGATCAGAAGTTCAAGGTCACCCTCAGATAGAAAGGGAGTTTTGAGGTCAGCCTGGGCTACATGCGACCCAGAGACCAACATCCCCACATGACCAGAGACAGGTTTATTGTGGAGTCATTTTGGAGACCTGAAAGAGACGCCAGGGGGCACTGGAGTCTCAGTAGCCACCTCTGTTCCCAGAGATCCTTGCTTGCTGTTGGTCCTGGCCAGCAGGCACAAAACAAACAGCTTCCTGTGTGTGGGCTCTAATGGCCGGAGCATCTGGGGAAGAGCACCTAGGTGCGTAAGTGCAGTGGGCTGGCTGCAGATGACCCGACAAGGCAAGAGAAGGTAAATAGATGATCTCAAGCGGCCTTGGAGGTTGCTAAGAGCCCACCTGGCTAGGTCACCATGGGGCAGCTGGCCACTGCTGTTCTGGGGCCAGCCTAGGGCACCTCTGTCACCTGGGGCCTGCTTCTGTTTGCTCAGTGGTCTGTGTGGCAGCTTTTGCCAAGGCGGTTTTGTTTGGGGAGGCAGCGAGACAGCGTGGCGTGGTTCCTGCCTTCATTTGCTGTCGTCGCTAGCAGCCCCTAATAGAGTTGAAGCCCCACGGTCAGCATCTGCCGCTTCCGTGCTTTCAGGCCAGGCCACCTGTTGCAGGCGTTCATTTCGTCCTGAACTCGGGAAATTGCCCAGGCAGACACAGGAAGGGTGGGTGAATAGGGTCCTGGCCAGCTGATCCCGAATCCACAGCTGGGTGAGGGTCTGAAGGCCAAGTCATGCAGTGTGCCTAGGGAGGCACAGGGCTTGCCTGTGCCCTTCTGCATTCCGAGCTGGTGAGGGCACGAGATGTGTTTAAGTACTTGTCATTTGGGTGCAGGGCATAGTATGATGGGGTTATTATTAAGAGGTTCTTAATACTTGGTTGTTTATTTATTTGGACAGGGAGTCATGTAGCCCAGGCTAGCCTCAACTCATTGCGTGGCTGAGGAACTTCTGCCCTTCTGCTTCAACCTGCGCCCCTTTCCTCCCTTCCCACCGTCACCTGAGTGATAGGATGAGAGGCATGAACCACCATGCCTGATTTATGAGGGCTGGAGGTTGAACCCTGGGCCTCACGCCTGCTGGGGACGCCCTCTATCCAGGGAGCCACATCCCCAGCCGTGGCCGCTGTTTGTCACTGAGTGTCCTTTTATAGTATAGCATTGCTTGTTCATGATAACAGTAACAGGGACAAACAAGAGAGTGGCCATGGTGCTGTGCACCTCAGCTCGCAGGAAGCTGAGACAGGAGGATGCTGCAAGTTGCAGGCCGGCCCATGTCTGAAAAGCTAACATGGTGCAGTGTATGGTGACACCTTTAATCCCAGCACTCAGGAGGCAGAGGCCAGCCAGGGTTACATAGTGACATCCTGTCTCTAAAGCAAACAAACCAGAACGGGCTGAGGCGATGGCTCATGGGTAAAGTGCTTGCTGTGTGAGCATGAGTTCGGTTCCCCAAAGCTCTGCTCAGTGGTGCAGTCAGGGGTGGACACAGTGCGGTCTTAACTCAGTGTCCATAGGAGTGGAAGCAGCCAGCTCTCTGGCGCTTGCTGTCTGCCCGTCTAGCTGAAGCCATATTCTCTAGGTTCAGTGAGAGACCTTGTCTCAAAGACCAGAGTGAAGAGTGACAGAGGAAGATGCCTGACACCAGCCACTGGTTTCCACCCCCACCCCCACATTCAGCACACACACCCTGCACAGCACACATACATACCACATACACCCCCACATTCAGCACACACACCCTGCACAGCACACAGCACACATACATAGCACATAGCATTTTCCACACACTCTACATGTACCACACACACACTCACACGCACACACACATATACACACACATACCCTGCACAGCACACAGCACACATACATACCACATAGCATTTTCCACACACTCTACATATACTACACACACACACACACACACACACACACACACAGACATACACACCATACTACACAATCCCTACACATACTGCACAGACATAAACATACTACATTCGGTACACACTACACATACATACCCCCTCCACACATACATGGACACACACAACACTATACACACACCACACATAGTACATTCTCCATGTGCTGTCTCAGTTAGGGTCAGTACTGCTGTGATGAAACACCGTGACCAAAGCACTGGGGAGGAAAGGGTTCATTCAGCTCACACTTCCACATCACTGTTCATCACCAAAGGAAGTCAGGACAGGATCTCAAGCAGGGCAGGAACTTGGAGGCAGGAGCTGATGCAGAGGACACGGAAGGGTGCTGCTGACTGGCTTGCTTCCCACGGCTTGCTTGGCTTGCTTGCTCTATCTGTCTCTGTGTGTGTGTGTGTGTGTGTGTAGTTGACCTAAACCTAGCCAGCATACACACCATATACAGTACATTCCATACACATTCACCACACACTCCATTCCCTCCATACCATACACACTGCATTCCACACACACATATCGCACACAGTACATTTCTACATACACACCACATACAAAACATGGAAAGGAAAAAAAATTTGTTAAGAGTTTGTGAGGCCCACTGGGTAGAGGCACTTGACACCAAGCTTACTGCTACCTGAATCTAATGTACAATATCCACAAGGTAAAGAGAGGAACCAACTCCTGAAGGTTGTCCTCTGACCTCAAGTACACACACACACACACACACACACACACACACACACACACAGTATAAAAATTAAAGAACAGAATAATGAGGATTGCTGGGCGGTGGTGGCACACGCCTTTAATCCCAGCACTTGGGAGGCAGAGGCAGGCCGATCTCTGAGTTCGAGGCCAGCCTGGTCTACAGAGTGAGTTCCAGGATAGCCAGGGCTACACAGAGAAACCCTGTCTCGAAAAAACAAAAACAAAAAAAACCCAAAAACAGAATAATGAGGATTGAAGGGACCAGCCGCAGAAGGCCCAGTGTAGCTCTGTGGCCCTGTTCCTGGAGTAGATCCACCAGGCGGAGGCCTTTCCTGCACTCTTGGGAAGTACTTGGTGACCCCCAGTGAAGGTTAAAGGATACCCCACCTCCAGGCAGGGAATCTGGAAACCGTGGTCACAGGCAGTCAGAGGTACCAGGAGCCTCTGTGTCCTTCCCCGGGGCCACCTTGTTAGGGTGGCTACTAGAGCTGATGCCACTGCTGGGCAGAGGCAGGGTGGCCTTTTCCTGATACTAGTGAGCTGTGGGTTAGTGTGGGCATCCTCTTTCCAGGGGATACAGCCACACTCACAGAGGGCAAAGAACCTACTAAGAGGAGGGGCTGAGGGTGAGGTTCAGGTGGTAGTTTGCTTGCCTAACACATACAGAGCCTGAGAGTCTCTCCAGTACTACATAAACCAGGCGTGGTACTACATGTGTGTAAACCCAGCACTTGGGAGGTAGAGGCAGGAGGATCAGGAGTTCAGGGTCAGCCTCAGCTACACAGGGAATTGGAGGCTAGCTCGAGTCATATGAATTGTGTATTTCCACCCCCCTCCCACCCCCCCGCAAGGCTCCAGAACCTGTTTGTCCTTCCCTCACTATGTTCATGGCTTCTTTTCCAGGTGACGATGCCCGGTGAGCCTGTGGACATGGCTTGTGGAGTGGATCACATGGTGACTCTAGCCAAGTCATTCATCTGAACCTCCCTCTGGGCCTGTCCCAGGCTGGCCCCAGCCTGTGAGCTATACCGACAGCAACAGCTTGCCAGAGGCAGGGTGTGACCACCAGCAGAGCTTCTGAGGGTACAGGGAAAGGGCCAGGGCCTCTGTGGAGCAGGATGCTTGCTCTGTGTCCTCAGTGGGGACATTATACTAGGAGTCTGTGGACAAGGACCTTTCCCCAATAAGGCTCCTAACTGCTGACCTCAGCTCAGGATGGCTACTGTTGGCTTGGCGTGTTCCTGAGGAGTACCAGGGCATGGAGACTTTGGGTGGCCAGGCAGATCCCTTCTCCAGGTAACACATGGGGACGTGTCTTGTCTGAGACGCTATTCTTAGGGAAAGGTCACTGTTCATGACACATTTGATATTAGGAGTTTAAAGACATGACAAAGCCCTCAGAAGAACTTGTGGTCCCCTGTCACAAGAGGATAAACTTGGGCCTTGCTCAGCCAGAGAGCCAGCTGACCTCAGCTAGGGCCTCTCTGATCAGGTGTCACCCCAGAAGTTACCAGAAGGACACAGTCCAGGAACCCAGAATGCCGTGGCTTGAGACTCTTCGTGGGGCGGCCAGTGGGAGCCAGCCTCCCCGCTTAGGTCTACAGTATCCCAGCCTTGGAACTTCCTCTCTGCCTGGCTTTGAACAGCCCAGCAGCCCCTGAAGAAAGAATCTGCAGGCCAAATGCTTGTGGGCTGAGGGCTGTGGAATCTTGGCTGAAGGGCTGGCCTTGGTGTAGGAAGCCTCAGAAACTGAGAAAATACTTGTTTTCAAGAAAGCTTGTCTTTTCCTTTGAGAACAGTGTTTGAAAAGGTCTTTTGGAATAAAGTCTATTTTCTGCCTTTTTAAAGAATGGATGTCTTGTAAAAGTTTTAATTGATCATTTCTCCACCATAAAAGAAGCAAGTAGCCAGTGGAACACATTTTAGAAGGCAGTCCCACCTGGGACATGGTGTGCGTGCATGCGCTCGCACACACACGCACGCACTCATGTGAAAGACAGAGGATAGGTAAAATGTCTTTGTTCTTCAGGTGCTGTCTTATTGAGATGAGGCTATCACTTCGTAGATCAGGCTGGCCTTGAATTTGCAGAGTTCTGCCTGCCTTAGTCTCTAGAGTTTCGGGACTAAACCTGTGCGTATTACACCCAGTTCCACCTTATGATTGGACCTGGAACTTTCCAAGGCTCGCCTGGCCATCCAGAGAGTCCCAGAAGCCCTCCAGTTTCCATTTCCTCAGTGCCAGGATTACAGGGACATGACCCCATGCTCACCGTTTTTACATGGGTTCTGGGAATTGAATTCAGGTCGTCTGCTTGTCAGGCAAGCACGTTACCCATGGAGTTATCTCCCTAGCCCTTGGCAAGTGTTTTCTGAACAGATAGATCCTTTGGCTGGGAAATAGCTGGTACCTTAGTCACTAGTTATGGTCTCCTAGGCTGCCTGCTACACCCCACTCCTGTTACTTGTTCATTCCACAGGATCTTAAGGGCCCCTTAAGTTGCAGGCATGGGGTACACTGAGTCACGTGTGCAGAAGAGTCTCTGCTTTGTGCAGCTTATCCTTGGGGAGGGACATGGACAGTAAACAAAATGCAGAGTATGGTAGCAGCTTGTGTGGGCTGTGGAGAAAAGCAAAGTCTTGCCCCAAGTACCTAACAGGGACAACTTAAAGGTGGAAGGATTTCTCTTGGCTCTCAGTTTCAGAGGGTTCCAGTCCTGCCATAGCAGCGTTCATGGTGGTGGGAGCTTATAGGAAGGGCCTTTCCCATCCTGGCAGGTCAGACAGCAGGAGCAACAGGAAGCACACAGGAGTGTATTATGGGATGTGAGGATGTGAGGACAGGAGTGTATTATAGGATGTAAGGACAGGAGTGTATTATGGGATGTGAGGACAGGAGTGTATTATGGGATGTGAGGACAGGAGTGTATTATGGGATGTGA
>NW_021604614.1:3008070-3017322 GCF_004785775.1 Grammomys surdaster
TATGGGAATGTGAGGACAGGAGTGTATTATGGGATGTGAGGACAGGAATGTATTATGGGAATGTGAGGATGTGAGGACAGGAGTGTATTATGGGATGTGAGCACACAGGAGTGTGTTAGCTAGAGCTGTACTACCACCTTTAAAGGACTAACCCCAGCCACCTACTTCTGTTCAGGCCCCACTTCTTTAAAAGACTCCACAGTCTCCCCAACAGTGCTACCTGCTGTGGACTATACATTCAGTACATGAGCCTGTGGGGGGACATTTCACATTCAAACCCTAAAATGGAGAGAGGAAATGGGATGTGTTGGAAGGTTGCCGGTTAAAGTTGAGGGATCAACACCCAGGCTGTCATGGGAACCAGTTGGCTGGTGTTGGAAGGAATGGCTCTTTCAGCAGCTATAGGGCCCCTCACCCAGGCGGGTGCTGCCCCCCTGTAAGGGCTAGTCTTAGGCTTACAATAGGAACATTTTTTGTGGACTTGAAATAGAAGAGTTGAGGACCTGGAGAGATGCCTTAGTGGTTAAGAACAGCTACTGCTCTTCCAGAGGACCTGAGTTCAATTCCCACATCAAGGAGTTCACAAATGTTTGTAACTCTAGCACCAGGGGACCTGACACCCTCTTCTGGTTTCATCTCTATGCATCTGTCACCACAAACACACAACTAAAAATGTTCTTAATTTTACAAGTCCTTAGGGAAACAAAGGGGCTGGGTATGTAGCTCTGGTAAAGTCCTTGATTAGAATCCATGAAATCCTTGTGATGGTTTGTATATGCTTGGCCCAGGGAGTGGCACTATTTGGAGGTGTGGCCTTGTTGGAGTAGGTGTGGCCTTGTTAGAGTGGGTGTGGCCTTCTTAGAGTGGGTGTGGCCTTTAATACCCTAGTCTTAGCTGCCTGAAAGTATTCCGCTAGCAGCCTTCAGATGAAGATGGAGAACTCTCAGCTCCTCCTGCACCAATGCCTGCCTGGATGCTGCTGTGTTCCTCCCGCCTTGATGATAATGGACTGAACCTCTGAACCTGTAAGCCAGTCCCGATTAAATGTTGTCCTTATAAGAGTTGCCTTGGGCCAGCCTGGTCTACAGAGTGAGTTCCAGGACAGCCAGGGCTATACAGAGAAACTGTCTCGGAAAAAAACAAACAAACAAAAACAACAACAACAAAAAAGAGTTGCCTTGGTCATAGTGTCTGTTCACAGCAGTAAAACTCTAAGACCCCCTGGGGTCTGATTCACACAGCAGCATCCTATAAACATCATGTGATGAATTCTGGTAACTCTGGCAGTGGTAGACACGGAAGCAGGAGGATCCGAAGCTCAAGGTCATCCTTGAGTTTTAGGCCAGCCTGGGGAGATCCCATCTCAGTGAACTAAAATGCAAAGCAAAGCCCCTTGACCGCAGTCACCTGTGTACAAAAGGGGCATCCTTATGCTTGAGTTTCCCTTACAGCCTGTTTTACCTGTTGGTCAGGCTGGCCGTGCGGCTCATCCGTATCCATTGCATGTGACCAGGGCTTCTGTTCAGCTACCATCTGTACGTGGGTGTGTTTGTCTCTTTGGTCCTTAACCTCCAGGCCCCAGCATTCAACACCTTGACACCCTGCTAAGCCATTGTCTTGGTTGTTCATTCTGTCCCAGTGAAAGCTTTGTGCAATGCTCTCTGTCCTCTTGCTTTCATGATACCCTGAGTGAAGCAAGCCACCTGCCTCCTCCCAGGTGTCCTCTTGTCATTCTCTCTTAACGGTTTATTTTTATGCGCATTCGTGTTCTGCATGCACGTACATCTCTGCACCATCTGTGTGTAATGGCTACTGAAGCCAGCAGCCTAAGTCCTCTGGCACCAGAGATATAGCAAGCTGTGAGGCCTCATGAGTGCTAGGAGCCGAGCCTGTCGCACGAGCCAGAACAGCGAGGGCTCCGTAAAGCATCTTTCCAGCGCCCTCTTATTTTTTTTTCTTTTAAATTTATTTTTTGAAGGTTTTTATGACTATTTTGTCTGTGTGTTTAAGTATGTGCATCACATGGGTGCAGTACCCACGGGGGCCAGAAAGGAGGCATCTGATCTCCTGGAACTGGAGTTCTAGATAGTTCTAGGCCACCATGTGGGTACTGGGGGCTGACTGGATTGAGAGGTCTAGGTTTGCAAACACAATCCTGGCTGTGTCTAGAACCTTGTATACAGAAACATTTGGGTCATGAGAGCTCTGTCCCAATCACTGGATTGATGGCTTGATGGATCCATCATTTGATGGCCTTGGTGAATGATAAGAAGTACCAGAGGTGCGACATTTTGCCCTGGTCTTTTCCTGTGTTCCCCTCTACTTCCTGGACGCCATAAACAATCCCTACTCTACAAGTTCTTGTTACGTTCTACCTCAGGCCCATGGTCATGACCGTGAAACCTGAGCTGGGGCAAATTATTTTTCCTTTTAGTTTGGATTTTATACATAAGGTGTTTTGCTACATGTATGTCTGTGTACCACATGGGTACCTGGTATCTGCAGAGGCCCTGAAGAGGTCGTCAGATTCCCAGGGACTGAAGTCACAGATTGGTTGTAAACCACTATGTAGGTGCTAGGAGCTGAACCTTTGGAGATCCCAGTTAAGAGTCAGTGCTCTTGACCACTGAGTTACCTCACCAGGTTTCATTGCATTATGTAGCTTAGGATAGCCTGGAACTCTCCATCCTCCTGCCTAAGCCTCTGGAGTGCTGGGATACAGATATGTATCACTTTAAGCCACTGTTTTGGGACAGTTTACTCCACAGCATCAGGTAGCTGAAAAAAGCCTTCTCTGGGCAGTTGAGACTCAAGGATTTTTTTTGTTTTGTTTTGGTTTTTGGAGACAGGGTTTCTCTGTGTAGCCCTGGCTGTCCTGGAACTCACTCTGTAGACCAGGCTGGCCTCAAACGCAGAAATCCGCCTGCCTCTGCCTCCCAAGTGCTGGGATTAAAGGCGTGCGCCACCACCGCCCAGCGTGACTCAAGGTGTTATACCTGAGGGTTATCCTGCCTCCTCTAACCCATGACCTACATTCTCCAAACAATATGGGAAGTGGGCAAAGAAACGGAGTCGTGATCTTCGACAAGTCAACATAAAATCAGACGGTTATCAGCCAACATCATTTTTTCCCCTTCATTTAATGAACACTTTACAAAGTACAAAATATACTGTCTTTTTTAGGGGGAACATTAGGTACTTTTTTTTTTCTCTTCATCATACAGTACACAACTCTCAGGGGTTTTGTTTCTTTGACAAGGAAAAAAACGAAAGCATGAGGGGCCCCGGAGGCGGACAGAGTAGGACAGCAGCCCCAGCCCCTTCACCCACGCTGCAGGACTGGTGAAGTACCACTGTTGCTGGTGACCTGGGCACGACATGCCAGGTGAGGGTCAGCTGGGGCTGTAGGCAGGGCAGGGTCCCTTAAAAACGCCACCGGGCACCCATACCTGCTCCCCTGCCTCAGGATAACGGAAATGATTTTGGCATACAGGGGAAGGTCGGGAGGACTACTGCTGTACTTCCGTCTCCCCTATTGTCTGGAGGCTGACCCTGCTCTAACTCTTCCTGTGATACGGGTAAACTGAGGCAGTAGAAAGGAAAATGGTGCTAGGCTCAGCCCACGGAAACCTGAATTTTGCCCATTGCTGGAGTCTATAGCTTCGTGGACCCTTTCCCAAGATGAGTCCCTGGGAAGCAAGGGGCACCTCTTGTCCCCAACCTCTCTCCTTGCAAATACTGTCCTTACAACTGAATCGTTCGAGGAGTCCCATGGGTGGGCCCAGGCCAGTTCAGGCTGCCTGCACGGATTCCCTGGGCTGCTGAGGGGCAGAGTCTTTCTCGGGGATGCAGCGAATGGGGAAGGGAGCCAATCCCATCAGGGCAACCCCACATTCCGCCCTGGAGCCAGGGCCTGCATCCCTATCTGTTTAACTGTGCAGCAATGGGTTAGGCTAAGGGGCCAAACGCTGCATGAAACGGCTCGCAGCTCTGAGACAAGCTCCGCACGCGTGGACACACACACTCATGCCTAATACATGTACACACACACACACACAGCATCCTGACACATGGGACTGGGCAACCCTGCACTTCTGACTCTCCGAGATCCCCCCTCTTCTACCAACAGCCACAAAATCACCACCATCAAACTGATGCCCGCGAGAGCCATGGCCTAGGCCTCAGGGGTCTCCCGGTGTCTTCAGCAGCAGGCCAGTACCTGCCCTTCCCTAGTTGAGTAGCCTTCAGAGGAGGGGCTAGAGATCAAGCTGGGGTCACCCTGGGGTCAGTTAAATGTGTCCTTTTGCTGCTTCTGATTAGAAACCAGACACAGGAAGGGAAGCTGGGATGAACTCTGAGGTTAGGTCTATCAAGTTAGTTCTACATCTTCACCACAACTCCTGAGAACAAAGCAAGGCTGACTGGTGGTCGGCCATGTTGGCCTCGCTTCCCACCTGGGTGTAAAAATGGAGGCCTGCCACCCTTCCAGGCTACATCCCTATACCCCTCCCTGTCAGAGAGCCCACCATCCTCATCTAGGCTCACCTCAGCAAGCCAAGTGCTCATGCCACCTATGGCATCCCCAACGCTGTCCACAGAGGAACACAGTGGGGTGAGGAGTGCCCTGTGATGGTTAACAGTCATCCTGACAGGATCGAGAACTGCACAGAAGACAAACCTCTGAGTAAATCTGTCAAGGAGACCGACCCTACAGGCAACCTTCCACGGGCTAGGCTCTTGTCTTGAATAAAAAGGAGAAAGTGAGGGAGCAGCAGCCTACGCCTCTCTCTGTTTCCTGAGGCTGTGGATACAATGTAACTAGCCATCTCACGCTCTTGCCGCCATGCCTTTCCCTGCCATGATGGACTGGATCCCATCAAACCCAAGAGTCACAATGGACACTTCCTCCCTTTGGCTCTCCTCTTCAGTTGCCTCAGTGGAGGCAGGGAAGAGCCTGTGTTGTCCCCACACCCAATCCAGAGGCTCTGGCTAGTGGCCCAGAGGTGGCTGGGGACTTTAAAGGTCAGCCTGGGAAATGTGGCTGGGAGGAACTGGTGGCAGGTAGCTCAGACCTTCTTTGAAGATCCTGTACCAGACAAAGGGCTGGGGGGTGGGCTGCCTGTGCTTAGGGGCTAGCTCCTTTCCATGTGCCTCAGTTATCTCTTCACTTCCACAGTTCCTCCCATCATTGGGACCACCTTAGCAGCCTAAGGTTGCTTCAGCAACGCTACCCGATGGGCAGGATACAGAACCAGGTCCCTGGGTCCAGCCCAGCACACTGGGAACCCGTTACCTGCAGCTGGTGGGACAGGGTGAATGTCGATGCTTAGGAGTCTTGGGTAAGGGGGTTTTATGGGGGCAGGGCTGCATGCCTCTATGGATGTGTATGTGTGGGGTGTCTTTAGGACCCAGTGGAGGGAGTATATAGCTGCTGATGCTGCTGGGGTCAGGGGGAGAAGTAGATTTCTTGGGAAGCCGGTGTGCCCCAGACTATGGGGCTGAGCCAGAGGGGAGGGGGTACTTTGTCGATGGGGATCCTGCATGGTCTCATTAGTCTGTACAGGTGATAGTTGACTTTTTTTCCCTTTTTTATTTTTTGGAGACAGAGCCTCAAGTAGCCCAGGGTGACCTTAACTCGTGATCTGTCTGGAACCCAGGGCTTCATGCATGCTAACGGAGCACACTGTCCACTGAGCTGACTCCCAGAGTGCCATCTTCTGTTAGAGTACCTTTCAGGCAGACACGCAAAGCCCCGGGAGTTCTGTAGCCCTGCCCAGGGGTCCTGACTGTGTTTCCCCAAACGTTACCTTCTCTACAGCCCAATCTCCTACCCTCCCTGTGAGCCAAGAAACTCTGCTCTGAGGATCTGGGAGCGGCTCAATGGAACACTTGCCTTGCATGCATGAGGCCCTGCCTCCATTCCTCAGCACTGCAGAAAAATACAAACAAAATCCCCTAGAGAACCCTGATAGCTGACTGTCGTGCCACTTGAGTCCCCTCTGAGGCTGGGTCAGCAAGGGGTGGAGTGGTCCTTCATATGCTGAGAGCTTAGCAGATAGCACTAAAAACACAAGAGTAGAGGACCTCAGTGGGGACTGTCGTATCCCCCCAGAGCTGTACAGACCATGCCATGCTGATCTACCCACAGAACACAGAGACAGACCTAGCTTCCTCCAAGGACCCACTGCAGCTAAACAGTGGGGTCCCTTAAAAGGCTAGCTGGCAGAATCCAGGCTTAGCTCCTCTCTGGACACACAATCGTGGGAATATGTGTAGTGTTCTGAGTCCTTACAGAGTCAGTCCTAGGAAGGGAGCAGGGAAGAGAACCTGAGATTCTTAAGCTTGCAGGAATAATAATAATATTTAAAAAAAACTAGCCAGGTGTGATGGCGCACACCTTTAATCCCAGCACTCGGGAGGCAGAGGCGGGTGGATTTCTATAAATTCAAGGCCAGCCTGGTCTACAGAGAGAGACCCAGGATAGCCAGGGCTATATGAAGAGACCCTGCCTCAAGAAAACAACACAACAATAACAACAAAAATCAGGTAATTGCCAGGTCTACAGCTTTCTACGGAGAAGGGACTCTGAGAGGAGGGAGGCAGGCTGGGACATAGTGGGTTTACCAGACAAAGGTTTTGGAGTAACCCTGAGGGAGGCAGCCACTGTTAAAATGGAAAAAAAAAATCCCAATCCCTCCTCTGGATCAATGCCCCCTCCCCCAAATAAAATAAAGGCATCCAGAGCTCTAGGCTGTGGAAATGGGGGTACAGTAGCTATGAAGCAGACCACACTGGCCTCTCAACCTGCCTCGCATGCAGTAGGCTGTTGGTTCTGTCTCACCTCTAGGCTGGTCTCAGGACCCCAGGGCTTTTCTAATCATCATATTGCCTACATATTTGAATTAAAAATATACGGTGGCTCAAAATGTCCCCGAGTGTGCGCACATGAGGTGGGGCCCTTGCCTGTGTCCTGCGCACACAGAATATATTAACATATATATTGCTCAAGTATATATGCTATTTACAGAATATATCTCTATCAACATAAAACATGTATTTATAGGTGTGTACAATACACAGTCTCTTCCTAGCAAGTCTAGGGGTCCACACAACTCTGGGGCAGGGGGCATGGGGCCAGCACACTTATACAGTGGGAAGGGATAACTGGAAAGGGGGACAGAAGGGATGCACCCTGGACAATCAAGGCCTTCCAGGGAGAAAAAAAAGGGACTGGAGGCCTCACTATAAAGCCCCGCCCACTTGCCATTTCCCATTTGGGATCAGAAAACAGTAAGATTTGGTTGTTTTAAGGGTTTTGTGCAAAAGGAGTTAAAAAAAAAAAAAGAAAAAAAGAAAAGAAAAACAAACCCACTAAAACCAACCAGAGGTGATTTTGATTAACATGCTGGGTTCTGAGCTTCTACAGGGTTCTAGAATAGTTCTTCCACCCAGTGTGTTTCTGCGGCCCAGAGAGGAGAGAAACAGAGTTTGTACAAGACTGTGCAGGGGTAAATAAACATTCCCCCCTCTGACCTTGTTGTTGGAGACCGCGCACAGGCCTGAGAATCCACCCCAAGAGCAAGAAGTCTAGTGGACCCCGCAGTTCCAGCTAACAGCGCCACACACAGGTGGCGATACACTGGGATGCCCTGTAGGGGGTGCTATGGGGTACTGGTGTCTTGTGTCAGAACTCTGCTCCCAAAAGCCTTCCTCAGAAGCCAAGATTCTTAGGATACATCTTTGCATCTGTGTCTGTCCCCGGAGCCACAGGGTGCTAAGTTCCACTGACCCCTGGGCACCCTAATAAGACTCAAACAGGCCCCAGCCCCTCCAAACAAAACTACTCTTTCCCCAGCTACCTGTATGCAAAACCAACGAAGAAGAAACCCGCAAGTGTAATTTTTCCCTACAAATGCTTGAAGATAGTGGCCTCCTGGGTACCACCATGACCACTGACTGCTGTGTGTATTTCAGGCAGGTATATGAGCTGCAGGGGCTGAGGTCTCTTCATCCCCTAAAGTAGAGAGGATGAAGGGGAATTCTCTAGGCTGGTCTAAGTGATAGCTGGGGAGGTGGGACATGGCCCAAGGCACCCTAGGCCTGGGCAGGTGGGGGTGCCCATTGCTGGAAGAAGCTGAGTCTTTGCTTAGCCATGTGGGGTCTGGGGAGAGCGAACAAAGGACAGGTAGAAGCTGGCACTCTAGGCTGGTGGGAGAGGAGGTGTCTTGGGATCCTCCCCAGGGACAAGTGCTCTGGAGGGGAAGTTTGGCCCAGGGCCCCTCTTGGCAGTTCTAGAGGAAAATTGACACAGGCCCTGTGTGGTCAGCAGTTGGTCTAGGGTCTTGGTTTTCCTCCCCAGCTTAGGGGTAGGGACCCCACTGCCACTGTCTGAGGCTCACCGGCCATTATGACCTGAGGGTGGCCTACTGGCCTCCAATCTGAGGGAACCAGCCCCTGAGCCTTTAAAACTAGAGCAGCAACCATAACCATCAATCTTGGGGGCCTCACGGGGGCTTCCCCAGCTCTGCACCCTCAATCTTGCTCCACCAACTCCCTAAGATGTCCCTAGGTGCATCAGGACCCCAATTCCAATGTCTCGTGGGAGGTGCCAGCTTCCTTTGGTGTTTGCTGCAGGCTGTATGTGAGGCCTTCGGCTGTTCCCAAGTGCCCTGGGCCTCGGAGACCACTTTCTGGGGTGGAACTTGGGGGAGGAAGATGGGCACATCCCCACTGAGGGGAAACTGAGTCATTATTGAAAAGGCTGGGGACTCTGGAAGGCAGGGGGAGTCTGTAGGGGTGGCCTTAGTTTAGGCCCAGGCCTGGAGGAGTCAGGAATCGGGGGAGTGTCCCAGAGGCCCCTTCCTTAAAGGTCCTGGGGCCGAGCTTTCAGTCCATAGGGAAATACTGCAAGAATAACCTTCGTGGAGGGGAAAGGCCCAGGTGGGCTGTGGCAGGGAGGAGCCCAGAGACGAATCTTTTCTAATGCTTCCCTGCTTGACTGACCTTCAGGGCATGGATAACCCCACTGATATTCTCTTCTGGAACCTACAGGGCGGGAAGCAAAGGAAAAAAAAGTGTGTGAGCCCAGCTACTTGTGCCCTACCCACATAGTGCCCACCTGTCCCCAGGGGCCACTTACCAACGCATGGTCGAACTTGAAAGTACTGATGTAATATGCTGGGATGTCTGCAGCTGCCAAGGGCTCGGAGATCTGGGCTACAATCCCACACTCATCTAGGGAAACACAGGTGG
>NW_021604614.1:3017332-3024037 GCF_004785775.1 Grammomys surdaster
ACTGGGGGATTCTAGGCAGGGGCTCTACCACTGAGCCACGCCCCCAGTCCCACTGTATTTTTCAGCTTGCGGGATGGGGTAAGAGCCCTCTGGTAAAGTCCACTCATTGATCTCCCGAGGCCTTCCTATATATGTCACACCACTGGCAAGGGATCTGTCAGAAGAGGGGCTTCAGTCTCCTTTAGCATCAATCTCCTGTCTAGACCACTACATAGGGTGGACCTGGCCAGGCGCCCTGGGAACTGCCTGCCTGACTCTTGCATAGAGGCGTTGGAGCCCTCGGGCTCACCGAATCCCAAGGGCTGTCCTCCTATTCGCACCATCTTCCAGAGCTCTCCAGATGCACTCGTGAATAGCAAATGACTCGGGAACCTAGAGAGGAAGTAAGAGGCGTCTGAGGCAGGGCTAACTGGTTCTCCCCCTGCTCTGGTGTATCTCAGGTGGGACAGAGTCCAAGATTAAAGGACGTGTCGGTGCCATTGGCAGCAGGGTGGGAAGCTAATGCTGGGGTGAGACACTGGGGACGGGTGGCTTTGGGACTATGGTTCCAATCTCCACTTTGGCACCATCTTGCTGTGGACCTGGGATGACCCCTGCACCTATAGGAACAACTCCAGTGAAGGAGATAGGGTGGACGGAACAGGAAGAAAGTCCACGCTCCCGCCCAGACCCCCTGTCATATCCACACAGGGCCCTGCTCACCTCTGCTGGGTCTGTACATCCATCACCAGTGAGATGTAACCCTCGATGAGTGAGAAGGAGAAGAAGCGGATGTGGCCACAATCGTCACTGGCAGCCATGGGGTCCTTCACTCTGGGGATCAAGAAGAAACCGTGAGGGTGGGGTTTCCTTCATGCTATCCGCCACCCACCAGTGTGAGAGGCTGGGCTTGGGGCGTGTCTTGCCTCCATCAGAAGCCCCCGGAAGTCTTAGACCCTGAATGTTACAATATCAACTCGCCAGGCAAGGCGGAGCCACTGGTGTCATAGTGGCATGATGTTACTGGGGTAACCAACCACTTCCTGCTTGCCTCTAGGACCTGCTTTACAGGAGGGAATTCTGTAAACCAGGTACTGGAAACCTGGTCAAAAGCCCGTGGCTTGGGAGGTTACAGGCCCTTGGGAAAAACCTAGTTGTTATTTTGCCTTCTAAATATTTATATTCATGACTCATGGATTAGTGCTGCCCTCAACTTTAGCGAGGAGAGCACCTTTCTGCATCAGGCGGCAGTTAATGCCGAGACTCACCTGGTTAAGGCACTGGGGGAGACTCTTGAGTGACCAGTCCTAAATGAGACATCTGTATTAACCCCCAACCCTACCATCAAGGTTCAGAAAACACCATGAGAGGGTAGGAAGAATTTAATAGCTAGATAGGCACATATACGCCTCCCCCTTCAGAGTGGGCTCTAGGGTAGAAGAGTCCCTTCTCCACTCAGACTGGGCTCCTTGGTGCAACCAGGCCTCTTCTCTTAGACTTGCTTCTTGGGCAGGTCTGTGTGTCTCCCCTTCAAACCAGGCTCCTGGGCAGATGGTGCCTCCTCCCTCAGACTAGGCTTACAGTTAGAGTTAGGTCTTCTCCTTCAGACTGAGCTCTTGGGTGGAATAAGGTCTTTGCCCTCAGACAGGGCTCCTGGGTGGAACAGTATTTCCATGTCTGTCCCCTACCCCAGCACCTAACCCCAGGGACCTACCCATTGGAGTAGAACATCACATCCATGAGGAGGGTGGCAACGGCGGGCAGCGTGTCAGGGTCCAGGCTGGTGACGCAGAACCTGTTGCTTGGGCTGGATAGTGGGTGGATCACTGGCCTCTGGACTGGAAGAGGATAGGACACAAGTATCAAGGCCAGAGTAGAGCATCTGTGTGTAGCAGTTGGGCTCAACCTTAGCTTTTCCACCCCCAGCACACACACTACATGGATTCTTAAGTTTCCCTTCAGGACCCTGGGCCTTTGTACATGGTGTTCTGGTTGCTGAGAATGTCCTAGCCAACAGCCACCACCTGGCTAAGCTCCTTGTGCTCCAAGCTTCAACTCCATGGTCCCTACTGCAAGTAGCCACCCTGAGGCACTGTGAGCTGGTCTGGTCTGGGAGCGATCTCTGGCCATTGCTGGCTGCATCACTTGGAATCCAGTGAACAGCAGGTGTCTTCTGAGAGTGGGACCTTCTACTGGGGACCTTTCCCTCCATCCCAACTCACCCATCTTGGGCTTCACAAAGCCATTGGTGATGCTGAGGTTCTCAGCCGCGACCGTTTCTCCATTGACAACCCGTAGGATGGTGAACTCCGAGGACAAGGTGTGAGTGACGAAGGGCAGGTCACGCTCTCGCACCTGAGGACAGGAAGCAGAGTCTCTGAGTCCCAGATCTCCCCATCTCCTGAGGTGAGGAGTGGAGCAGCAGACGGGACAGGAGAATGAGTGTGCTAGAAGCAGTGTGTGTGTGTGAGTGTGTGTGTGTGTTACACGGAGAAAGTTGGGATTGAGCACGGCCACTCACCACGACGTTGACTCACCAGGATGAAGTCAGTCTGATAGGTGGACAGCATAAACACGGAGATGTTCTGGTCAGCCAGTGGGGCGATGACAGACTTGGCAATCTTTGTCACACCGATGGGCTGGGAGCTGGAGAAACTCCCGCCACCAGACACCACGTTCAGGGCCAGCCAGGTGGCATCAGCCACGCTCAGGTGCTCTGAGGAGGGCAGCTCTGCAGGGGGTGAGGGACACAGAGGAGAGTGTTGATGACATGGCTGGGGCCTGGGTATTCCCATGTCAGACCAGGCCGAGTGCTCCAGGGGTAGGCAGAGGTGGATGGATGGCGGAGGCCTTAAGAGACTGTTTTGTCTGTTTCTGGGTCTCAGTTTCCTCATTTAAAAATATTTTTATTTATGTGTGTATGTGTGTGTGTGTGTGTGTATGTGTGTGTGTCTCTTTGGGTATGTACAGATGACTGCAGTTGCTGAGGAGGCCAGAAGAGGGCGCTGGACACCTCCCCCCTCCCCCCGGAGCTGGAATTACTGACGTTTCTGAGTCACCAGACATAGGTGCTGGGGACCAAACTCAAGTCCTCTGCTAGGGCAGCAAGTGCTTTTATCTATTGTGTCACATCTCCAGCCCTTAGTGTCCTCATTCAACCAACAAATGAGCCAAAGGTCCCATCTAAGGAGGGCTAAGTAGGTGACATCCTGGATGGCAGATGGTATGCCAGGTGCCTGAAACACTTGTCAAGTTGTTTTATCTGTGTCCGGCTTTAGTTTCCTTCACTGTAAAGCAGAGTTGGTAATGCCATAGTGAAGTCCTACTTCTTTTAGAAGAAGTCTATCTTATTACTATTATTTTATGTGCGCGTTCTCTTCTTGTTTGTGCACTAAGTGTGTGCTGGTGCCTATGGAGACTGGAAGAGGGCATCCGATCCACCGGAACTGGAGTTAGAGATGATTGCAAACCACTGTGTGGGGCCCGGGAATTGAACTCAGGTCCTCTTAACTACTGAGCCACCTCTCCAGCCCTGAATTCCTACTTCAATGAAAAATTTAATTTGATTCTAAAGACTATTTTTTTTGTTTTTTTATAAAATTTAAAGAAGCTTTCCTTTTTTTTTTTAAATTTATGTACATTGGTGTTTTGCCTGCATGTATCCCCGTAGACTGCATTTATACCTAATGCCCTTGGAGGCTCGAAGAGGGGATCTCATGGGGCTAGGGTGGGTTACAGATGGGTGTGAGACACCACATGGGTGCTAGGGATGGAACCCAGGCCTTCTGCAAGAGCAGTCAGTGCTCTTAAACCCCAAGTTATCACTCTAGCCTCAAGATTTATTTTATGTCTCTGTGTGGGTGTGTTTGTGTGTGGGGGTGTAGGAGTGTGCACATGTGTGTGGAATCACGCACACAGGTGAATGCTGTTACCTTTGGAGGCCGGAAGAGGTCATCTGATTCCCTGGAACTGAAGCTATGAATGGTTGTGAGCCACACACATGGATGCTGGGAACCTGTGACGGTTTGTATGTACTCGTCCCAGGGAGTAGCACTATTAGAGGGTGTGGCCTTGTTGGAGTAGGAGTGTTACTGTGGCTTTAAGACCATCATGACCATCATCTTAGCTGGGCAGTGGTGGCGCACGCCTTTAATCCCAGCACTTGAGAGGCAGAGGCAGGTGAATTTCTGAGTTCGAGGCCAGCCTGATCTACAGAGTGAGTTCCAGGACAGCCAGGGCTACACAGAGAAATCCTGTCTCGAAAAACCAAAAAAAAAAAAAAAAAAAATCCTAGCTGCCTGGAAGTCAGTCTTCTCCTAGCAGCCTTGAGATGAAGAGGTAGAACTCTCAGCTCCTCCTGAACCATGCCTGTCTAGATGCTGTGATGCTCCCACCTTGATGATAATGGGCTGAACCTCTGAATCTGTAAGCCAGCCCCAATTAAATGGTGTCCTTTATATGACTTGCTTTGGTCATGGTGTCTGTTCACAGCAGTAATACCCTAAGTTGGGTCCTTTGCAAGAGCAGTAAGTGCTTCTAGCCACTGAGCCATCCAGCCCCTTATTGGTTATGTTCTATGTGTGTGTGTGCATGATGCATCTGAGTGGGTGTGTACCCCATGGTGTGTATGTAGAGGTCAGAGAGTAACTGTAACCAATACCCATGTAGCTATGTTTTTAAACAGAAACATTCCCTTCTGGAGGAGAGCTCCGGAAAACACAGGACGTCAAAAAAACTCACAAGGCTCTGGGCATGGTGACACCAACTTTTAATCCTAGCACTAAGGAGCTGAGGCAGGTGGATCTCTGTGAGTTCAAGACCTGCTTGGTCTATACAGTGAGTTTCAGGCCAGGCTTACCATAGTGGGACTACGCTCACCAAAACAAAGCAAATAACAAAATACCCAAACTCCAGACCTCACAGGGCTCAGGAAGATCCTGAAACTTACAAGACTCCAAAGCCGCTAATACAGTTGCTAGGGAAAGGAGACTCTCTGTGGTGGAGCTGCCTTTGAGCTGTGTGGGAAGCTCCAGGGACGCAGTTCATCACCCATGCTGGTCAGGGCTTTTGGTGATGCAGCTGCCTTTGTCTCCTCCATGTTCCTGTAAGTAACCCCAATAAACTTACTGGCTCAATAAGCTAGACCGGGGTGGAATCCGTTCTTGGATCTGGCACCATGTTTGTTGATGTTTTCCCCAGGGAACGTCACACAACACCGTGTATATGGCACCTCCGTGGATATGAACCCAGAGACTTCATACAATCCCAGGCTCCTGCTAAGACCTTACGACCCCATTCTTGTCACAGAGTAGGATAGCGATATAGCAAGAAGTGGACTGTGATACAATGCTCACAGCAAGGAGCCTGTAGAGGAAGCATGGGTGTCCCCGCCACACAGATGCTGGAAAGAGACCAGCAATTTGCCTAATATCTCTAGCCTGGGAACAACCAAGCCAAGTCCCACAGATAAAGAAAGACAAGTGGGGTATGATGGTGCACACCTGTAATCCCAGCTCCTTGGGAGGCTGAGGTAGAAGGAGCTTGGATTCCAGGCTAGCCTGGGTTACATAGTGAGCTTGAGTTAAAAAACAAAACAAAACAACAAAACAAAATAGATACACACACACACACACACACACACACACACACACACACACACACACACGTACATACCAAAAACCAAAAACTAAATTGACAAAGGACTAAATAGCTAAGGACACAGAGCGTTTGGTGGAGTGGCTTTCTAGCACCCATAAAGCCCTGGGTTCCAGCCAGCACTCAAAACCAGTCTAGCACTTGGGAAATGGAGGCAGGATGGCCAGGAGTTTAAGGTCGTCCTTGATGCTACCCGTTTGTGATATATGAGATAATGCCTCAAGAAAAAAAAAAGGCAACCAACTAAAAAAGATTCAAATTTAGTAGACTCAAAATATCCAGGCCCTGTCTTGACCAAAAAGAAGACACAAGAGTCCCCAAAGAGATGGGGTTGGGAGTGGTGTTAGAGACTAGGAAGGGGAGGGGGGCTGGGCCAACCACCAGAAAAGATGGTTTGGGAGGAGGGGATGCTGAGTGAAGTCCATCAGAATCCTCTCTGCCTAGCTCAGTCGCCATGGTGACCACAGTCTAGGAGAACCCTATTGGTCCTGATGACTCAGAAGGACCTGTGGTCAGCAAGCAAGGGATGGAGAGGCAGCCTGCTTCATAAAAGAGAGAAAAGAGGAAGAACCAGTGGATCGGTAATCCCTGGGCCTCGGTGTCGTGGACTCCCTAGTGCCCACGTGGTAGGAACAGGATTCCTAAGCCCTGGCCCTGCCCAGATCTCGTCTCAGTTCTAAAATTCTTTTCTGTGTGTACATGTGCCCATCTATGTGGAGGTCAGAGGTCGAGCTGGTGTCTTTCCTCATCACTCATACCTTTAAAAAAAAGTTATTACTGTGTGTGAATGTATATGTGCAGGCCTGTGTGTGTGTGTCATGGCATCCATGTGGAGGTCAGAGAATAACCCGAGGGAGTCAGTCATCTTCCGCCATCGAGGTTGTGGGGATGAAACTCAGGTTGTCTGGCTTGGTTGTGCCCACCCTTACCCACTGAGCAATCTTACCAGTCTGTGTGTTTTTGAGACAGGATCTCTCACTGGACTAGACTGGCTGGACATTGAGCACCAGGAATCCTCCTCCCTCTGTAATTCTACTTTTGGTTACAGGCACTTACCATGCCCAAGTTCCT
>NW_021604614.1:3024137-3031037 GCF_004785775.1 Grammomys surdaster
CATGTCCATGGAGTACAACCTTAAGCCATTTTGGGGAAGATTCAGGTAGGGTCATAGACACACATGTTCAGTGGTCAATGTCCTTGGTGTCAGAGTGACAGTGACACTAGACAGGCCTATTTATATGTTTTTAATTTTTAAAAACTATATGTGTGTGTGTGTATGTATGTATGTATGTATGTATATGCATGTTCATGTGTATGCGGGTGCCCATGAAGTTCAGAAGAGGGCATCCGATCCCTAAGAGCTGGATTTACAGATAGCTATGGGCTGTCTGAATGTGGATGCTAGAAACTGAACTCAGGTTGACTCTGTAAAACAAGTGGTCTTAATTCCTGAGCCATTTCTCCAATCTAAAGAGAAGGGTCTCATATAGCCCAGGCTAGCCTTGAATTTACTCTGTTGGTGGACATTTGGTTCTTCATCTGTAAAATGGATGTTTAACATTAACCCTATGAACCATTCTAATGAGCCCAAGGCCCCTGCTGAATGCAAAGCTGTCTGGTGAGGAGACTGACCTTAGTGGCAGTTACCACTTCAGTCTAGGCACACAAGTTTGCTTCTTTTTTTTTTTTAGGAGGGGGGCAATGATAGCTATCCCTGGAGTATCATTTTCCATGGGGGAGGCTCAGGGAGTAGCAAGTGAGGCAGTTCCAAGTCTTGTTGGAGCTTTGGATATGCTAGGCAAGTGCTCTACCACTGAGCCACACCCCCAGTTGTCAGAAGCCATCTAGGGAAAGGCTAAAGACATGCAAATGAAATTTCTGGAGACGGCCCCCTGGTTTGCATGGCCTGTGATGGGTGAGCTCTGCGAGGCAAGGTCTCAAGAGACTTCATCCCAGGGTTGCTTATTACTGCTGACATGCCTTTTCCAGTCACTATGACATAGCTTGGGCAATAGTCTGCCCAATAGCCTGGGGATTCACCCACCGTATCGGGCAGACTTTCTGCAGGTCAATATGAAGATGCATTCTCATGTGTAATGCTGTATAGACAAATTGATGATTTCATAATCCCTAATAAGGATTTTATAGCACTCCTAAATTTATACAGGTAATCTCAGATTTTCTATGGTATACAAGCTGTAAGTAAGCACTCTGCAAACCTTCATGTGTCACGGGCTAATTGCACTAGAAAAAAGAAAGCAGTCTTAGAACAAATTTACGATCAAGGAAAACATTCCTTCTAGGTTAGGTATGAGATCATTATCAGGTAACTAATGTTCATAAACTGGAAATGGACAACTTACTGTAGGTGCAAGGACAGAAAATAAATGATGGATTACTCTATCGATACAGGACCTCAAAAGAAGGCACAAGGCAGATGATTTGTCTTTTGACAAAACTGTGCTAGCTTGTGACATAAAAATTATTGCTTTGAACTTATAATGAACTTATGGGGGGGCCTAGAAACAGATACTAAGTGTTTAGTGAGATGCTAGACTTAATGGAAAGATATATAAACAATTCTGCTGTTATTCCTTAAACTTTATCAACTTATGACATGAATTCTTGCCTTAAACTTACTATGAACTATTAGAACATAAAAATATCTAGAAAATCATGTGATCAATTATCCTGTTGTAACAGTTCTACCTGATAGTTGTATGAGGTAATTTTTTTTTTTCAGAAAGTATATAGGCTGAGAACAGAAATAAAGGCTTGTTGGAGTTTCTTTTTCTGTCTCATCCAGACTGAGTCTGAGTGAGTGTTTTTTTCTGCAAGTCTGGATTTTTTTCTCTATTTTTTTCTTTCATTCTTTCTCTTCTTTTCTCTCTGGTTCATGAAGAGTTAACAAACTCCAGGCCTCTTTCCTGGCCAGTAAGGGGTCTTTGAGCCAGAGAGAGAAGAGTCCTAGCAACTAAAAGTTTTTTTTACCTAATCCCCTGCTGCCAACAGCAGGAGTTAATTGGCAGAAACCAGTGGCTTTTAGCCACAGAATTACAAGAGAGAGTTAAGTTCCCAGAACAATAAGAGAGAGTTACAAAACCAGAAATTATCCGCCTTTGGCCTTTGTCTGATGCTGTGTTCCAATACAGTATACCAGGGCAGGTCCCCAGCACCCAGTCCTTCCCTGGAGGATTCTAGGCAGGGGCTCTACCACTGAGCCACGCCCCCAGCCCCTCACTGGGGGATTCTAGGCAGGGGCTCTACCACTGAGCCACGCCCCCAGCCCCTCACTGGGGGATTCTAGGCAGGGGCTCTACCTCTGAGCCACACCCCCAGCCCTTTGGGCTTGCACTGAAGTAACTCAGGCTAGATCCTTAGTACTGATCTTCTATCTCACTCTCTTAGATACTAGGGTTACAGACCTGTACCTCCCCTCCTGTCTCTCTCCACAGACTTTTGAAGATTGTCACTTAGGTTTCCCAGGACTCCCAACATCTGGGAGCAAGTTCAATGGCTCCCCTCTGCTCTGTGATCAATATGGTGCAGGCAAGAAAAATAAATGTATTTTCATTTGCAGAGAGCCCCTGGGAAATCGATGTCAAGATGGACACTGGGTTGGGGGTGTGGCTCAGCAGCTCAGAGCGTGCCTACCATGGGTTAGGCACTGAGAATCATCTCCAGAACTGCAAAAATAAATGTCTAAATAATTAAGTAAGCATAGTACAAGCTGCCATTTTTGTGGTTGCTGTTGCTTTTGAGACAGGGTCTCACTCTTTAGCCGGTTGGCCTAGAACCTATTATGTAGACCAAGCTAGTCCTGAACTCACAGAGATCTGCCTGCCTTTGCCCATGCTGAGATTAAGGGTGTGTGCCATCACCATGAAGCTCAATAAACTTTAGCAAACAAAGAACCAGGGTCAGGTTTGGGGAGGACAAATGGTAACTAATTGGTACAGCGCTTCATTTTGAGGTGATTACACATTCTTCCAAACCCACTGAGGGACAGGGATACTGTAGAGTACCAGCCTAGCATACATGCAACCCAGGGTTTTGCCTGAAGCATGACATAAACCAGGTGTGGTGGTGCACAGCTGTAACGTCAGCTCTTGAGAAGTAGAGGCAGGAGGATCAGACGTTCAAGGTCATCTTCATCTCTGTAGGGAGTGCAAGGCTAGCCTGAGGTACACGAGATTGTCTCAGAAACAAAACAACTTGCTATACCTATACTTAAAAATGGTGGTTAATTTTTCATTTTCTGAGGTTTCTCTGTATAGCCCTGCCTGTCCTGGCACTCGCTCTGTAGACCAGGCTGGCCTTGAACTCAGAGATCTATCCACTCACCTCTGCCTCCTGAGTGCTGGGATTAAAGGTGTGTTTCACCACTGCCTGGTAAGTGGTGGTTAATTTTTGAAAAATTATTGCTTTATTATTTTATGTGTACAGGTGTTTTGTCTGCATGTGTGTTGTGCATCACCTGCATGCAGTACCCAAGGAGGCCAGAAGAGGGCATCAGACAGATCTCCTGGAATTGGAGTTACAGAAGGCTGTAAGCCACCATGTGGTGCTGGGAATTGAACCCAGGTTCCCTGGAGTTCAGCTTGTGCTTTTAACCACTGAGCCATCTTTTTCATCCTAAAAAGGATGAATGTTTTGAATAACTGAATGGTATTTAAATTAAAAATTTAAAAAAAAAATAAGAATAGAGAGATGGCTAAGCAGTTAAGAGCACTTAGTACTCTTGCAAAGGACTTGGTTTCAGTTCCCAGCAGCCCTGTGGTAGCTCACAATGGCCTGCAACTCTGGTTCCAGAGGATCTGATGCCTTCTACAGGCTTCTACAGGCGTCTGCATGCATGTGGTGTGCATTTAGGCATGCACACATACACATTAGCTAAATAAAAAAAAAATGTTTTTATATGGAAAACATTAAAAAAAAAAAAAAATGGGGGGAAAATGTCAGGCATAATGTCATATTCCTATAATCCCAGCATTTGGGAAGCTACAGCAGGAGGCTCATAAGTTTGAGGTTAGCCTGGGCTATCTCAGGAGACCCTATCTTAATCTCCTTCCCCACAACAGTGGATAGCTCAGTAGGTAAACATGCTTGCACCAAGCCTGCCCATTTGAATGTAATCTCTGGAATCCACAGGTAGAAAGTAGAAACGACTTCCACAGGTTGCCCTCTGACCTTTACACCCATGCTCTGGCATGTGTGTGTGCACGTACACACAAAATAAAACCATAAATGTAAAAAGCAAAAAGACACTACCACCATCACCCAAAACTCCAAGTCTCAAAAACAAACAAACCAATCCAACCAACCAACCAAAAAACAAAACAAAATAAACAACCAAACTAAAGAACCTATAAAAACCTGCATTAAAAAAAATTTTTGTTTTAAAACAACAAAGAAAACAGAAAAAGGAAAAAGGAGGGAGGTGGGGGAACTTGGGAGGAGAAACACTTACCAAGGAAGCCCTCCTCATCTACGATGATGGTGTAATCCTCAGGGGTCTCTGTCAGACTGAAAAACTTGCACCTGAGGAAAAAGACATAAGAATAACTCGTCAGTCAGGAAGATCCCTGATGAGCGACACCACAGCCCCTCCCTGGGGGATTCTAGGCAGATGCTCTACCACTGAGCCACGCCCCCAGCCCCTCACTGGGGGATTCTAGGCAGATGTTCTACCACTGAGCCACGCCCCCAGCCCCTCACTGGGGGATTCTAGGCAGGGGCTCTACCACTGAGCCACGCCCCCAGCCCCTCACTGGGGGATTCTAGGTAGGAGCTCTACCACTAAGCTACATTGTCAAGTCCCTTGTGTACTTTCTGGTATGTGGTGGTGGCTGCAAAATCCACATCTGTATCAAACCCAAAGAACTATCCAATAAAAAGGGTGACTTTTTTTTGTTTTGTTTTTGAGACAGTCTCTTGTAGCCCAGGCTAGCCCTCAACTCATTCATCATTCATATTAGCAATGCTGACCTGCAATTCCCAATCCTCTACCTACAAAGGACTGGGATTGAAGATGTGTACCACCACAACTGGCTAAAAGAGCAATGTTTGCAAATTATGTATCCCAAACCTGATCTTCAAGGGGCTGAAGAGATGGTTCTGTGGTCAACAGCCTTTACTGCTCTTACAGAGGACATGGGTTTGAGTCTAAGTACCCGTATCAAGTGGCTTACCAGTGCCTGCAGCTCCAGTTTCTTCAGAGCCAACTACTGCTGACCTCCATGTGATACACATAAAGTCACACAGGCACATTCATACACATACCAAATACATAAGTAAATCCTGAGACCAAACGACTGAACAACGAAACCGATTTTCATGGAAGTGCCAGTTGGGGGCCAGGGGGTACACATTCCTTGTCTCGTGGATGTCCTGCTTAGGCCCCAGCACACACTCAACTCCCCTCCAGCCCCTTCCCTTTTCATTTACTTGTGTCTGTGCACTCATGAGCAGGCCGTGCTGCACACGTGGGCGCCAGAGGCCAACTTGCAGGAGCAGGTTCTCGCTCCGCACCATGTAGGCTCTGGAGATTGAACTCAGGTCATTAGACTTGGCCTTAGTCACTTTCACCCACTGAGCCATCTTGCCAGCCCTCTTTGGTTTCTTAGGGATATCTCTGTCCATGTCTGTTCCATAGCCAATGTGGAACTTTGTTGTTATTGTTGTTTTGAGACAGAGTTTCTCTGTGTAGCCTTGGTTATCCTGGAACTCACTTTGTAGACCGGGCTGGCCTCGAACTCAGAGATCTGTCTGCCTCTGCCTCTCACGTGATAGCATTAGAGGTGTGTGCCACCACCGCCCAATTGACTTGTAATTCTTATCTAGAAAAACACAATATAGAATGGCCTCAAAGAATAGCGGCAAACTCTCGCCTTGTCGGCTGTTGGTACGCTTGTGGGGTTCCATCACCGGGGGCCCCACATCCTCAGAGAGAAACCTGACACTCTCAGTTTCCGGATGGTTGAAGCAGGTGCATGCTGGGAGGGATGTGGCCTCCCAGCTGCCTGAGAGCCTGGAATTCAGGAATGGGCAAGATACTTCCTCCAGCCACCCTCAAGGCTGTAGGGACACTCCAGAAATAGACCGGACACACCGGTCTAGAAGGTATAAACAACCAGCAGACGACAACCGGGGCCTCTGTGGACATGAGGTATAAATAAATAAGTTGTTGAAGTGACATGTCCCTAGGGGCCAGCCAGCTGTTAGATGTCCATCTCAATTCAATGTGCATACTGGCTCAGAGAGGACCTTTAGGACAGAGGGGACAGAGGGACCTGTTGCTCTCACTGGTCACCAAGTGCCCTGTGTCTTCACCTGACCCTCTAGGGCAGCACTTCTCAACCTGTGGAGTGGCATATCAGAGATATTGACATTATGATTCATAGCAGCAGCAAAATTACAGTTATGAAGTAGAAATGAAATAATTTTATGGTTGGGGTCACCACAACATGAGGAACTGTATTAAAGCGTCACATGTTAAGAAGGTTGAGAACCATTGTTCTAGGACTGTCTCCTTGTTATTGTTTGTGTATGCATATGTGGGACACACACACATACACACACACACACACACACACACACACGTCCTGATGCATGTGCCTGTATGTATGAGCAGCCAGGGGAGGGTGTTGGCTGTTACCTTCCATCGGTCACATTATTCCTTTGTGACAGGGTCTCTCTGGAACATGGAGCTCACATTGTTTTGGTTAAGTTGGAAGCCAGCAAGCCCCAGCGACCTCCTGTCTCTGTACCCGCAATCCCTACCACAGGGCATTTCAGGCAAGGGCCATACCAGACCTGACTGGGTGCTAGGATCTAAACTCAGGTCTTCATGGTTGCACACAGACCCAGGAGAGCCTGGAGATTGCAGCAATCCCTCTGCTTCAGCTTCTTAGGTGCTACAATTACATGTATGTATTACCATATCTCCCTTTTCTTTCTTTTTTTGGTCTCTCTCTCTCTCTCTCTCTCTCTCTCTCTCTCTCTCTCTCTCTCT
>NW_021604614.1:3031047-3041050 GCF_004785775.1 Grammomys surdaster
TCTCTCTCTCTCTCTCTCTCTCTCTCTCTCTCTCTCTCTCTCTCTCTGCGTGTGTGCGTGCGTGCAAATGGCCACCTCCTTCTCCTCACTAATGGGACTCCACAGTCTGAAGCTACCTGTATTAGGACTGGGGGAAAGTTGGGGCGGGGGTTTGGGCTGATCATGCATCACAATATGAGGGAAAGTCGGTTCATATTGTGTATGTGAAGAACTTCCTTAATAGTTAGACAATGCTGGCCTGGTAGAGTATCAGGATGAGCACACCTGACATCCCAGCCCCTCAGAGGACTGCTGTGCGTCTGAGACCAGACAGGGTTACACTGTGAATTCTAGGCCAGCCTAGAAGCAGCAACTGCAATCTCTTTCCACCCTTCAACTCCGTATCCTTCTGCTTCAGCCTCCTTAGTCACCCGGTAACAAGTACGCTCTACAATACCTGGTGTTGCTTTTTTGAAGTGCCAGGGATGAAACCCAGGGCCTTGTATGCTAAGCCAGCACTCTATGTCTGAGATGTGCACTTAGGTGTTCACTGGGATTCTAGGCAGGAGCTCTACCACTGAGCCACGCCCCCAGCCCCTCACTGGGGGATTCTAGGCAGGGGCTCTACCACTGAGCCACGCCCCCAGTCCCTCACTGGGGGATTCTAGACAAGTGCTCTACCACTGAGCCATGACCTCTAGACGATTCTAGGCGAAAGCTTGGATCTGTTCCTGTCTTTGCCTTGTCCTGGCCGAGTTCAAGGTGCTCACCATCTCCTTCCCTCTCTTGATGGGACTGGAGACCCAACAAATTTCCCACGCACTTTGCTCTGCACAACAGTCCAGTTACTCCCCCAGGACGCCCAACTTTCTGTCAACACAGGAAGGTAAGGAGCACACTGAAGTCACCCCTTGCCGTTAAACAATCTATGGTCCTGTGGTCATCTCCCCACAACCCAGACACTATTAACTGCAAATGCCATTCCCTGGAGGGCCCAGCTCAGGTGTTGTCTGAGGCTGTTGACCAGTTGCCTAGTAACTGAAGTGCGTCGTTCTCTAGGTCAGTGCCACTCAAACTCCCTTTGGCTGATGGCCAGTTCTTTTAGCTGTCTGACTGTTGTGGCCTTGAGTCTGTCCCATCATCAAATGACCTTCATTACTAGATATTTCTTCCCTCAGACTGACAATTCCCCATCCATCAAGCCCCCTAAGTACCCACCCTACCCCTCAGACACAGGCTTTGTGTGTGTGTGTGTGTGTGTGTGTGTGTGTGTGTGTGTGTGTGTGTGTGTAGCCCTGGCTGTTCTGTAACTCGCTTTATAGACCAGGCTGGCCTTGAACTCAGAGAGATTCCACCTGCCTCTGCCTCCTGAGTGCTAGGATTAAGCTTGTGTTCCACCATGCTTGGCTTAGCACTCTTAATTTGTATGCTATAGGTATTCTACTGAGGGTCCCTCTTAAACCCCTGCAGCCTTGTGCCTTGTTTTACAGAATCACTCCCTTCACAAACTGTCACCTCACCTCTGGCATCTTCCTCTCTCAGGGCTCAAGTTTTCTCCAAATAAAAAAGTTTATTTAGAGACATTTATTTGATGTGTTTGAGTGTTTTGTCTGCATGTGTATGTGTAGCTCACATTGGCCCGGTGCCCAGGGAAGTCGGAAGAGGGCATCAGATTTCCTGGAACTGGAGGTATGTGTATGGATGGTTCTGAACTGTCATGTGGGTGCTGGGACCAGAACCCGAGTCCTGTCAGAGAAGCAAGTGGCCCGAGCTATCTCTCCATTAAAAAATAAAAAGATTTATCTTATTTTGAATTATGAGTTTGTGTGTGTGGGGGGGTCTTTGCTTGTTGAATGCAGGAGGTAACCATGAAAACCAGAAGAGGGTGTTGGATCCCCTAATGCTGGAGTTACAGGCAGTTGTGCACTGCCCAACGGGGGTGCTGGGAACCAAAGGTGGGTCCTCTGCACCAGCAGTGAGCACTCATAGCCACTGAAATGCTTTTCCAGGTTCAGCTCGCCTCCATTCTAGAAAAGGTTGTCCTTTACCCACATCTCTTCCTCAGGACACAGGCCTAAAGCTACTGCGGGCTGGATGATGGCTTTTCCCCACCCAGTTAAATTCACCAGTGATCTCTTCACTCCACAGCCGATGGCTCTGACGTCTTACCATCCTGTCCCTGGCCTGTGATTGGTCCCATAGCTAGCTGTCCAGAGCCTTTCTGGAAACCAGTAGTCTCCCGCACTGTCTCCAGCCTCCTCAGGGATGGTAAGTGTCCTCCTGAAGGGACTTCTCTCCAGTGGGTGACAGTTCTGGAGCAGCCTCCCAGGGCCTTGCCAGCCTTGGACCATCCACTCTTCCTCTTCCATCCCAGGGTTCCTCCAGCTGCACTCTTTACGCTTGCCTTTCCTGCCTGATTCCCTGCTGTCAACTGTCTGAAAAGGATTTACCTCCTCTCCTACCCTCTCTCCTGCCTTCATCTTCCTCCTCCTTCACTATCCCCTTCTTTCCCCTTTATCTCCTCCCCCTTATTTTCTCCTTTCTTCCTATGTAGCCCAGGCTGGTTTGCAACTTGAGATCCTCCTGCCTCAGCCTCTAGGCCAGCATCTTACACAAGTATCTCATATCCATTCTCTCTTCCTGTTGCCTGCTTCGCAATGACCCTGCAATAGGCTACACTAAAGGCAGCTCACCCTTAGGGGATGGAGATGCAGTCACCCAAATCAGCCGGTCTTCAGAATTCTACGGCTGTTCCCTTTGGGCCTAGCTGGAGCCAATTACCCAAGCAAAGCCAAGGTCCCTGGCTGCCTGGATCAGGGGCCCAGGCGCTGAGTCACCACTGAGGACATTCCTATCTTCAGCGTGGCTGCCTGGCTGGCTGGCCTGACTGCCTCTGGAAATTCGATCTGTTTACTCTCCGATTCTTCACCCAGCAGAAAGAGGCCCCTCACTAGAGCCTCTCCCTAGGGCATCCTGGGCCACAAGTCCCCAAGCCTTGGCTACGCCAAGCCTTGTTTCAGAAACGCACCTGCAGCCAGAAGGCAGACAGGGAGGGTGAATCAGAGCCAGAAATCAGCCAGAAAGCCATCTCAGAGATGTATGGACCCGATAAACGCGTAGCAGAAAGGAGAGATGTATAAGTGCTCATTTAATTAGTGGCCCAGTTTATCACAAGGTCCCCGTTGAAACCACAGGAGGCTAAGGCTTAGTGGGCAACAGTGTTCAATCTGCAAGCGTAAGGATCTGAGATTGAATACCCTGCACCCATGTAAAAAGCCAGCCATGGTTATCCGTGCCTATAACCCTGGCACTGAGAAGCTTGCGGATCCCAGGGGTTTGCTGTTCAGTGGAAGATCCTATCTCAGGACAATAAGATGGAGACCGATGGAGGAAGGCGCTCAATGTCCTGAAATGCTTTCTGCATGAGCGCGAAGGCACGGCACCTGCAGATTCACATGCATGCACCACACACCTCGCCACACACCGTGGGAGGTTGGAAAGAGTCTTAGCACTATGGAGGCTGCAGCAGGAAGGTGTCCGATTGCTGTACCTCACAGCAAGACCTGGTCTCTGAAAAGGGAAGGGACTTCCTGGCATCATTCTGATGGAGGGCAGGAAAAGACAGAGCAAAGGGGTAGGACTGCAAAGAATTCTGGGTAACCTCCATTTGCATGCGCCTAGGGACGGGAGCCTCACTCCTTTCTGAGGAAATACTCTCTATCGTGGCTTTTAGAATCCTATGCAGTCTTTTTATTTCTATTTTTATTTTTATTTTTTTAGATTTAAATGTTGCTTCAAGCTTGTAAAACACTAGCTCTCCACCTCTCTGCACCTGGTGAGATCTAAACTGGCCTGGTGGAAGGCTGGGAATCGAGGGCTTGCCTCATAAACCCAAGGACCCTCGTTTGATTCCCAGAGCCCATGTGAAAAGGCTTGGTGTAATTTTAAATTTTGTCAATTTTGAATGTAATCCCAGCAGTGGGTTAGCAGAGGCAGGGAATAGTACACAGTACATATTTGAAGTCCCCAAAGAATACATATAAATGCTAAATATCTTTATGAACCCACCCCCAAGTCTGCTTCATAAAAAAAATGATTTCTGAATATATCCATGGATCAATGCACTGGTGATGTCAAGACCTCCATGATGCAATCACTACCCCAAAACCCTGGCAGCTGGCAATCAATCTTTAAAACACACACACACACACACACACACACACACAAACACACTGACTGGAGATGTAGATCGGTTGGCAGAGTGCTTGCTTAGCACGATAGAGCCATGAGTTCTATCTCTAGTACCCCATAAACTAAGTGAGGTGGTGCACCCCTGTGACTCCAGCACTTGGAAGGCAGAGGCAGGAAGATCAGAAGTTCAAGGCCATCCACAGCAACACTTTAAGTGGAGACTAGCCTGGGCTATATTTAAAAAACTACAGCTATAGTCAACAGGTACAGACTTAATTTTCTATCTATCCATGAATCTATGTGTTTATAGGTTATCCATTCATCCATCCATCTACCACCTGTCTATCCATCCATCTAACCACCCATCCACCCCTCCATCTATCCAACTACGTTTACATCCATCAACTTACCTATCCATCCATCCATCCGTCCATCCATCCGTCCATCTGTCCATCCTCCCACCCACCTACCCACCCACTCGTACATCCATCAACCTACTTGTCCATCCATCCATCCGTCCGTCCGTCCGTCCATCCATCCATCTGTCCATCCTCCCACCCACCTACCTACCCACTCGTACATCCATCAACCTACCTGTCCATCCATCTGTCCATCCATCCATCCATCCATCCATCTGTTCATCCTCCCACCCACCTACCTACCCACTCGTACATCCATCAACCTACCTGTCCATCCATCCATCCGTCTGTCCATCCATCCATCCGTCCGTCCATCCATCTGTCCACATTATCTATCTACTTACCTACTTATCTATTGTTCATCCATTAATTAATAACCAATCTATTAGTCATCCATCTGGATGAGTTTTGTGAGACAATTATGACACATTACTGTATTATCACTAGTGACTATTAGTGACTATTAGTGACTCTGGCACTCAGGAGTCCCACAACAGGATACACGCAGGGTGCAGAACGAGGGAAGCTGGTCCATGGATCAGTCTAGTGTGAAGACCTCCGATCCTGAGGGCTCACTGTTTCGGATGTTGGGATCTAAGGGGCTGGACACCATGAAGTCCTGATGTCCAAGGGTAGGAGAAAAGCATCCTACCTCCAAAATCAAAATTTCCCTTCCTCAATTTTTTTTATGGCAAGCTTTCTTCTACAAAGACATGTCTCCCCACCTCATCCCTCACTGGGGATTACAGGCAAATTTTTAATACCCAGTCATGTTCCAGCCTCTCACTAGAGATTCTAGGTAAGTTTTCTACACTGAGCCACGCCCCCAAAACCCTTACTGGGGGATTCTAGGCAGGGGCTATATGCTGAGTCAGCTTTTTTTTTTTTTTTTGATACAGAGTCTTACTAAGTTACCCAGGCTGGCTTTGAATCTACAGTCCTCTCCTTCAGCCTCACGTGAAGTCGGGATGTCAGGCCTTTTTGAACAGTTTCTAAATTGTGGTAAAGCATGTAGAATATACACCTTGCCATCCTAACTCTCGGCACTGTCCTGTGACTGAAGGGACGGCCACTGTTGTATAACTAGGAAGGCCACCTGTCTCCAGAACTCCTTCACCCAACTGAAGTTCAGTTGCAGAACTGAAACCCAACACCCTTAAGCAATAACTCTGTGCCCCTCCTCCAGCCCCCGGCAAGCATACAGTGCCTGATACGTTGTCCCTATTATTATTTTTTAGTGAGTATTTCTTTTGTAAAGATTTAACGGGCACACAGGTGTGTGAGTGTAGGTATCCATGGAGACCAGAAGACGGCATCAGATCCTCCGAGCTAGAGTTGCAGGTATTTATGAGTAGCCTGTGGTAAGACTTGGAGCTGAATTCAGGTCCTCTGTAGGAGCATCCCCCTCCCCTTCCTTCCTCCCCCCCCCCCCGCCTCCTGGAGACAGGGTGTCACTATGTAGTCCTGGCTGTCCTGGGACTCAGAGATCCACTTGCAAGTGCTAGGATTAAAGGCATATGCCACTATGCCCAGTTACAGTAAGTATTCTTAACTGCTCAGCCATCTCTCCAACCCCTCTGTGATTATTTTTGAGGCAGGGTCTGATATAGCCCAGGCTGGCCTCCAATTCACGATGTAGCTAAGGATGACCTTCATTCCCTTTTGCCACCTCATAAGTGCCTGGGACTCCACGTCTAATTTGTGGACTATAATTTGTCTAATAAATTGCCTAATTTGTCTCTATAAACTGAATTACTCTGAGAACTTTACAAAAGTAACATAGACCGCTAAACTGCCCCCCCCCACTGACCGCTATCCCTCAGCATCATGTTCTAAAGGTTCATCCAGGCTGCAGCAGCTGTCAGCATGTCCTTCTTGAAGGGTGGATAGGATTGCATCATGCCTGTGTTTGTTTACGCATCCACCTGTTGAGTGAATCTTGGGTTTCTTCCCTGTTTTGGCTTTTGTGAATCAAGCTGCTGGGAATATGAATGCACAGGTTCCACATGCTCCTCCTTCCAAGTCTTCAGGATGTATACCCAAAAGTGTAAAAGTAATTTATCTTTTTCTTCTCAGATTATATATGTATGTGTATATATATATATATGTATGTATGTATATATATATGTATGTATACACACACACACACACACACATATATATGTTTAGTTATGTATATGTGTATATGTGTGCACATGTATGTGCAGGCCAGAGAGGGCTTCAGATGCCGCCCTGGAGCGCAGCTGTGAGTTGCTTTGTGGATGCTGGCAATAGACTCAGGTCCTCTGCAAGAGCAGCAAGTGCTCTTAACTCCCGAGCCATCTATCCAGCCTCCTCTCTTAGATTCTTGTTTGAGACAGGGTCCCAGTATGTAGCCCAAGCTGGCATTGATCAATTCACTCTGTAGACCAGGCTGGCCTTAAACTCCTGCTTTAGTCTTTTGAGCGCTGGGATGACAACTGTGTGCCACCATGCTTAGCTTTCTCTAGTCACATTTTTTAAAAAAACATTTCTTTGTATTTGTGTGTGTGTGTGTGTGTGTGAGAGAGAGAGAGAGAGAGAGAGAGAGAGAGAGACAGACAGACAGACAGAGAGCATGCATACCATGGTGCATGCGTGGAGCTCAGAGGACAATCTGTGAAAGCTGGATCTCTATTTCCACCATGTGGACTCCAGATATTGAACACAAACCATCAGATACAGTGGCAAGTGCCTTTACCCTGGAAGCCATCTTCCAGCTCTACTTTAAAGTCTTTGGAGACAATATCCACTACTAATAAGCATTTTACATACCCACCAATATCCTCTGAGGGATCTCTACCTCCTCGTCAATATTTTAGTCATTTAATGTTTACTGTTTTGAGTTTTTTCTTCAATTTAAATTATGTGTCCTTGTGTGTCTGCGTGTGAGCACCGTTGTGAGCTGCCCGGCGTGGGTGCTGGGGATTGAACTTGGAGTCTCTGGAAGAGCAGCAAATGCTTTACCCACTGAACTCTCTCCAGCTCCATTTATGATATTTGAAATGGTTGCTGTTGAAGCGGGGTGAGTGAGGCCCCACCTCTATCCAGGCAGCTCTCCTCTTGGCCCTTGTGTCTTTTGTTTTGCCTAAGAAGGGGTATTATGTAGCCCAGGCTAGCTTCCTACTCCATATAACAATATAACCTTGAACTCCATATAACAATAACCTTGAACTCCTGATCTTCCTCCTCTCCACCTCCTCCTGCCTCAACCTCCTGAATGCTGGATATGTTGGGGATGGAACTCGGGGCTTCATACATGCTAGGCAAGCAACTAAGAACATGCCCAGTCCCCATGTGGGTCTTAGCAAATAATAGGATGCTCTACTGGGTAGTGAAAGAGAATGTTCCTCCCTGTAAGAGGGGAAGGAAAGAGAAACCATTGTCAGCGGGGTCTTTCTGAATCCTCATGGAAAATAACCCTTCCCTCACTGCCTGTTTATGTTGGTATTTGACTGTGATTAAACTACCATGCCAGGTAAGGAATGTGAGCCTGAAGCAAAAGGCCAAGTGGAGTCTGAGATGGTAAGACTTCTAAACACAGACACATGTTCTGCATGTGTGCAGGTACATGCATGTGGCAGTCTCAATAAGAATAGTCTCCAAAGGCTCACTGATTTGAATGCTTGGTCATTAGGGAGTTGCACTGCTTGACAGGGATGAGGAGGAGTGGCCTTGTTGGAGTAGGTGTGGCCTTGTTGGAGCAAATATGTCATTGAGGGTGGGCTTTGGGTGTTTCAAATGCTCAAGCCAGGCCCAGTGTCTCTCTCTTCCTGCTGCCTGCCAATCTATATGTAGAACTCTCAGCTTCATCTCCAGCACCATGTCTGCCTGCAGTTCTCCAATGCTTCCCACCATGAAGACAATGGGCTAAACCTCTGAGAATGGAAGCCAGCCCCAACTCAATGCTTTTCTTTAGCAGAGTTGCTGTGGTCATGGTGTCTCTTCATAGCTACAGAACACTGACTAAGACAAAGTGTGTGTTCCTGTGTAACATGGAGGGTGTCACTCTTTATGGGTTGCCCACATTGTTCATTGGAGCCAGGGTCCCTCATTTGTGTGGTCCCTCATTGAATAGACCAGGCTGGCTGGCCAGCCAGGCCCAGGAGCTGACCTTTTTTTTTTTTTTTTAAAATTCAGGTTCTAGGGATCAGACTCAGGTCTTCATGTCCTTTACCAATAGAGCTATCTTTTCAGACAGATGTAAAACTCCAGCATCTGGAATAACTAACATCTGGAATCAGCTTCCCTGGACATCCCCTCTAAAGAGGCCGTGTCAAGCCTGTGGGATGTTACCTTCTACCGTAGTCAGAGAGCATGTGTTCTTTTGCATGTTTTTTTTCTTTTGATGGACAGTGTGTGAATGTGTGTGTGTGCACATGTGTATGATGTGTGCATGGTATAGGCACATGAGCATATGTATGTGGTGTATGCACATGTGCGTGCATGCATGTACAGTGTGCATGGAGTGTACACTGTCTATGCATGTGGCATGTGTGTGTGTACTGTATGTGTGTGCGCACGTATGTGAATGTGCATATGGGCCCAAGCTTGCTGTCTTCTGTGCTGTCGTGCTTTTCCACCTTATTCACTGAGGTGGGGTCTCTCAATCAAACCCAAAGCTTATTGATATGGCTAGTTTGGTTGCTGGCTTTTTCTGGGGATCCTGTTTCTGTCTCCAAGACTGGGATTACAGGTGGGCTATGACACTCACCCCAGGTTCTGGGGACCTGAACTTGGGTCCTCATGCTTGCATGGCAAGCATTTAACCTCTGAGTCATCTCCCCAGCCCCCATAGTTCTATCTAAAAGGATAGAATTCCTTTTCCTCCTTTGTGAACGGCCCAGAACACGGCATTTACATGCTGTTGGCCCTGTGTATGTACTCGGGCGCGTGCACAAATGTACCATGTACTCAGCTGGACCAACTCAAACTGTGGCTTGCACCAGGTGGGAGCTGGCAGCCTGCACCTCGAAGACATCACTTTCTGGCCCTTAAGTCTTTGCTCAACTGTCCTTGCCACCATGCTACCTGGCTGCACAGACCGGCTGTGCTGGGCCAGAAGCAGCCAGACTCCTCTGGGGCCTCCATGTGCACTCATCACCTGCATCCCTCTCCTGATCTAGCCATGCCCACCGGTTCCTGTCCCTTACCCATCTGTGATGCACCTTCCCCCGCCCCCAGCACCTCCTGACATCTTCCCACGCTGAGCTGATCCTGATTTAGATGGAGCTGCCTCTTCCAGCGAGCCTGACCTGTTTGCAGATCTTGAGCTGTAGGAAATCGTGGATGTCCCACTTCAATGACCAACGACTTCCAAAGGCAGAGGCAGGATCTGTGCTTAGCATCGCCCCGAATCAGAACAGAACTGGATGCAGAAGGAACTGGCTCTGTCC
>NW_021604614.1:3041150-3044322 GCF_004785775.1 Grammomys surdaster
TATAGCCCTGGCTGTCCTGGAACTCACTCTGTAGACCAGGCTGGCCTTGAACTTAGAAATCCACCTGCCTCTGCCTCCCAAGTGCTGGGATTAAAGGCGTGCGCCACCACTGCCCGGCTTATTTATCTCTTTTTTAAAAAAGCAGTTATATTTGTGTTCCTGGGTGGTCAGAAGCCTTCTGGAGCCTGCAGAGGTCAGAAGATGGTGTCCTAGAACCGAAGTTACAGGCTGTTGTGAGTTGTCAGGTGGGTGCTGGGAACCGAACCCAGATCCTCTACAAGAGCAGTAATCACTCTTCAATTGCTTTATTATGTGTGCAATGTGTTGTGTGGAGTCATGCTTAACTTTTTACATGGGTGCTCGGGATTTGAACTTGGGTCCTCATGCCTCCATAGCAAGGGCTGTTACCCACTGAGTGATCTCTCCAGCCCCCCTATCTTCATGTGTTAAAGATTACGTCTCTCTCTGGGATCAAGGCCCTTCTGTTAGGCAGGACTGTCTGGTCCATGAACTCTGGGATCCACCTGTTCCTGCCTCCCTCGTGCTGGGATGATAAGTGCACATCACCACTCCTGGATATTTTTATGTGGGACCTGGGGCTTGAACTCAGGTCTTTACGCTTGCATGGCAAGCACTTTACCCACTAAGCCATCTCTCTGGCCCCTTGCTTGAAGTCATTACATTCTTACTACAGCCTTGGCAATGAGCATGTCCCCAGGCTCTATATACCCAATTTACAGATAAGAAGGCGATAGCATTGACAAGGCAGGTCAAATGTCTTGGCCACGATCCTACTTGCCAGGTGTGGTTGTCTTGAATTTCCCCTGGAAGCTTCCTGGGGCTAGCCCATCTTTCCCTAAATGCACCGAGGCAGTGGCCTCAGTTCAGTGCACTGAGGAAAGTAAGATCCAGTCATATTTTGTGTACTTTGAAGCTTTTCTTCCATAATGCCCCATCTCTCTCCTCCAGAGTTTCTCTGTGTAGCTCTGGTTGTGCTGAAACTCATTCTGTAGACCAGGCTAGCCTTGAACTCACAGAGATCCACCTACTCTGTCTCCTGGGTGCTAGGATTAAAGGCCTGTGCTACCATCAACCAGTACCATAAATACTTCTTTAGTCAATGGTATCCACCACAGTTTGTAAGCAAGACCTTAATATAGCAGTAATGCCCGGACTCAGCACAGGGCAATATGAGCCAGAGACCTTAAATGTATGCCCAATCCAGGTGGCAGTTCTGGGGTTTCCCATAGCTATGGGATGTTCGAATGAAGCGGGCTTCTGTTTTGTTTTTATAGCACAGGTTAGACTAAAGTTCACACTCCTCTTGCTTCAGTTTGCCAACCCCTGGAATTATGGGCCTGTGCCCCCACACCTGTTAAGAAATGTGCTTTATAAGGTGGTGCTTAAAGGAGACAGACTGGGACCATAAAGTGCTTGCCCTGCAAACGCTGCGGACCTGGGTTTAAATTCCCTGCACAGAGGTCAAAAGCCAAACGTGGCAGTGCGTGCCTGTGATCTCAGATCTGGGGAGGTGGAGATAGGATCCTTAGCGATCACTGGTCAGCCAGATTACTAGGATTGGGGAATTCTAGGCTCAGTGAGAGAGACTGGGTCTCAAAAATCGGGTGGAGAGCAATAGAGGAAGGTACTGGCTTCTAACTACTGGGACAACAGGCATGTGCCACCATGGTAGAGCACCTGTCTAGACTCCCCAAGTGAGGGGCTGGGGGCGTGGCTCAGTGGTAGAGCCCCTGCCTAGAATCCCCCAGTGAGGGGCTGGGGGTGTGGCTCAGTGGTAGAGCCCCTGCCTAGAATCCCCCAGTGAGGGGCTGGGGGCGTGGCTCAGTGGTAGAGCCCCTGCCTAGAATCCCCCAGTGAGGGGCTGGGGGCGTGGCTCAGTGGTAGAGCCCCTGCCTAGAATCCCCCAGTGAGGGGCTGGGGGCGTGGCTCTGCTACAGCACATATATGCACACACAAGCATACACCAAACAGACAGACAGACACAAAGGCAACAGCATGTTGCCTTCCAGTTGTACCCTTGGCTATCAAGAGGCTCCTAGTGACAGGAGCCAGGCCAATGGGGGCACCTGGCTGGGTACTTGGAATAACTGATCTCCTGACTCAACTTCTTGGGTTTAGACCATAGCCCGCCCGCCCGCCCCTCCCTTTCTGGGCATCCTGGGTCCTTCCTGTTTTGCTCCTGATCGGTAAAACCGTACTTCCGCTCCTCAGGTCTGCTGGACAGCTGAAGCAGCCTAACTGACAGGGTCCCAGAAGAACCTGGCATGTACTCTTGTCACAGAACTCCATTTCCAGAAGGGCCTGGCTATAAAGAAAAAGAGGGGAAAGGCTGACTGATCTCTGGCCTCTCCAACCAGGTCCAGAGTTCCAAGGCTGTCTCCCAAGCTTGGCAGAGGCTAGCCACAAGCTTTATAGAGGGTGGAGGCAAGTGAGGCAGACAGGCTGTAGTGTGACCGGTTATGGTCAGGGCGCTCACATGCTGTGTCCCCAAACCTCCCCACACTGTGGTCACCCTCCATCACCTGTATGTGCACACCAGTCAAAGAATCCTGCCCCTCTCTAGGCCAGAAATGTTCATGGAGTCAGTCCCACCTTAAAGGGGTAAGTCCTGATTGGTCCATGGTGGTGGTGGGGGGTGTCATGCACAGTCATGTGACACAGTTCTAACCAATAAGGTGAGGAGGTCTGTGCAAGGCTTAGTGGAGCACGGACCTGTATATTTTGTTAGAGGACAACTGTTGGAAGTCAGAGTGCTGGCTCTAGCTGGGTTTCTCACAGTGTGTAATGAAGCCCACCCAGCTACTCCACAGGGATCCTGTATTATATGGCCAATCGGGAAGGTAGCAAAAGAAGGGTCCTGATGACATCATCACATAATTGCATTAAATGATACTGAACAGCCCAGCTCCTGGTGTGGTTGGGTTTTTGTTTTTTGTTTTATTTTTTTTGTAGCCCTGAAGGTGTAACCCTTTTAGAGTGAAGTTAAGCCACACCCCCCAGCCCCTCACTGAAGGATTCTAGGCAGGGGCTCTACCACTGAGCCACACCCCCAGCCCCTCACTGGGGGATTCTAGGCAGGGGCTCTACCACTGAGCCACGCCCCTAGCCCCTCACTGGGGGATTCTAGGCAGGGGCTCTACCACTGAGCCAC
>NW_021604614.1:3044332-3048048 GCF_004785775.1 Grammomys surdaster
CAGCCCCTCACTGGGGGATTCTAGGCAGGGGCTCTACCACTGAGCCATGTCCCCACCTGTTACTGTTAGAGTTTAGGCACATGTTCTATTCTTTTTTTTTTCTCTTCATTTTCAGACAGGGTCATATAAAGTTGGCCAGGCTGCTGCTAGACTCCTTTTGTAGCTCAAGCAGGCCTTGAACTTGTGATCCTCCTGTGTATTTGAATGACTGGCTTACACCATTGGGCCCAGCACAAAGCTTTCCTCTTTAGTTTATTCTCTTGACAATCTCACACATATATTTAATGTGCCACTGTCATTTTCAAATCCCATTATCCTCTCTTGTCCTCTTCACACCGAGCCTTGTCTTTTTACAGACACTGTATCCCTCATCAGCTCTGCCTACTTCCTGAGGGTCCTTCCTTCAAGGCAGCGGTTCTCAACCTATGGGTTGTGATTCCGTTGCGGGGGAGGGGAGGGGTGTCACACATCAGACAGCCTATATATCAGATATTTACATTACGATCCATGACAGCAGCAAAGCTACAGCTATGAGGTAGCGATGAGATTAATTGTATGGTTGGGGTCACCACAGCATGAGGAGCTGTATTAAAGGGTCACAGCGTTAGGAAGGTTGAGAACCACGGGTCACTGCTTCCTAATTCTGCTCAAGTAACAACCTGCCATACTCTGTCTTCTGGGTTAGAAGCATCCATGATGCCAAGGAAAATTTTTAAACAATTTTATCATATTGTTTAAATTATGTGTATCTGTGTGGGTATGTACATGTGAGTGCAGGTACCTATAGAGGCCAGAAGAGGGCGTCAGATCTCCCCTGGGTGTGGAGTTACAGGTGGTTGTGAGCCATCCAATGGGAATTGAACTTGGGTCCTCTAGAAGAACAGAATGTGCTCTTAGTAACTAGCCTTCTCTCTAGCCCTACCCCAGAGCACCCTCATACCCTACTACCCCTCGAGATCTGGTTGATGACATCTTCCACTGGCTTGAACACATGGCCCTTGAACACAACTCACGGAACTGTTTTGGGAGGTTGAAGGAGTGAGTCACCGTGGGCAGGTCTGGAAGCTTATAATAGCTGGGCTCCCACTTCCTGTTTGTCCTCTGCTTCCTGGTCTGCCAGGATGTGAGAAATATTAGTGATGTTCCTGGTTATGATTGCGGCCTGTGCCCTGCCCTGCTCCCCCCACCCCCCACGTCGACCTGCCTGGTGTAATAGAGTAGGGTCAGACTGTGAGTCAAGGCAAACGTCCTCTGTCAAGCTCTTTGTCAGGCATTTTGTCATAGCTCTGAGGAAAACTTCTCCTTCCCACACCATACTGTATACAGACAGAACTTATTTTCATGTGTACATGTGGGGGTGTGTATACATGCACACGCATGCTCATGTGTGTGTATGCTCACAGGGAGACCAAAGGTTGATGCCGTTATCCTCCTCCATTTGCTTCCCACCCTCCCTTTTCTCTTCCCCACCCCCTCCCCTTTTCCGAGTCGGAGTCTCCTCTAACCCTGATGTTCATTGCCCCCCTCTCCCGCCACTTTTTAAAGTTTTACTTTTTATCGTGTGTGGTGTGTGTATACATGACTGCAGGTCAGACTATGCCATTGGATCTCCTTGAACAGGCATCACAAGTGCTCATGAACTGCTTAATGTGGGCGCTGGGACCTGAACTCGGGTCTTCTGCAAGAGGAGCATGTGTTCTTTGCCACCGAGCTGCCTCTCAAGCCTCCAGTCCATTTTACTTTTTAAGTACTGGGGATCCCGACTCAGTCATGCTTGCATGCAGGTGCTTTACCAATGGAGCCATTTCCCTAGATCTAAAACAACTACGCTTGACGGAGCCGTACACTGTGAAGAGATATGAGGTGCAGAGACTAAGAGGAAGTAAACCTAGGTGTACCATATGGCTTAAGCCAGGCACGGAAGCTCGCTCCTAGATGGAAAAGGGCAGTTATCCCAAGTATGAGGTCAGCCTAGGCTATACAGTGAGTTCCAGGAGTGGGGGTTGGGGGGGAAGGCAGAGAGAGAGACAGAGGGGGGAACAGAGAGGAGAGAGGCAGGCAGAGAGACAGAGATATGAAGATTGGAGGGGAGGAGGGAGAGAGGAGAGATACAGAATATGATGGAGAATCAATGAATGGACAAACTTGGATAGAAAGTAAGGGGACTTGAACCAGGCAGGTGCTCTGCCCCTGCCCTGACCATGTTGTTCTGCATGTGCTTAGGGACCTTGTGATGGATTTCAGAGATCTGACAGTATCTCTGAGGAAGCACCTGGGGGTTGGCCGACATGAGGTACATCTTACAGGAGTGGGCCCTGGCTACCCTGCTCCAGCCTTCCCTCAGGAAAGATACACCTGAGGACTACTGGGTTAAAGAATCAGAAAAACGAAGAAGTTGGATGGGATACCCCAGGCCTTGGGAGGATGAGGCAGACAAATCCTGAGTTCAAGTCTTGTCTTGGCTAGAGAGTGAATTCAAGGTCAGTCTGGGCAACTCAGTAAGGCTGAGTATCAAAATAAAAACTAATAAAGGCCAGAAGTGTACCTTGGTGGTAAAGTACACTTGCCTAGAATCCCCCAGTGAGGGGCTGGGGGCGTGGCTCAGCGGTAGAGCCCCTGCCTAGAATCCCCCAGTGAGGGGCTGGGGGCATGGCTCAGTGGTAGAGCCCCTGCCCAGAATCCCCCACTGAGGGGCTGGGGGCGTGGTTCAGTTCTAGAGCCCTTCCTAGAATCCCCCAGTGAGGGGCTGGGGGCGTGGCTCAGTGGTAGACGGCACTTGCCTTGTATGCAGGAGGCCCTGAGTCCAATCCTCAGTGCTGCAAAAAAGAAAGAGGGCGCAAGGGAACACATAAAGGTCAGTGGTTTGATCCTGTGCTCTTCAATCTTTCTGAACAGCACACTGCAAGCAGAAAGGCTGGAGGCACTCCTGAATGTGAACCTCCCCTGTAACCTGTGCTGGCAAAAACAGAGCTTCATCCACAGCGATGTAGACTCAGATCTTGGGCTCGGTCACTGATCTCATGACCTTGAATAAGTCAATCCCTGAGCCCCAAGTGCCTTCTTTGTAAAAGCTACGTCACTGAGTTGTCAGTCCCTTTATACATTAGGACATATGCCTGTTCTTGTAGACTGGATCCCCCTTCCTGCCTAACTCCTACTAAGATACTGCATATAATCTAAAGCCTCCTCCTTCAGGTGGGCCCCCAGGCTGCCCTAGCTGCTCTTCCGTTTCTTCTCTTTCTTGATTCAAAATTATGCATATATGTTTATATATGTGTGTGCACATTAGTGCAGGAACCTGCAGAGGTCACGAGAAGGCACTGGATCTCGCAAAGCTGGAGTTCCTGGAGGTCGTGAGCCACCTGGCATGAGTGTGAGGAAACAAGCTAGGTCCCTGGCAAGAGCAGCAAGCAATCTTAACTGCTGAGCCATCTCTCCAGGCCTGGGCTTCCTTTTTCCTATCCTGCTGGACCATGTTTCTTGACTTCAGCTTTCCAGACTATGGCTGTGTCTTGCCTTCCTGGGACTGGGTGCTTAGCTCTGCAGAGGGAGGAGGGCTAGCTCTATCTCTACATAGGGTAGCCTATGTCTACACTGAGCTCAGCAGCACCCAGGCACCAAATGTCTTCTAGTACCATATTCTACCTGCTCTACCCCAAGGAGACATGAGAGAGAGAGAGAGAGAGAGAGAGAGAGAGAGAGAGAGAGAGAGAGAG
>NW_021604614.1:3048058-3053827 GCF_004785775.1 Grammomys surdaster
GAGAGAGAGAGAGAGAGAGAGAGAGAGAGAGAGAGAGAGAGAGAGAGGAAATGACTAAGTCTCTGAGGAGGGTGGAGGCAGGGGAGTGCTTGGGGAGGCTTCGGGTGACGTCACTAATCTCGAGGGCTGAAGTGGAACTGACAGGGGTGTAAGGGACATTCCAGGAAGAGATAAAGGATGTACAGATGTGAAGAGGGAAGAGAAAGCAGGCGCGTGGCTGTTACCTAGAACATCTGCTTGTGGGAGACACTAAAGACAAAGATTCTGGCTCCAGGTTCCCCAAAAGGCCCTGAATGCCACAGCAGGGGGCTGGCCCTGTAGAAACAGGGACTGAAACAGTTTCAACAGGCAGGGAGATGTTCCAGGGAGCCACCGTTTGGGGGACGGTCAGTGCTAATAGGAAGCCTGGACCATAGCGGAGGGGAGAAGAATCAAGAATTACTACAGCGTGGCTCGCTGTTCTAAATAACTTAAGAGGGGCATACCCCCACTCCTTTTGAGACATAGCTGGGGTTTTTTATATGCATTGAATGACCCAGTCCTAGCAAGCAGCTCCTTGAAAAAGAAGTGGGCCTAGAGGGACACAGAGAGAGACACACACACACACACACACATACACAGAGACAGAGAGACAGAGACAGTCAGTGACCCAGCTTGGGACACTGGGGCTGACTCCAACACGAAGCCACGCCTGGGCTCAGAGTACATAAGGGCAGCAGCTTGTCAGTCTCAGACCAACTATACTCAGCGGTTTCTAGAGTTAGAGCCTGGAGACGAGGAGGTGACCTTTGACCCCTGAGTCATCTTGCAACTGGACCGGTCACTTGGGCCTATCCTGGAAGGGAGGAGGGGTATCAACCCTACAAGGGGACAAGGTGTTCCTGTGGTCAGGTAGGCCCATTGTGAGCTTGTCTCTGGGCCTCAATTTGAGCCCTTCAACTTCGACCCTGGGAGCAGCACATGAAGGATGCACACACACACACACACACACACACACACACAAAGGCCAGTCCCTTCACCAAGGCACAGGGAACAGACAGAGCCAGCCTTTCTCTTGTCTTTCTAAAAAGAAAAAAAGAAAAAGTTCCCCTAAAACTCCTCTTTTCTCCAGCCTCAGAAAGAGAGGAGGAACCAGGAGGCTGTCAGGGGCTGTTGAGGTCAGAGGTTGGGAATCTGTTACCTCCAGCCTCTGAGTCCTGGGGATTGCCTGGAGAGTGGGCAGAGGGCGAGTGGAGAGTTGATATAAGATCAGAAGGCGGTGACGAAGAGGGGCTTTTTGCACTTGGGGGGTGGGGAGGCAAGCACATTCAGAACCTGAGCTGTTAGCTTTGTTTTCAAATGACCTGTTTAATGATTTACCTGGGGCCATCCAAGGAGCAAGGGGCTACTTGGACAAGGGAGGTGAGGGTTCCAAAACCTCTGGTCCCCGCAGATATGACAGCCCTCAGAGAAGAAAGTAAACACTCGCAAAGCTACCTAGCTGGCTTCATCTTCTAAACAATAGCCCTGACCAAGCTCAGAAATGTCGAAGTCAGGTCCCTAGGCAAGAACTTTTAACAGGTCCTTCCCCCTGAGCCCAACCAGTAGGAGACAAGACAGCAAGGCAGGGGCGGGAGGGAGGGAGGGGGTGTGTTTGCTGTCAATTTAACTCAATCTTGACCTGAAATGAATCCATTCCTTTGGCAAGGAGGCAAGAGCATCTTTGCTATACATCTGCCCCAAACCGGACTCATCATCGTAGTAAGTGAATGAGGGGTTTAAGTTAACAGTAGCTTGCTCCAATTCCCACTCCATAAGGGGAAATGGGCAATTAAAAGAAAAGGTAGCCTGACTCTAATCCAACAGGAGTTTATGAAGTCAAACACACATCTAGCAATGGGAAAAATCCAAGATTAAAAAAAAAAATGTTTTTCTTTTTCTTCTTCCCTCCCAAGGCCTTCCACTATTTTTTCCCCCTGCAACATCCAAGCCCAGGCCCCAGGCAGATCCATAAACACGCCTGCTCCTCCCCTTCCATGGTTCAAAATCCCCCTCCCTCCCACTTCGTTGGACCCCCTAAGAGAAAAGAAATCAGCGACCCTGGCCCTGCTACCCCTCCCCCGCTGCCTGCACCCCTTCTCCCCTCACAGGCACCTGGAGATAAACATCTACTAATGATTTTATGATTTTTCTCTTCTGGGGTGAGCGAGCTCAGCGCCATCCCTCTCCGCTTGCCAATGGCTACAGGGGGGCCGGCCCAACCGGGAGGAGGGTGGTGGTGGTGGATGGGGGGATGGGGCGTGTTTAGTTTGTAAATTTCCTCCTCCGAGTCTCCACACCTGTTTTTCATTCATTCATTCGTTCATTCATTCATTCACCGATGCATCACAGAGGCCATTTAGCGAGGTTACTAGGGATCTCAGGGAAGGGACTGAGATGGGGGGGGTGTTGGGTGTTGGTGGCAGCAGTTGGAGGCGCAGTGGGGTGGGGGCTTCTAGGTGGAGAGGACCCCCAGCTAGAGAGCACAGGGGTGGCTTTGTCCGATGCAGGAGAATAGCAGAGATGGGGAGGGGGGGGAATGAAGTTGTTTTGCACTGCGTTCCCCCGGGGTGCGCCTCTTTGTCTGTCCCGGGGCGGGTACCATGACCCCCACCCCGGTCCCCGGTCAGCCATCCCCTCGCCCCTTACTCTCTTTCTCTCACCTGGTCTTGGAAGACAGGAAGGCAAGTTTGATGAGGCCGTAGGTGAAGAGCGGGATACTCTCCTTGGCGACGCTGGCAACTTGCAGCCGGTGTTCCAGAATGTGCAGTTCCATCGTCCGCCCAGGGCTCCTCCACGGCGGATCATCCGCGGTGGCCCGAGTTGGGGGGGGGACGGGGACGAGCCGCGGCCCCCGCCCCCTGCGCGCCCCAAGCCGTGGGGCAACCGGCCCAGGGAAGGGGGCCCGGAGCTCGATGCCGGGCTGATTCGTACTCGATCCAGAAAAAGGAAGCTTGGCAAGTTGCAAAAAAAGGAGGCCTGGGGAGGACCTGCGGGGTGCAGCAAGCTACGGGGTGGACAAGCAAACAGCGCCCGGCGGAGCGCGGCGCCCGGCGCAGCAGCAGCTGGTGTTCGCTGTAACAAACAACTTGCCACTCAAACGCCGGGCGCGTGCTGCGCAGGCGCCAGCCGCGGAGCCACGCAATGCCAATCGGGATTTGTAGTCCACGCGCGCGCTTTTTCGCGGCCCTCCCCCCTGGATTACTCCAGCTTGCTGATGTCAAGCCAGGGGGGCTGGGCTACTGCGCCAGGGTGCACTGGGAATGCAAGATTTCGGGGCTCCCCAGGAACACAGAGGAACCCGATGGGACTTATAGGGCATTTGGAGCCGACTTAAGCTTAGATGCATGCTCTGTCATCGCTCAAATTTAGAATTAGGTGCTTTCTTTGGGGTGTCAAGCGAGAATCCCTTTCCTCTACAAACAACTCCAGCGTTGGAAAAGGCCTGAGCCAGCTAGAGGAGAGATTTAGAGGAATCCGATGATTGTCGTTCAGAGAAGCCAAAGCAAAAGAAAAGTTGGGTTAGATAGAGAAGGGTGCCGGGTTCCCTGGGCAAGGGTGCTGAGGGTTGAATGAGAGCAGGCAGGCAGGGGGAGGGGGGCGCTCAGAGGGAGAGCTGCGCGGCCTTCCAGGCAGAAGGAACACCGTGTCCAAACGCACGGAAGCGTGAAAGCCCCCACGGTACTGTGTTTGGCTTTGTTGCTGCGGAAAATGTGAGGGAGGATAGAGATAAGGCAGGCACGGGAACCAGGACCCGAGTCTCCAGGATCATGGGTGCAAAGCTGCTGAAGTAACTGTGGATCTGGGGGGGTTGGCAGGGGAGGGGGGGAGCGGGAGGGCTTGCGGGGGTGGAGTGGAGAGCAGACCTGATTCTGAATGAGAGTTATCCTTAGTGTTTCTAACCTCAGGCTTGAGTGCTGTATGGGGACCTGTTCAACAAATATTCCGCCCGCCCGGCCCGCCCCCCCCCTTCATGGCTGACTAGGTTTTGAAATCGTCTAGGTTAAAGTTACTGCCTAGTGCTTTTGCCCTTTGGCAGAGTGCTTTGGAGATGTGGTGGGCCAAGTCTACCTGATGAGGCGAACAGGGAACTCATTTGAGGGAGAAAAATCCTACCTGTCAAACTCATGTTCTCAGTTCCCTTCTAACAGATGGGGGCTTATTGTGCTGCCTCATATCCCCAAAAGGACCGGAGACCCAGGATTTTGAGTGTTTCTCTTAACCTGCATGTCCTTCTATCGCTTTAGTTTCGCTAAAGATGAGGCCTTCGAGACGGCTCAGTGGGTAAAGACATTTGCTGCCAAGTTTGATGACCCGAGTTTGATCTTCTGGACCTTGGAAGGAGAAAAACCCGAAGCCTACAGGTTGTCCTCTGATTGGTACATGCGGGCGTGCACTCACATAATTTAAATAAATAATTGATCGGTCTATTTTTATTTTGTTTTGAGACAGAGTCTCATTTATCTCATGTCATCCTTCAATTATTTCTGTAGTTGAAGATAACCTTGAACCTCTGATCTTTTCGCCTCCATCTCGTGCCTGTAAGCCACATCTGGTTTACGCTGTGGTGGGGATGGGTCCCAGGGCTTTGTACATATTGGGCAGGCACACTTAACAACTGAGGTCCTCCCAGCCTTCTTTTTCTTTATTTTTAACTAAAAACTTAATTTTTATTTTTAACTAAAAACTTAATAGGGAGAATCATAATTTTGTGTGTATAGGTGTTTTGCCTGTATGTATGTATGTATGTATGTGTGTATGTATGTATGTGTGTATGTATGTATGTGTGTGTGTATGTATGTATGTGTGTATGTATGTATGTACGTATGTATGTATGTGTGTATGTGTGTATGTATGTACGTATGTATGTACGTATGTATGTATGTATGTATGTACGTACGTACGTATGTATGTATGTATGTATGTGAGTCACAAGCATGCTTGGTGCCCACGGAGTTCAGAAGACAGTGTCAGACCCTCTGGAACTGGATTTAGTTACAGATGGTTGTGAGCTGCTCTGTGAGTGCTGGGAATTTTACCCTAGATCCTCTGGAAGAGCAGCCAATGCTTTTAACCACTGAGCTACACAGCCTTTTATTTACTCTAAAAAATTTGCTTTTATTTTTATTTCTGTGTTTCTGTGTGTACATGTTGTGTCTGTGTTGGGAGCATGTGTACCCTAGAAGGCCAGAAGAAGGTATTAGGTCCCATTGATCTGAGATGATAGGTAGTCTTGAGTCCCTTGATGTGGCTGCTAAGAACCGAAGTCAGCTCTTCTCTTAGCCACCAAGGCCCTTATTTTTGTTTTCTGAAAATTTGGAGATTGCATTTCCTGTAGCCCAGGTTAGACCTGAACTCTTGGTTTTCCTGCCCCTAGCTCCCTAGTTCTTGGATCGAGGGTGTGCCTCTACCACACCTGACAGGCCATGCAGAAACTATGTTTCAAGCTGGGGATTTAGCCAGTGGTAGAGTGCTTGCTCAGTACTGTAACTAAATAAAATAAAATATTGGGCATGATAGTACACATTTGAATTTCAGTGCTTGGAGGCTGATGCAGAAGGATTATTGTCAGTTGGAGACTAGCCTGGGCTAGGTAGTGAATTCAAGACAAACTTCGGCTACAGAATGAGGATCTGTCTCAAAACATCCTTTACTAACTTAATGAAATGAATAAAATAAAAGGTTTGTCTATTTCCCTTCCTCAAAAACAAAACAAAACAAAACAAAACAAAACAAAACAAAACAAAACAA
>NW_021604614.1:3053837-3058866 GCF_004785775.1 Grammomys surdaster
AAAACAAAACAAAACAAAACAAAACAAAACAAAACAAAACAAAACAAAACCTCTGTTCCATAGAGCAATTTTTTTGGGGACTGGTGAGATGGTTCAGCAGGTAAAGGTGCTTGCTGCCAAGTCTGATGATCTGAGTTCAAGCTCCATGACCCACTTGGTGCAGAGATAACTAACTCCCTAAAGTTGTCTGATTGCTTCTGTCTTAGGCAGGGTTTCCATTGCTGTGAACAGACACCATGACCAAGGCAACTCTTATAAGGACAACATTTAGTTGGAACTGGCTTACAGGTTCAGAGGTTCAGTCCATTATCATCAAGGTGGGAACATGGCAGCGTCCAGGCAGGGATGGTGCAGGGGGAGCTGAGAGTTCTACATCTTCATCTGAAAGCTGCTAGGAGAATACTGGTTTCCAGGCAGCCAGGATGAGGGTCTTAAAGCCCACACCCACAGTGACACACCTACTCCAACAGGGCCACACCTTCTAATAGTGCCACTCCCTGGGCCAAGCATATTCAAAGCACCACAACTTCCATATGTACACACACACACACACACACACACACACACACACACACACATGCTTGCTCTTTTTAAGTAAACATAATACAAAATTTAAAAGGCAATACTTTGGCTGTTCTCTGCTATAGTCTCACTGTTAGCAACAGCAGAGGGAAGGTTACTCGTTCAGTATCTAGAAAACATACATGCACATGCCTTTGCAATGAACTCTACAGGTCCAGAGGGGCCAGATAGGAATGTGTCTAGGAGGCCAGCTTGGTGGTACACATTTATAATCCCAGCACTTGGGAGGCACAGAGGATCAGGAGTTTAAGGTCATCCTCAGCTACATAAAGACAGGGCTGGCGAGATGTCTCTGTGGTTAAGAGCATCGGCTGCTCTTTCAGAGGAACTGGGTTCAATTCTGAGTACCTACATGGCAGCTTACAACTATTTGTAGCTCTAGCTCCAGGGGATCTGGCATCCTCACACAGAACACACATGCAGGCAAACATCAATGCACATAAAATAAGAATAAATTATTAAAAATAATTAAAAAAAAAGAGCTCAAGGCTAGCCTGGGCTACATTGTGGGTCACCTCTTTCTTTCCCCTGAAATGCATTCAGGGCCCTGAAAGGCTGTTGTTAGAGCAAGGGTTAGGGTATCTGGGTATCAGCCAGTCAGAGCTGCACATGACAAACAGGAATTGTGCCCATAGACGTAGCATCACAGAACAACTGATGGGTGATGAGACAAAACAAACAAGGCTCCACTCAGGATATGGCCGGTTTTCTGACTTCTGTTCCCAGTGGGCCAAATCAGTATTTTCCAGTCTGCAGGCTGTGACCTGCCAGTGGATGGTGAAATCAATTTTGCAGGACATGACTAGCATAGAAACCAACCAAGAATCCAGATGGGCACAGAGAATTGTACACAGGAAGGAGCGGTTACCCTCTTGCCAGAATTATGATTTAGTCATGTGGATATGATGTATGTATAGTCAGATATGGATCTTGACATAAATGGTTTTAGATTCTTATGTGGGGGAGAGGGGCTGGGGATTAAATGCAGGATCTCCTCCTGAGTGATGCCCACCCCAAGACCCTCATTGGAAGATTCTAGGCAAGTGTTCTACTGCTGAGCCATGCCTCTAGGCCTTCCCTAGATGGTTCTAGGCAAGCTCTCTACAGTTAAGACATACATGCCTCAGTCCCCTTCACTGGGGGATTCTAGGCAGGGGCTCTACCACTGAGCCACGCCCCCAGCCCCTCACTGGGGGATTCTAGGCAGGGGCTCTCCCACTGAGCCACGCCCCCAGCCCCTCACTGGGGGATTCTAGGCAGGGGCTCTACCACTGAGCCACGCCCCCAGCCCCTCACCAGCCCCTCACACTGGAAGATTCACTGCATCCACCCTACCATTGAACTATATCCCCAACCCTTGACTTTTTGAGACAGGATCTCGCTCATAACTTATTGCCACAATCAACAGACATCACAATTCAGCGTCATCTTAATTCCTCTACATTTAAAAGCTGACATGCCATTTAGACACTGGAAAGTATCCAAGCATGATTGGAAGGCATTGGCCAATTGTTCTGCTTTCCCTGAGAGCAAGGTGTTTTTCAGTATGGGAGACTTTCAATTTGAAAATCACATGCCATTCTCTGCTCAACCAAGACAAGGTGGCCACATCACACGGAAGCAGTTTAGTTATGGGAAGCCATCAAATCTACATCCAACTCTGGTAGGGTGGATTGAAGCTGAGATGTTCTGTGAGTGTAAAATATATCTGGGAGTTCAAAGACCCCATACAGGAAAATAATATGAGGCATTTCACTATTTCACAAATATTTTTTAATTTTAATTACCTATTGAAATGATAGTATTGGAGATATTGAGCTAAGTAAGGTAGATTATTAAAATTAATGATATTACCTAGTTTTCACTTTCTTAAAGATTTTATTTTATTGTAGGTTTAGATTTTTTTTAAAACCTACTTTAATAAGGGTCCTCTAATGCTTCAACTTCTCTTCTAGCCCACCACCCACCAGAAATAGGAAAAAAGAAAGGCTAATAGGAAATGGGGGTTCTGGACCTGTTTAGAAACAGTTCTTTGGTGGTGATTTCAGTCTTCTCTGCCGTCCAGTGCACTAGTAACATACCAAACACGAGCCAGCAGAGGCTCAATCCAGAAGAAACTGCGGGTCTCCGCCGATGGACACAAGTCCGCTGAAGCCTCAAGAAGCAGCCGGAATACCACCAGAGGGTCTTTGGTGTGTTTTTCTCTACAAAGTCACGAAAAGGGAAGGTCAGCAAGGAAATCAAGGTGACACAGTGTAACAGTGCCATCAGTCTGTGTGTTTGTATGTGCATACTCCTGGAGAGCAGAGGGAGGCGTCAGATCCCCAGGAACTGGAGTTACTCTTAGTTGTGAGCCACCTGACAGGCTCTTAAGCACTGAGCCTTTTCTCCCTTGACGTACATACATACATACATACATACATACATACATACATATGTGTGTGTGTGTGCATCTGGTATGTATATATGTGTATAACGTGTGGTTCTGTGTGAGTATATGGAAGCCCGAGGTGGACAATAGGACTTCTTTGGTCACTATCTTAATTACTGAGGCAACATCTCTCAATTGAATCCAGAACTCACTGCTTCAGTATGACTGATCTAGGTGGCCAGTGTGCTCTGGGGAATGATCTTTCTTCAGTTTTTGACTGAGCACTGGAATTGTAAGTGTTAGGAATGATATAAGCCCAGGACCCCTAAGAGCAAGACCAAGACCCCTAAGACCAAGCCTAGGACCCCTAAGACCAAGCCTAGGACCCTATAGACCAAGTTCTCAGTATAAAGGAGATTTATTTGCCCCAGAGGGACAGAGGTCAGGGAATAAGAGACAAAGATGGGAGGGAGAAGGAGAAGGGAACAGGGAGAGAGGACAAGAGTATTTGTCCCAGAGGATAAAGACCTGACGCTGGACAGAGAGGAGTCAGGCGTGGCCCATAGGAAGATGGTAGTTTATAAAGAAAAAAATAAAAGGGAAATCTTGTGTTAGCATGAGGTGTTTAATTTTAATTGAGCATGTTAATTAGGTGAACCAGAGGGGACTTTTCATTGCTAAACTTCAATGCTTTGATAGCTGGACCTTTGTAGTACCTTCAGGAGGAGAATCTGGCCAACTAAGGGAATATGCCTTGGTGACTAACTTTAGGATAATCGAATGGTTTATAGCAAGGTACCTGCCATGCTCTAGCTGGCTAGAGTTCCTTCAGTAGGTAAGCTGCCATGCCCACAAGGATTTTTTTTTTTGAGACAAGGTCTCTGTTATATAACTCTGGCTAGCCTCAAACTCACAAAGACCCACCTGCCTCTGCCTCCTGAGTGCTGCGATTAAAGGCGTGTAACCACTCCACCCAGACAAAAAATGTGTGTGTTTTTCTTTTTTTTTTTTTGTGGTGATATGAGTCTTGAACCCAGGGTCTTGTTCATGCTAAGCAAGTGTTCTGCCACTAGACTGTATCTTTAAACTCCTCACAAAGAATTTATATGCATTCCAGGTACCTGAACTCTGGTCCTTATACTTGCTCCTTGTGTGAAATGTGTCACAAGCACTGAGCTATGTAATCTAGACAGGTCTTGTGTAGCCCAGGCTGCCCTCAAAATCACTAGCTGTGAATGACCTTGGACTCCCAGTTCTCCTGCATCCACCCCATCTCCTCCAAGGGCTGAGAATACAGAACACCATAATACCTGGATTCTTTTCTTTAAAAACATTTTTTTAAAAGTCAAAATTACATATGGCTGGCAAAAATAATTTTAAACCAATAGCTCTTTCTCATAGGGCTTTTCAAACTGTGACTCATGTCAGCAACACTTGAGGACTCTGTAAAAAAGCATCACTAATGGTTTGGTTGTAGTTTGTACCCCAAGGCTCATGTGTGGGAAGTTTGGTCTTCGTTGTGGAATGTTGATTGGTGGCTGGATCGTTAAGAAGTTGAGCTCAGAGGGAAGTCTTTATGTATCAGAAGTATGCTCTCAGAAGGGTTCAATGTAGGTTTTCCCCCCCAGTGTCTGTCTGTCTGTCTCTCTCTCTCTCTCTCTCTTTGTGTGTGTTTGTGTACATGTGTGTAGCACGCACACATGTCTGTACGGGAGTTTGTGTACATGAGTGCAGTGTGCTAAGAGGCTAAGAGGTCAGAAGAGGCTGTTGACTACCCACCCTGAATCTGGATTTACAAACAGCTGAGATCTGCTTGATGGGGTTGGTGGAAACTGAACTTGGGTCCTCTGTAAGAGCAGCGCATCATCTTAACCACCACGCCACCTTCCAGCCCTGCATTCTGATGACTTACCAGATTGTGTGCAGAGAGACTGGGACACAGACAATGATGGGCAAACCTTACCTTGACTAGGCTTGCTTAGTTATGAGTCCTTTAATTAAATTAGTTCTCTCTCTCTCTCTCTCTCTCTCTCTCTCTCTCTCTCTCTCTCTCTCTCTCTCTCTCTCTCGTGCATC
>NW_021604614.1:3058966-3078936 GCF_004785775.1 Grammomys surdaster
GCACATGCATGCACAGGTGCCATGGCATGAGTGTCAAGTTTCAGGACTCTATTCTCTTCTTTTACCAAGTGAGTTCCAGGGGTGGAATGTAGGTCATTAGGCTTGGCACCTGGCACCTTTACCTTTTGAGCCATTTCACCAGTCCCTGTACAAACTTGTTGCCCTGTATTTAAACCAAAACCTCACTACCAGACTTCTATGTACTTCTCCCCAATGTGGCCATATTGAATAAATACACCGCCTTTAAAACAACATCTTAGTTCTCCACATATTTGCACATTGGCAGCCAGGGTTGAAAGAGCATCATCCTTTGACATTCTTTCCTATCATCATGGAAAACTTGCTAGAAATACAGACCCTGTGAAAGTCTGATTCTACACTGTGGTGGTTTGAATACACTTGGCCCAGGGACTGAGTAGCACTCTTAGGAGGTGTGGCCTTGTTGGGGGAAGCGAGTCACTGTGGGCATGGGCTTTGAGACCCTCCTCTTAGCTTCCCATGAGAGTCTTCTTTTAGCGGCCTCCAGATGAATAAGTAGAACTTTCAGTTCTTCCAGTGCCATGCCTTCCTGGATGCTGTCATGCTTCCTGCTATGGTGATAATGGACTGAACTTCAGAACCACTAAGCCAGCCCCAATTAAATGTTGTCCTTTATAAGAGTTGCCTTGATTCTGGTGTCTGTTGACAGCAATGAAACTCTAACTAAGACATACACCTACTGAGTAGGAAGCTCTGTCTCCTCCTAGGTATATAAGTGACTAAGACATAGACTCACATGAAGAACCATGACCTGAGATAAAGATGTTGACACATGGTTCAACATAGCTACTTCTAGAGATGCCATCATGATAAGGTAGGGTGGAGAAAGCAAGGCCATTTCTTTACAGGCCATTCTCAGTCCACACTTGGATTGACTGACTGGCCATCTTGTCCGTGACAATCATCTGACATTTATATAGATGGTTTCCTGTGCTACAAGTTTGGACTTCGAATGTTTGCAGCTTCACAGTCTCCTGGGGCCAATGTAACATAAAGCTATCTGTGGTGGTTTGAATGAGAATGTTCTTCATAGGTTCATGTGTTTGAACACATAGTCCCCTATTGGTGGTGCTGTTTGGGTAGGTTTAGGACATGTGGCCTTGCTAGAAGAAGTATGTTATTAGGGATGAGCATTGAGAGTTTAAACACACACACACACACACACACACACACACACACACAAATTTAATTTACAAGTAGTCAGAGTGGCAGTGGGCACCAGCTCAGCTTCCAAGGCAATGAGGTTCATAGCCAGGAGGATGTCACAGAGGCTGATGATAGTCAGAATGCACAGTGGATCTGCAAAGGGAGCTTAGAGCTGAGAGCCTGGGGCTGAGAGCCAAGCTGGCTGGGTATGGCTTTTTGGGGGGCAGTCGTTTTTTAATTTTTTTTTAATTTAATCTTTTATTTATTTATTTATTTATTTACACTCCAGATTTTATATCTCCAACCCGGTCCACCCTCTAGCTGTTCCACAATACCATACCTCCTCCCCACACCCCTGTCTCCATGAAGATGTTCCCCACCCCCACCCATACTCCACCAGACCCTGGGGCTGCCAGTCTCTTGAGGGTTAAGTGCATCATCTCTGATTGAATACAGACCTGGCAGTCTTCTGCTGTATATTTGTTGGGGGCCTCATATTAGCTGGTGTATGCTGCCTGGTTGGTGGTCCAGTGTTTGAGAGATCTCAGGGGTCCTGGTTAATTGAGACTGCTGGTCCTCTCTCTTACAGGGTCGTCCTCCTCCTCAGCTTCTTCCAACTTTTCCCTAGTTCAACCACAGGGGTCAGCAGCTTCTGTCCATTGGTTGGGTGCAAGTATCTGTATCTGACTTTTTCAGCTGCTGGCTGGGTATGTCTTTAAGCCTGTAAGCCTGTTTCATTTTTTTTTTATTTTACATGTGTGCGCGCGTGCACATGCGCACGTGCGTGCGCGCATGTGTATATGCAGTGTAGTGCAGTTGTCCAAGGAGACCAGAAGAAAGCATCACATCCTCTAGAGCTGGAGTTAGAGGTGGTTGTGAGCCATTTGATGTAGATGCTGGAAACTGAACCCATGTCCTCAGCAAGAACAGCATCGAGGCTTCCTCTACAGCCTTTTTAAAGAAGGGAGGGAAAGGGTAGAAGAATTCTGTTTGGCTAGTGGGGTCTTATTATGGTTCTCAGGATCTTTCTGGATCCTTCTTTAGTCCTGGCTTTGAGTCTCCTCCCTGTGTCTGGCACACCACGCTGAAGGTCTTGGAGAGCCGCAAGGGTTCCTGAGGAGGGGAGGAGCTTACTGCAGAGCGTGGGAGGAGCCTGACCGCAGGCAGCGGCTGTCCTCACACTTTTTGACCAAGTGTCAGGAAGGTGATGTGGCTCTGGTTTGCTGGAGGCACACCTGTCCTCGGACCCCACCCGTCTGGAGATATTACACAGGCAGAATCACTTGTCCCCAAGCACGGTGGCTTGGATATTATCAGCAGATGTACTCCTTGGTTTTTGTCAATTTGAGGCAAAACTAGATTATATCTGGGAAGAGGGACTTTCAACTGAGGAACTGCCTCCATCAATCATGGGCCTGTAGACAGTTCTGTGGGGGCATTTTCTTGATTCATGACTGATGGGAGAGGGCCCAGCCCATTGTGGGTGATGCCAGTCCTGGACCGTGATCCTGGGTTCTGTAAGATAACAAAAGCAAACCAGAAGCCAATGGTGTTTCTCCATGGCCTCTGCTTCAGTTCCTGTCCCCAGGTTCCTGTCCTCCGTGAGTTTCTGTCCTGAGTTCCCTCCACGATGTAAGCTGAAATAAATTCTTTCTTTCCCACGTTGCTTTTGGTCACAGCAACAGAAATCTAACAAGACAGTATTATTACTTTTTCCATCCAGGCTGTTTATCTCCATTCCAGGGACAGACCTCATGTGAAGTATTGAATATTAAGTGTCTCCCATTGGCATTTCACTTGATAGTTTCAATCATTGAGAAGTGACTGACCCTGGTGGGCTGTGACATCCCTGATGGATTAACACAGTGAGAGATTCATAATTTAGTGGCATTATTAGGACATGATAGCCACGCCCCTAGCCCCTCACTGAGGGATTCTAGGCAGATGTTCTACCACTGAGCCATGCCCCCAGACCCTCATGGTGGGGAGGGGGTTGAAGGGTTTGGAGGGGAGGATTCTAGGCAGGTGCTCTACCGCTGAGCCAGGCCCTCAGCCCCTCACTGGGGGATTCGAGGTAGGTACTAGATTTCCAGGCTACCTCCCCCACCTCTCTCTTTACCTTGTATTCTCGACATGGCATTTCACTAAATTACCTAGAATGACTGTCTGCTTTAATCCTCTTTCCTTCATCTCCTGAGTAGCTGGGATGACAGGCCTACAACCATCAGGAGGTCCACCATGAATCATCCTGCAGACCTTACATAGATATCCTATGAAGAATGGCCACCAGGTTGCTGTTAATACACTTTGTCCCTACTAAATTCATCCAGGGCCCAGGGCGCTGTGCTACTCAGCTTCCTGTCACTGTGACAAAATAGACTGGGAAATGACCTCAAGGAACCAAGGCTGATTTCACTCAGTCTTAGACCCTTCAGCCCCTGGTTGGTTGTCCCATGGCTTTGGGCTTGTATGCAGACAGATAGTCACGGTGGGGCGGTATGGGGTCATATAGCTGCATACCTCGCAGCGGGTGAGAAGCAAAGAGAAGGACAGAGAGACACAGGATCGAGAATAAGATGTACTGTTCAAAAACATACCACCAATGACCAGCTTCCTCCACCCAAACTCTGCCTCCTGGGACCTGACCAGGAAGGGGCTGGGGGTCTGACTTAGCCATAGAACACCTGCTTAGAATCAAGAATCCCCCACTGATGGACAGTGACTTCACTGACTAGCATCCCTTGACAGTCCCTGTGTGTGGTACCTAAGTGGCATTTCCCATCCATATTTCCTCTCAGGCTCCTCGGGAGCACATTGGCCTCATACCAAAGGGCTAGTCCAGATGGAACTGTGTGGCCCTTGACCCCTTTTCCCAGCTCCTAGGAGAGGGGCTATCCTGGGGTTACAGCTGTCTGTCCTGGATCACTAATGAACAGACATGGTTCACGTCTCTGAGGGCTGATGAGCACTCAGCTCATGGCTCCTCCAGCCTGCTGTCTGTTTGAGGGGACAACACAGACAATCCCACTGACATTGTTATACTCTGAGTGTACCACTGAGCTTTCTGGCCAGAGTAGGATGTCCCCACCAGCAGGGCTATGGGAGCCCAGCTGATAAGCTGTCTGCTCTTCTCCATCTGTGTCAGTTGTGCCCCCAGTGCCTCCAAGCTTATCACAAACCAACCAAGAAAGGACTTCAGAGGTGGCTCAGTTGGTAGATTCCTTGCCTGCATACATAAAGTCCTGGATTCTGTCCCCAGAACCTCATAAAACTGGCACGGTGGTACACACCTATAATCCTAGCACTCAGGAAGTAGGGACAAGAAGGTAAGACATTCGCCATTATTCAAGGCTATACAGGATTTTGAGGCTGCATGAGACTCTGCCTCAGAACAAATACATAGACAGACAGACCAAGAAGCTTGGAAACTAGTTGAAAATGGTAAGGCTTCTGGGGAGGCCCAGGCTGGGCTTAAGACTTGTCATTCTAGGATCTCAAGATTGTCCTGTCACCTTGACTACACTGCGATTCCCCAATGCCTTTCTGCTTCTTGTTACTATAATAAAATACCCATTGCTGGAAAATGTATGAAGAAAAGAGGTTTATTAGGTTTAAGATTCTAGCGGCTGGAAAGCTCAAACAATATGGTATCTGGCAAGGAAGCCTGTTACTACACGGTAGATAGCACTTATGAGAGGCAGAAACCAGAGGGACCAGGCTAGCTCTTCTAAAACGGTCTGAACTACTCCCATCCTATGAGACCTAAATCTCTGAGACCAGCATTGCACTTTGTAAAGGACCTAGAATCTCTCAAAACCACTTTAGAAAGCTGTGTTATATTATTATTTTTGATTCTTTTAAAGTAGTTATTTTATGTATGTGTACACACATGTGTGCACACACAGGCACATGTTATTTGTGTGTGTTTGCGTGTGCACACGTACGTGTGGACTTGCGTGGGGGCCAGTAGAAGGCGTCCGGTAGTGTCTGTCACTCTCCACCTATCCCCTCGAGGCAGGGTCTCTTTCTAATCCCAAAGCTCACATTTTCTCAGCTAGACTGGAAGCCTGCAAGCCCCATCGATCTTCCTGTCTCCAGCCCCCTCAGAGCACAGGTGAATCTGAGAGACGTCTGCCTTGTTATAAGGACACTGGAATCTGAATTCCTGCCCTGTGATTGTAGCTGCTGAGCCATCTCTCCAGCCTCTAATTTTTTTTTTGCATAGATTGATGGATTTGATTTGTCTATTACTATTATTATTATTATTATTTATTATGCACATGTGCACAGCGTGTGTAAGGAGGTCAGAGGACAGCTTCTTGGAGTCAGTTCTCTTCTTCCAGTTTTTCTCTTTTGGATTTCAGGCTCGCTCAGCGAGCACCTCACTCCACTGAGCATCTTGCCAGACCCATGATTCGCTGGCACTTTACTGAGGGTTATTTTTACCTCGGTGTCTATGAAAAAAAAATTACTGGTCTGTAGTTTTTTGTCTTTCTTTCTTTCTTGTATTATCTTTGGTTTTCTATGGGGATGGCGCTGGTCTCACGGAACCACTCAGACAGTATTCTCTCTGCTCCTATTTTTGGAGGGATTGTAGTGAATTGGCACCGTTTCTTCCTTCAGTGTTTGTGAACCCATCTGGGCCTGGTGCTTTCTGTTTTAGAACATTATTAATTGTTGACTCAATGCCTCTAATAGGCAGATATGCGTGAAGAGTTTCTGTTTCTTCTGTGAGTTTTGATAGAACGTGTTTCAGAGAACCGATTCTGTCTGCCTAGGCTGTCGCATTTTTGGGTACAGAGGGCTAGTACCCTTATAGGTAGGGGGAGTAGTATCTTTTTATTTATTTGCTTATCTTCTTTGTGGTGTTGGGGATTGAGCTCAGGGCCTTAACATGCCAGGCAAGTGCTTTGCTGCAAAACTACAGCCCCAGTCTCTTATTGGGGGATCCTAGGCAAGTGCTCTATTGCCGAATCCTATCCCCAATCCCTTACCAGGAATCCTAGGCAAATGATCATTGAACTACATCTCCAGCCTTTAAGAAAGGACAAGTTCTCAAACTGTAGTCTAGGCTGGCCTCGAACTCCCTCTGGAACTCAGACTGGCCTAAAACTTACATCAGGACCGTTGTCTCAGCTTCCTGAATGTTGGCATTGCAGACCAGAGACACCATGCTGGCTCAATTTACCTATGTTGTACTTGGACCTGGAGAGATGGTTCGTTCGGGAGTTAAGAGCCTGTAGTGTTCTTGCGGAGGACCCTGAGTTCAGTGCCCAGAACCCGCACCAGGTTATACACAACCACTTGTCACTCCAGCTCCAGGGGATCTAGTGCCCTCTTCTGGACACTGCAGGCACCTGACCTACCAGGTTCCCACTTTCACAAAGACACAAGCATATATCACAGTTAAAAATAGAACAACAAACCTTTAACTATAACCCACCTGATTTTTGCTTGCCTTATCTGTCAGTTATGACAGAGATATGATGAGGAATTCAGCCGTAATGGTGACTTAAACTTTTTCTCCCTGGACTTCCACCAGTTTTTGCCTGTGTAGTTTTATACTCGGTCATCACGTGGATACATACAAGGAAGGATAATGTACTTTTTTTGTTGTTTTGTTTTTTAGAGAACTGATCTTTTCGTAAGCACGCTTGTCAGCTTCACTGGATCTGGGATCCACTGAGACACGCCCTTTGGAAGGCCCTAGTGAGGGCAATTCCAGGAAGAATTAACCAAGAGAGGACTTTGTGCTGGGAGCCCAGATATAAAGAGGGCAAAGCGGCGCTACTCTGCCTGCTTGCCTTGGCTGCTTGCTTGTGAGTGCATCTACTTTACTGCCGCCACAGTTGCTGCCACCGCTATTCTTCACTGGCAATAGAATACAGCCTCCTCAGACTTTCAATGAGTACCAAAGACAAATGGCTCTCCAGGGAGCCTCCAGACCTCCAGTGCCAGACTAGGACCTACTGAGGCAAGAGAGAGAGAGAGAGAGAGAGAGAGAGAGAGAGAGAGAGAGAGAAGCTATTGTGTCCTCAGTCATCTCCAGCATGCAGGTGGCCATTGTTGGACTGTCAGCCCTTATCTAGAAGGATGATCTGGTATAGCGCCTCTGTTGTATATGCTAGTTATTATTGTTTTTTGTTGCTCTGACAAAACACCGCAGTCAAAGGCAATCTAAGGAAGAGATTTATTTTGGGTCACAGTTCCAGAGGCATTTCACAGTGGAAAGGCATGGCGGCGAGCAGCAGCAGGCCAGGTGGCAGGACCCGGGAGATCAGGTTTTCAACTACAAACAGGAAGAAGAGAGAGCAAACTGGAGCTGGAATGAAGCTGTGAACTCTCAAGCTCACGCCTACTGAACTACGTCCTCAAGCACGGCTCTATTACCTCATCAGATAGCGCCACCCTCTGGGGACCAAGTGTTCCAACACCTGAGCCCGTGGGGCACTCTTCATTCAAACTGCCAAGTGATATACGGTTGTAGATCAGTATGTAATTCTTTTTCTCGTCAATTTTATTTTTAAATTATTTTATTAATTTAGTAATTATCTTCTACTTTTGTGTGTGTACACATGCATACGAGCATGCAAGTGCTACTTCTGAACATTTCTGGAAGTCCAAGGACAACTTATGGGAATCAGTTCTCTCCTTCCACTATGTGGGACTCAGGGATTGAACGCAGGTCATCAGGCTTGTGTCAAGCATCTTAACCCACTGAGCCAGCCTCAGGCTTTCTCATTTTATTTTATTTACTTTGAGATAGAATCCCACTCTGTGGCCTTGCCTGGCCTAGAGCTTATGATTTTCCCACCTCACCTATCCTGAATTCTGCAGTTACAGACATGTGCCACCATGCCTGGCTTATTTTTCCTGTTGCAGAGGTCGGCACCCAGATGCTGAAGAAGGAAGGCCTGTTCAACACTGCACACATTTTATGTGTAAATCAGATTCTAACTAGAACCTCTAACTAGAGACTGAAAATATTCCTAACCCCTCTAATTTTTAGTCAAGTCTAATGAATGAGCAATTATTGGTTTAAAAACATAAATTATGCTAGGCTATGGTGGTTCATACCTTTAATCTTAGCACACAGGAGGCAGAGGCAAGTGGATCTCTGAGTTTGAGGCCAGCCTGGTCTACAGAATGAGTTTCAGGACTGCCAGGGGTTTTCCTGTCTTGAAAAGCCAAAGCCTAAATCCAAACCAAATCCAGAAAACTATATTTTATTCATTATTTATGTGTGTGAAGTGTGTGTGTGTGTTACAATGCACATCTGGAGGTCAGAGGGCAGCTTGTTAAGAGGCAGTTCTCTCTGTCCACCATGTGGGTTCTGGAGAGTGAATTCAGGTTTTCAGACATGTTGGCAAGTGTCTTTACCTCCTGAGCCATCTTGCCAGTCCAAGTATTGGCTTGTAAGATGCAAACTAGCGTGCAGCCTGTGTGGCACGATGTTTGCTGATTCTTCCTAATGTCCTTGTGCTCAGATCCCATCAGCTGTCACCCTAGTCTGTTCCTGGTTGGCTTGGGGAAGCAGAGACAGCCACCAGTGCTTCCTTTCTAGCAAACGGTGCCTATTCTTAGCTAGTAGGCATATTGGGGTCTCTGGGCCTCAGGAGTTCCCCAGTGGCCTGGCCTGTGTCTGGTGTCTGAGTAGCTGGCCTGAAGGTGTTGGTAGAAGGGTAGATAGAGAACAGAGGGTGCAGCAGATGGAGACAGAGGGATGGTCTTTCTGGATGGCTGCTCCCTGGAGGCAGGTCCTTGGCTCAGTTCTGTAATCTCACAGGGACAGGACAGAGTGGATGTAATGTTGGACGGACCTATTCTTTACTTAATGCTGATATTTATTTCTTTCGTGTATGTGTAGCCACACGCTTACCATGATGCATATACGGAGGCTGAGCAAGCCCTACTTATCCAGCCTCTATGTGCCCACCTCTAAAATAGGAACAATAAGCTAGGCATTGTGACAAACATCTGCAATCCCAGCATGCAGGTTGGCTGAGGCAGGAGAATCATGAGTGTCAGGCCAGGCTAGACCTAGAGTGTGAGTCTGTCTCAAATTAAATTAAATTGAAATAAAAAAATATAAAGTAAAGCAAAATAATGAAGCCGGCGAGATGGCTCAGTGGGTAAGGTGCTTGTGCCAAGCCTGGTGACCTGAATTCCAGTCCTTGGGACCTACATGGTTAGGATCCCAAGGAATTGATCCCACCAGTTGTCCTCTGACCTCCACACAAGACACCATGGCATGTGGGTGAGCACACATATACACAATAAATTAATGAGTAAATAAATACATGTAGCTTAAAATAAAGCAAAAGGTGCTTGCTGCCAAGCCTGAGGGCCTGAATTTGATTCCTGAGACCCACACAAGGGAAGAAGGGAACAGACAGTCGTATGTTGCTGCACCTGGCTGAACAAGAGAACTTGACTGCTCACAGTCTTGGACTGAGAGATCCGAGGCTGACTCTCCAGCAGAGGGAAAAGCTGGACACGATTACCTCACTTTTAATAGATAGTGCCTTTTGTTAGGTTTACATATTATACGTGGTGGTTTGAATAAAAATGGCCCCTGTAGGCACATAGGGGGTGGCACTATTAGTAGGTGTGGCCTTGTTGGAGGAAGTATGTCACTGGGGGTGGGCTTTGAGGTTTTAAGTGCTCAAGCCAGGCCCAGTGTTACTCTCTCTTCCTGCTGCCTGCCGATCTGGATCTTAGCACCTTCTCCAGCAGCATGTCTGCCTGCTACCATGCTTCCCGACATGATGATAATGGACTAAACCTTTGAACTCTAAATAAGCCCCCAGTTAAATGTTTTCCTTTATAAGAGTTGCTGTGGTCATGGTGTCTTTCACAGCAATAGAATGCTGTGACTCAGATATCACAGGTATTTATTTATTCATTTATTTATTTTGAAGGTGTGTGGGTGCCTATGTGAAGGTCAGAGGACATCTTATGAGGGAATGCTATCCCCCTCAATCATGAACTTCTTTGCTCACTGAGACATCTTAATGGTCCAGTCTTCTTTTATAAGATCATTAATTCCACTCATGAGAATACCTCATTATTGCCCAAAGGCCCTATTCCTTAATGTGTTGCACAAGTGACTAAATATCAACATATAGATTGGGATGTACAGATATCCAGAATATAGAATTCACATCTATATCCATTGTATGGGTCTCTTTCTCTGGAGAACTGTAGCCAACAGGGGTCAAGAAGAGGCTCTGCAGGAAACAAGCAGGGAAGACCAGCCGTTCCCACTCTGTGGCTCATTGTTGCTGGGAAGGAAGGCATCAGAATCCTGGCATGGTAGTGCATGACTGTAATTCCAATTATTGGGAAGCTGAGGCAGGAGGATTGCTGTGAGACCGGGGCTAGCTTGGGCTACATGGTGAGTTCCAGGACAGGCTAGGGTAGTAAAATGCGTCTCTGCCTCAGAAAGATAGACAAATGTTTAGAGGATACAGATAGGGAGCTTTAGGTAATTGGTGTAGTATAAACAGTTGTTATGTGGAGATGTGTAGGTGATGAGATACATTGATAGATGACTAGTAGATACAAAGAATTATGGATAGATGACAGATGGAAAATAGATGAGTGATATGGATTGAGAGATGGTAGGTAGATGGATTACAGAGGGATCATGGTTTCATTTAGGGATGATTGGTAGGCGGTAGATAGTTGAGTTATAGGTTGTAGATAGATGATAGGTAGGTGGTAGATGATGGGCAGATAGATAATGGAGAGATGTCGTACAGGTAGGTACATGATTGACAATAGATTGATGATTGATAGGTGATAGGTATCTAGACAGTGGGTGGCAGTATATCAGTGGATAGGTAGGTGATAGGTATAGATGGGTAGACAAGTGGTAGATACTAGCTTTACGGTCCCTGGGATTGTGTACCGGTGGGAGAAAAACCGTTAGGTTGGCTTCGGAAAGAGAAAACCAACCAGTGTTGGGTCACGCCGGCCACGATGGCTGTCAGCTGTGACTCCGAAATGAGGAGCATGGGGCTGATGAATGCATGGTGGTCTCTGTGCGTCGCTGTGTGAGAGGCGCAGTTTTAATGAGGGGAGAGGCGGGCAGAGGAATCATGCTTTCGGGCTTCCGGAGCTGGGTCAGCGTTCTTGCTCCATCATCTTTGAAGTGAGAGGGCCCGGCAGGGTCAAGGTCTTTGACCCCTGTGTGAATAATCTGAGCCTTAAGCTGGGAAAGGGGCCAGGTCAATGGCAGGCTCTGGCAGGCCTAATTGGAAGAAGGACAGGGTCGGCCTGACAGCTGTGTCTTGACAGAGAGCACATTTATCATTCTGACCATAGAGCCGAGTACCCTAGAGACCGGGGAGTTCATGAGGCCTTCAAGAGCCCAGCCCCGTGGAGGATAGGGGAAGAGAGGGGAGGGGAGAGGAGAAAGGAGGGTAACAGAAGGGAGGAAGAGCAGATCGTCAAGGCATCAGGCCCGTAGAGAGCAAAGGGCAAAAAAAAAAGAAGAAGGGGAAGACGGAACAGGGGAGGGGAAGCATCTCAGAGACGCCAGCTTGATGGAGAGGAAGGGAGGGCAGGTAGAGATTCAGAGGCACAGAGAACGTCAGTGGGCTGCAGGCTGCCGCCTGTCTCCTGCCTGCTGGATAAAGCTTTTTCTCATTTTCTCTTCTCCTTTGGTCTCAGACTCAGGCTTCCTGGTAAGAGCTGGGAGGTGGCCAGCTGGAATAACGTTCTCTCGAAGTTTGAGCTGGCTCGGTCAGCTCTTAACTGTCAGGACCACATGGCCTCCAGCTCCACGGTCACGTCTTGGACTCAGACTGGGGCAGGGGAGCTTACTGGCCAGTTTAGTGTCTACAGTTGTTTCTTATTGCTTCAGTGAGGAAGTACCACAGACCGTGTGTCTTCAGGCACCATAAATTAGGATGGGAGAGATGGATTTTCCCTTGGCCGGTGGGAATCAGTTGTAGAATGCTTCTTGGTTAGGAGTGGGAATCAGTGCCTACTCCCTGCTTAGATGCTGGGACCCCATCTGGTTTGAACCTGTGCGGGTCTATGTGTGCTAACCTGGTCTTTGCGAGTTCATATATGCATCCATCTTGGAGTTATCTATTTTTCTTTAGCTCTTACTATCTTTTTGCTTCTTCTTCCACAAAGATTCCTGAGCACGGAGGGAAAGGCTTTGATAAAGACATCCTATTTGGGGGGGAGTGCGTCAAAGTCTTACATTTTCCGAACGTTATATAGTTGTGAGTCTCTGTGTTAGTTTCCATTTACTGCAAGAAGAAGTTTCTCTGATGAGAGTTGAGCAAGACTCTGATCTATGGCTATAGTTGTATGCTGTTAGGAGTCTTTTTCTTGCTATATTCTTGTAGCAGAATAATAGCATTAGCTTTTCCCCTGATTCATAACCTGGTTAGTCTCAGATTCTTGGCCACTTTATCAGTGTCAGGTATGTGTTCATGGAGAGGACTTTAAATTCAAAGAGTGGTTGGTTAGTTGGAGAAGGGGAGAAACATGATCAAACTAGATTGTATAGTTTTTTCAATAAAAAATAATTTTAAGGGGGCTGAAGAGATGGCTCAGTGGTTAAGAGCACTGACTGCTCTTCCAGAGATCCTGAGTTCAATTCCCAGCAATGACATGGTGGCTCACGACCATCTGTAATGAAATCTGACTGTGACAGTGTACTCAGGTATATAAAATAAATCTTTAAAAAAATAATTTTGAGGAGGCTGGAGAGATGGCTCTGTGGGTTAAGAGCACTGACTGCTCTCCCAGAGGACCGGAGTTCAATTCCCAGCACCCACATGGTGGCTCACAACCATCTGTAATGGGAGCCAATGCTCTCTTCTGCTATGTCTGAAGACAGCTACAGTGTACTCACATAAAAATTAGAAGTGAAAACGGCCTAGGTGAGGTGGACAAGTCTGTAATTCCAGCACTCGAGGGGATGTGGCAGGAGGGTCATGAGTTCCAGGCCAGCTTGGACTATGTAGCACATTTGAGACTAGCCTAGGCTACAAGGAGAGTTTGAGGAGTAGACTACACAGTGAGGCCTGGGCCACATACCATCATGTAATACCTGATGTCCTGCAGCTGAACACTGATGGTTCATGTTATGTTGGATAGGATTCCAGAACCCAAAGTGGTCCTAGATAAACAATAAGTATTTGGCAGGACAGATAAGGTATTTAGTAATAACTGAGGATGACACTCAAGGCTGTACTCTGACTTACATGTGCGCATGAACACTCCCCCTAGACAGACACTCAAGCACACACACACACAAGCACATCCACATAGCTTTTGTCTAGAATCTTCCAATGAGGGGTTGAAGACTTGTAGGTGGGACTCAGTGGAGAGTACTTAGTGGTAGCGCCCCTGCCTAGAATCTCCTAGTGAGGAGCTGGGGGCGTGGCTCAGTGGTAGAGCCCCTGCCTAGAATCTCCTAGTGAGGAGCTGGGGGCGTGGCTCAGTGGTAGAGTCCCTGTCTAGAATCCCCCAGGGAGGGTCTAGGAGCCTGTAGGTGTGGCTCAGTGGAGAGTGGTTGCCTAGCATATGCAATGCTCTGAGTTAAATCTCTAGTATTATAAATGTTTGTTTATAATATACCTAATATACTCTGTGGTATTTTTAGGTTAAGTCAATAAAGTATGTAGATATACAGACAGTGTCTAATGATCGATGAATTTAGTTTTTTTTTTTTTTTTTTACTTTACAATGGTAAAAGACTAATGTGCATTCAATAGATACTTGCATAGTTACTTTTATATTGCTGAGACTCCATTCTGGAGAGAAGTAGCGTTAGAGAGGAGAGGTTTATGCTGGCTCATGCTTTTAGTATATTTGGTTCACTTTGAAAGGTGTATAGTTACTTTCCTATCACTGTGATAAAATTCCATGACCAAAAGCAACTTAAGGAAGAGATGGCTTGTTTTGGCTTATAGTTCCTGCAGGACAGAGTCCATCATGATGGGGCAGGCGTGACATAACAGCAGGAGCTGAAAGATTGGCCAATGACATTTTCATTCACACACGAGAAAAGAGAGGAAGAAAAAGAAATGGGGCAAGGTTATAAACCCTCCAGCCAGGGTCTACTTCCTAAGTTTCCATAACCTTAAACAGCGCCACCTACTGGAGATCAAGTGTTCAAATCCATGAACCTGTGGGGTGCATTCCTCATTCAAGCCCCCAGAGCAGGGAAGCCATGGCTGCTTCATTGGTTTGGTCCAGATTGGCTCATGCTTGCAACGTGGCTTGTTCATATGTCAGCAGATCATGTAGCAGAGCAGCCAGGCCAGAAGGTAAGCCAGGCGATTGTCCCCAAATGCTCACCCTTAGTGACCTACTTCATTCAGCCATACCTCCTGACCCAGAGTTCTACAACTTTTCCAAAACAGTACCACTGGCTGGCCACCAAGAATTCACACATGTGGGCCAGATGGGGAGACATAAAATGTTTGTTTATTTATTCATTCATTTATTTATATGAGTACTATATTTACATGTATGCCTGCATGACAGAAGAGGGCATCAGATCCCATGACAGATGGTTGTGAGCCACCATGTGGTTGCTAGGAGTTGAACTCAGAACCTCTGGAAGAGCCACCAGGACTCTTAATGCTCGCTAAACCATCTCTCCAGCCCTCAAATTCTGATTTTGATGCTTGTCTGTGCTGGCACTTTGCAGGATGATGTTCCTGTGATGTCAAGGATCCCCCATTCCTAGTCACTCACACAATCACAAGGGGAAAACAATTGGTACTTTACATCCTATTATGTTGCTGAGCAACAGATTTGGTAGGTTAGATATAGACAATTTTGACTTACAGTATTTTTAAATTTTTTGACAGGTCTCTCAGCTCATAGCTCCATCATAAGCCAAAGAGACAGTCAGGTGTTAAAGGGACAGTGAGGACAAAGGGGCTTCTGTGACTTTGGAGGCTAGGGGAGCTCCTCCCTCTGCTACATGTATGATTGAGACTCAAGATCAAGGGAAGAAACTCTATTGTGAGCCCAGAGGACTGAGATCCTGTGTCCTGGCCTGGGAGCAGAAGACACTGTCCCAATTCATAGAGAAGAAGGGAGGGATGAAGGCAAGAAAGAGAGGAGGGGAGAGGAAGGTGAGAGAGAGAGAGAGAGAGAGAGAGAGAGAGAGAGAGAGAGAGAGAGAGGTGAGGGAGGAGAGAAGAAATAGAGTGGAGAGGTGGAAGAAGAGAGAAAGGAGAGTTGAGGTGGAGAGAGAAGAGGGAAGAGAGATGAAAGAGAGCAAGAAGAGGGAAAGGAAGTGAGGAGGGATGAGACGTAGACCAGAGAGAAAAGAGAGGAGAGGAGAGATATGATGGAGAGAGGAGAGGAGGGAGAGAGGAGATGAGAGAGGGGTGAGGGAAAGAGAACATGAGAGACAGAGGGAGAGCACATGTGTACACACATATATGCTGAGGCCAGAGGGTAAATCCAGGTGTCTTTCCTCAGAAGCTGTTCATCTATTTTGAAAGACAATTTCTCACTGGCCTTGAACTCTCCAAGTAGGCTAGACTAAGTGATCGTAGTCTGGGGATCTGCCTGTTTCCATATCCCCAGTGCTGCAATGGCAAGCTCGCCACCATGCCTGTTATTTTACTTCACTAGTTTATTTGGTTAATGTGTCTTGGATCCTCATGCTTGCAAAGCAAAGACCTTACAGACTGATCCCACCTCCTGAGCCCAGGCAATGCTAGTAATATTATTTAAACTCTACAACTAAAAGTGTGTGTGGTCCATGACTGGGCCACTCAGTTGGGAGCAGACTGCCCAGATCACAGATCTTCTCTCATGGGTGAATTATTCATTTGAAAGCCCCATGGTCCATCCTCTTCGCCTACCGATGTCCTTATACAAGAAAACTGTAGAAGCCCTGTAGAGAGAATCTCTTGTGCTATGTATGGTAGCATCCCCTGTCAATAAAATGCTGTTGGCCTATTAGCTCAGGCAGGAAATAGGGAGGTGGGAATTCTAGCACAGGGATTTCTGGGAAAGGATTTTCCCCTAATGCTGATGTAGACAGACACATGAAACTGAGAACAGGTAACCAGCCAGGTGACTCCAGTAGAATAGAATGAGTTACGAGCTAGTCAGGGAGCAAGCCAAAGCTTTTGGCCTAGGCATTTATTCATTAATAATTCAGTCTCAGAGTTGTTATTTTGGGAACTTGGGTGTGGACGGTAAAGCCCATGGTTACAAAGCACTTTATAAATTTTTAAAAGAGATTTATTCGTATGTATATGTCTGTGTATGTCTTTGTGTGTGTTCATGAGTTCAGATGCCCAAGGAGGCCAGCAGATGGCGCCAGATCCCCCGAAGCTGGACCTCACAGGCATATGCGAGCCGTTTGCCGTGGGTGCTCTGATCCTCTGAATGAGTAGCGGGTGCTCTACACTGTTGAGTCACCTCTCCAGCTCAATATCACATTTTCTTTCATGAGCAGCTAGCCTTGTTTATGCAATCAGGAAGCAGAGAGAGATGGACGATGCTGCTCAGCTTGCTTTCTTCATACTGAACCTGGGGCCCTAGTTCATGGAATGAACCCCGTAAACGTAACCACTCACATGCTCAGAGATACTGTTAAACTGTCAATCACTGTTGCCCATCACACTGGTGAAAAACTAACGCAATTCTATAGCTCGCTTTCATCCAGTCATATTTCTAAAAATTTTTTTCTTTCATATACTACATCCCAACCACAATTTTCTCTCCCTCCTCTCCTCCCAGTCCCTCCTCCTCACCTCCCCTCTCCCTGAGATCCACTCTTTCTCCATTTCCTTTTAGAAAAGGGCAGATCCCACAGGGCTATCAACCAAACATGACTTATCAAGTTGCAGTGAGACTAGGTACCTTCCTTCATATTACGGTTGGATGAGACAACTCAACAGGAGGAAAAGGGTCCTATAAGCAGGCAAAAGAGCCAGAGACAGCCCATGGTCCCATTATTAGGAATCTCACAAGAAAACCAACTTACTCATATATGCAGAGAGGGTCTAGGTTAGACCCATGCAGGCTCTGTGATTGTCAGTTCAGTCTCTGTGAGCCTCTTGGAGCCCAGGTTAGTAGATTTTGTGGGTTTTCATGTGGTGTCCTTGACCCCACTAAGCCAGTCATATTTTATGGGGGCTAGGTGGCAGGGAAAGCAGGTCTCATTTCAGCAGTTGCGGGGAAGGTTGTCTTCATCTCTCTGGATGTTAATTTCCTTTATTAGGATACAGATGCTCTCTCTCTCAGTCTGCAGCCTTGTGACAACTGTAGGGGTGAATGCCAATAAACATGGAACGACTGATCAGTAAAGAATCTTAGCTAGGGCAAAGGCAGGGGAGGGACTACTGATTCTCATGCTACATTCACTGTTTGCTTTATTGTCTTGTCAGAGTCACTGACAAAAGCAACTTAGGGAAGAAAGCATTTATTTCCTGTAGGCTTAGATTTTTCAAAACCTACTTTAATAAATGTTCTCAAATTCGTTGACTCTTCTAGCCTACTATCCAAAGTTAGGGGAGAAAAGATGGCAAATAGGACAAGGGGATGTAGACATGTTTGGAAGTAGTTCTTAGCGGGCGATTCTAGTCTCCATTGTCAGGATACCAATAGTCCAGTTCAGTAATGTCAAGATACCAGCAGATCAGTTTACCAAACGTGAGTCAGCAGCAGTGGCACGATCCAGCAGAAACCACCAGGCCTCCACCATATTGGATTGAGTCAGCAGGATAACCAGAATGAACCAGGATGCCAGGAGAACTTCTCTGCTGTGCCTCTCTCAGTGAAGGGAAGATCAGCAAAGACTTGAGACCGAGGAAGTGTTCCACAGCTAGCTATGCAATCACCCTGTCACGGTCTGCAGAGTCCCACTTATACTCTCCCCAAACATCTCACGTCCTCCCATGGGTCTTGCCTCAGCAAGACACCACGTGAATCTGCATCCCATGACACAGCCAGAAACTTCCACTTCAATTTTGGTTCTTGGTTCTAGAGGATGAAGCAGGGGGAGGCATGGCGGCAGGAGCGTGGGGCAGCTGGTCACATGGTGTCCACAGCCAGGAAGCAGAGAGAGAAGGGTGAAGACTGGTGCTCAGCTCACTGCTCTGTTTTGTTTAGCCTGAGTTCCCCGCCCGTGGGGTGGTACTGCCCACCTTCAGGACTGTTCTTCCCACCTCAGTTCACCCGATCTAGAAACTCCCTCACTGATTTACCTAGAGGTTTGTTTCCACGGCATTTCTAAATTCTATCAGGTTGACATTCATGATTACCTATCCTACGTGACTTAGCCTTTATTTTGACTGTGGTAAAATTACCGATTCATTAATTATGCAATTATTCTTCCCCTTCATACTGATTACCATACTAATATGTCTTCTCATCAACAGTATTACGGTTATTTCTCACTCCAACCACACATTATCTATCTATCTGTCTATCTATCTATCTATCTATCTATCTATCTATCTATCTATCTATCATCTATCTATCTATCATCTATCTATCTATCATCTATCTATCTTTTACCAGCATTTAATCTTGACTCTCCTCTCCTCCCTTCCCCTTTCTCATTCTTCTCTTCCTTCTTCCCCTGGTCAGTGTTTCTCACTGTTCTGAGACTCACCAAGTAGCCCAGGTCAGCTTGACAGCTAGCTCTCTAGACCCATTGTCATGCTGGGTTATAGGGATGTACAGCCACGGCCAGCTTTCTACACCACTGCTATAGATTCAAACTCAAATCTCTGTGCTTACAAAGAAAGCACTCTTGGCCACTGAGCCATCTCCCCAGGCTCTTGTGCCAATATCTTGAAGCATTTTGTTTCTTCTTTCTTTCAATCTTTGAGACCGGGTCTCACTGTGGAGCCTAGGTTTGCCTGGAACTCACAGGGATCCTCTTAGCCTCCCAAGCACTAGAATTACAGGTATGCACCATCACGCCTGGTTTCCTCCAGTACTCTCAAAGTTTCAGGTCAGACCTGTTCTTGATCGAGAGAAGTTAGTTCCTAGCCTGGAACGTGGGTCATATCAATGAAAACGGAGGCAGCTCCAAATGTCATTGTCGGTAACTAGCAGGACCATTGCAAATACCTCAGCATGGAGAAGTGAAGCTTGTTCAGGTAAAGCTGTAGAAGGGCCAACCACCCAGTAGCTCTGCAAGTATCAACCCTGCGCCCAGACATCAGATCCCTGAAAGAACAGTCGCTCTCCATCGTCTTTCCAGAGTGTGGATTTGGTCAAGCACAAAGAGATCTCTTCTGTGTGACTCTGTTCTTGGGGCGATGTGAAATGTGTACTAGGTAGGAAACTAATGGCAGATCAAAGTAAAGGTACCCCAAACATCCAATTTGGTGGAGCAATGCATTTGTTGGGGTTACTCACAGGATGAGGGGTTACTTACTGAGGGGTAGGGATGACATGTATCTGCTATGGTTGCTTGAGTCATTTGCTCATTTAAGTAGCTTACTTTTAATATTCTTTCTCATTAATGATTTTTCTTGACAGAGTCTCAATATTTAGCCTTGGCTGGCCTAGAACTCCTATGTAGATCAAGCCACACTCTGACTTACCTCTGCTCCCAAGTGCTGGCATTAAAGGTGGGTACCACCAGGCCATTTTTCAAAACTTTAAAAATATTTCACTTACATGTTTTTGACAATTTTATATACATGTATGCAATATATTTTGATCATATTCACCCATTACCCTCTCTTATTCCTCTAGCAGTCCCTCTAAATGTCATATATGTCTATAAGACACAATTATATATATATATATATATATATATA
>NW_021604614.1:3079036-3088095 GCF_004785775.1 Grammomys surdaster
TGTGTGTGTATGAAGGTCAAAGGACAACCTCAGGTGTTATCTCTCAAAAGATAGATAGACACACAGGTAGAAAGATAAGATTAAAAAGGGGCGCTTGGGGCTGGAGATAATGGTTTAGTGGTTAAGATACGGTTTAGTGGTTACTGTCCTTCCAGAGGTATTGAATTCAATTCCCAGCAACCACGTGGTGGCTCACAACCATCTACCCCGGAACCTGATGCTCTCTTCTGGCATGCAGGTAATACAGATTGAGCAGTCATTTACTTAAAATCAATCAATCAATCAATCAATCAATCTTAAAAAAAAACAACAAAAGGGGCTAATTTCATCCCAGCATCGATGGAAGATTTAAAAGAAAATTTACTTTAATTTTAGTTATGTCTGTGTGTATGCGCACATGCATGCAGTGTCCACAAAGGCCAGGAGAGGGTGCTGTAACTCCCTAGAGTTGGAGTTAGAGGTGGCCGTGATTGATGGCTATGGGTGCTGGGCTCCAAACTTGGAGCAAGTGCTCTTAACTGCTGTATCCTATCTCCAAGTCTCCAGTCAATGGAAACTTTGTGTCTTTCTGGAAAATACCATTTATGTATGCATTTCATAGTGATGGTCTGGGACAGCGATTAGCATATCACCAAATTCAATGTTCAGAGTCTCCAAAGATCTTAATTAGTCCTAGGAATGAAAGCGGGGAGGTGACCTCAAGCTGCGTCTGCCAGCCTGGCAGGAGAATGGAGAGGACCCCCATTCAGAGGGTAGGTCAGAGACTGTTGCCCAGGAAACGTCTGCTTCACACAAAGTACTTTGGACAGGGCACATCAGCCAGCCTGTTCTTCCTTGCTCTGCTTCTCAGTCTCCTAATGTCGCAAGCCGTCCACTCTCCCTCTCCCTCTGTCACTTATGAACAGAAGCTGCCCTGCAGATGTCTGACATGAAATTGGATTGGCAACCCTGGGAGAGATGGGTTTATAATGGGCACAGGAGTTAGCCAGGAAGGCTGACAGAACAGATTTTTATAACCGTGCATTCCTCTAGGGTGAATTCAGCATTGCTCCATCCTACACCGAGAGAGGGATGGTTGAGTCCAGTTCTGTCCAGGACCTTGGCTGTGACAGTGAGGCCTCGGGGCTCAGTGCCAGCCTCCTGGGTGGTGAGCTTGGAGCAGTCTGTTAGCCATGAGCCCCCATCTGCCGGTGCACCTGCTCCGAGAGCAGACCCCAACTGAGCCCTGGCGGCCGGGTTTCCTGAGCCGGCGCCTGGCATTGCTCTCCTGGACCAAGCTCACAACATCTTTCTACAATAAAACCAGGATGGAAGTTAATTGCCTCCATCACTCTGCGATGGAATGGCCCCATAAAATCTTTATGAGGTGCAACTGCGGGGGCTTGAACGGGTGGCCAGTTGCTTGGCTAGAGGCTACAGCTAACGTCTGGGGGAGGCCCCAGCTAGGAGGTGTGTGAAGATCTGCTGATGCTGAGCGTTTGGGTATGATTTGTTTTGGAGCTGTTCCAAGGCATTTAGGAGGCAGAGTTAACTGTTCATGGAGCCACTTGCTGGTCGCTACTGTTTGTGAAATGTCCTCCGTTTCTCTCCTCCCTTCTTCTGTTGTTCTCTCCCCCTCCCCAAGCTTTCTTCTTTCCTTCCTCATTCCCTTCCAACACTGACCTCTGGCCTCCATACACAGGAGAACAAATGTGCATGTGTGTGCACATGAACACGTATACACACACACACACACACACAGAGATACACACAGAGACAGACACAATACCATCTACTCAGGGAAATCATCCCCCTTTTCACTGACTCCATAAAGCCCCCACCCCACTCCCAAGGAGCAGCAACTTCTCAGAGGACATGGATGTTGGGAACGTCCACAAGAAGAGTTCCTACCCTTAACCTCTGACCCATCTCTACAGCCCCTTTGTCAGGCTTTTTAAGGGCAGATTCTGGGGATAAAACTCCAATCTTCTGGCTCATAAGGCAACCACTCTGCCGACTTACAAAGATCCTTCCTCTATCTCTCTGTCTGTGTGTGTCTCTCTATGTTTCTGTCTCTCTGTGTTTCTGTCTCTCTGTGTCTGTCTCTCTATGTCTGTCTCTGTCTGTCTCTGTCTGTCTCTGTCTTTGTCTTTCCATGTGTCTCTGTGTGTCTCTGTCTCTCTCTCTCTCTCTCTCTCTCTCTCTCACACACACACACACACACACACACACACACACACACACCAGACTTTGGGAAAAAAATTTTTATGGTATCCAGATCAAAGAGAAGGAATTTTGAAACTCAGATAACTACACTGCAAACTCTATGACATTCTGAGAGTGAACAAGTCCCAGCCTCCCTCCTATCTTGGAGACACAAAACATGAAGAAGGTATACCTGTGTTGTGGATGTATCTTAAGCGGTCTGTCCATGAACCCTGGACAGACCCCTGGTCCCTGGTGTGCTAATGTGAAGGTCCTGGCATCTGAAATGGGTGAAGCTTACCTTCCTTTCCTCAGTCACACCGTGGCTTTGATCACTCAATCCAATCCCTCCCTCATGCCCGTAGTCCCGTCATTATGATATCTTCCAAGTGACCCTTGCTAGAGCCACCACGACGCTATTTAGATTTGGGCCTCCAAACGCTGGGCTAGGTCAAGCTTTTCTTTTGTTACACTTGTTTATTTATCTGTGTGTGTGTGTGTGGGGGTAAGGGTAGGGGCCAGTGTGCAAGGTCAGAGGACAGGGAGGTGTGTAAGTCAGCAGAGTGGTTGCCTTATGAGCCAGAAGATTGGAGTTTTATCCCCAGAATCTGCCCTTAAAAAGCCTGACAAGGGGGCTGTAGAGATGGGTCAGAGGTTAAGGGTAGGATCTTTTGTACCCAGGATAGCTTCAGACTCATTATTGTCTTAGTTAGGGTTTCATTAGTGTGAAGAGACACTATCACCAAGGCAACTTTTATAAAAGAAAACATTTAATTGGGGCTGGCTTACAGTTTCAGAGGTTCAGCCTGTTATCATTACAGTGAGAAGCATGGCAGTGTGCAGGCAGGCATGGTGCTGGAAGAGGAGCTGAGAGTTCCACATCTTGATCTGAAGGCATCCACAAGGAGACTGTCTTCTGCAGGCAGCCAGGAGGAGGCTCTGAATCATACTAGTCAGACTTGAGTATATACACATGAGACCTCTTCTAACAAGGCTACACCTTCTCCAATAAGGCCAGACCTCCCAATGCTTCCCATGGGCCAAGCATATTCAAACTACCTCACTTATGTAGCTGAGGACGAGCTTGGGCTCCTGAGCCTCTACCTTTGCCTCCTGAGTGCTAGGATTACAGGCATGCATTACCACACCTGGTTTATGTCGTGCTGGGGATCCAACTCAGGGTCTTAGGTATGCTGGGTAGTAAACCCACTGGACTACATTCTCCATCCACAGAGGTTTTATTAGTTAGGAAAATTCACACTTATAGGCGTAAAGTTAGTAAACGTCATAACTAACATTTGTGCTCACAGGAAGATGGAGACACAAGATGTACCAGTGACTATAGAGCCTAGTTATGGGGATACGGAGCACACTTTTGAATAGGAATCATTGAGACACATGCATATACAAGCCTAAGAATCTCATCTGAAGGCTCAGTGCTACTAGTTAGTTCTTGTATAACTTTTCTTAGGGAGGTGTGAACAAACACCTATTGACCCCAGATAGGGCTCTGATAATTGAACAAGGAAACTATTCTATCCAAATTTACCTTAGTGAATGGATGAATTTATTAATTTTTTCCTTTCTTTTTGTTAATATTTCCTATGGAAGCACGAGTGACAGGTTACTTACAGGAGCATGGATGACTCAAAGGCAGCTGCATCACCAGAAAGCCCACTTGAGCAATCACAAAAGAGACTCATAAAAGCTACAATCTTGTAGTTTTCTGCACGACTTGCAGTCAGATCAGAGAGCCTCTTCTCTTCAGTAATTGTTACAATCCATATAACATGGGGTGAGGTGAGTCTTGTTGAAATTGTGAGTTTCCTGAGCCTTGTGATTTTGTTTCCTTCTTGAGCCCTATAAATTTCATTTACTTCCTGGACCTTGTGAGTTTTGTTTACTTCCTTAGCTTTGTGAGTTTTGTGTACTTCCTGAGCCTTGTCAGTTTCATTAACCTTCTAGGCCTTGTCTTGCTAGTTTCATTTACAGTGAGATTTTTTTCCTTCTGATTTGTTTACTTCCTATATTTAAAGCCTCTTTATAGATGGGAGATATTTCAATTCAGAGAAAATACCTACATCTCACTGACCCTTTAAACAGTTTTTTAAAAAATTAAAACATTTTTTGAGATTATAATTCAATCATAAGATTTCTCCCTTCCCTTTCTGCTCATATACTTCTCTCAGCTCTCCTTCAAATTTATTGTTTCTTTTTAAAAATACTAATTGTTACTGTGTGCATATATGTATTTGCATATACATATATGTTCCTAAATATAACCTGTTTAGTCCTTATAATGCTACCTGTAGGTCAGTGCTGACCATTTGGGACTGGACAACCAATTGGTGTGCTCTTCTCTGGGGAGAGCCATTATTCCCGTTCTGGCTTTTCTTGGCTGTCTATATATTGTTGTATAAGGTTGAGGCTTTGTGGGCTTTTCTTAGTCCAGTTTGGCATGCCCATTGGTATTGTTCTTTTAAGCTCAACTTTGGGCAGTCATGTTGGTGAGACTTTACAGGTGTAGCTATTGACTTCAGTGACTCTTCCAGTTTGCTGCTTGCTTTGTAACGTATCATTGCCTCAAGAAATGCTTTGCCTCCACAATATCATTTTATCATAAAAGTAAACAGCATGGACAAGAAAAGAAAACCTTTATCTTAAGCTTTGCCGTGCATGAGAATTTTTTTCCCGAAAAGAAAGACCCAGAATTGCATTTCCTTGCACTCTGCCCTCATGGATAGGTTGTGAAATCTCCACTGATTGGCCAGTGCCTTGCTTTCTAGGCTTTCCATGACTGTAACAAAATACTTGATACAGGCTGCTTACGAAAGGTTTACTTTGGTTCATGGCTCTGGAGGTTCTTCAGTCACGTGTCCCTGTAGATTTAAACCTCGACTGAAGGCAGCATATCATGGTCCAACAGGAAGGGAAGAATGTTGTGCTGGTTTGAATATGCTTGCCCAGGGAGTGGCACCATTAGGAGGTGTGGCCTTTTTGGAATAGGTGTGGCATTGATGGAGGAAGCGCGTCACTGTAGGGATGGGCTTTGAGGTGGTCCTCCTAGCTGCCTTCTCCTGTTTGCCTTTGGAACAAGATGTAGAACAACTCCAGCGCCATGCTTCCTGCTACGATGATAATGGACTGAACTTCTGATTCTGTAAGCCAGCCTCAGTTTTATGTTTGCCTTTATACGAGTTGCCATGGTCCTGTTGTCTCTTCACGGTAATAAAAGCTGTAACTAAGACAGAAGTGTCTTTCACATCCCCAGCAGATGAACGACAGAAAAGACAGGTGAACCACATTTACTGCTTTTGGACAGATTCCTGGAATTCTGTGTTTGTCCTGGTATAGTTCTGTTTAGTGGACATGGTCTATTGCATCTAAAATCAGTTTTATTTCTCGTTTTTTGGAGATGTGACTCTCCACGGCTACTTCAAGTTCTAATTATCAGATTTTATCAGCATTGTGTAAGACATAGAGCATTGCTTATTTTGGGGTCTCTACGCTTGCTGTGTAACCAGAGATTTCCCTTATCCCTTTCACAGTTCCTCCTGTTCCATACACTTTACACTAGGTGGCAGTGGTCCCTTATTAATAACTCAGTGACAGCCTCTGGTTGCAGACACAGATCACCTCAGAGGATCTTAGAAAGGGTTAAATGCCACCTTGTAGCTAGGAAGATAGGCCAATGAATGACACTGAGAACCCCCCAGTGGGAACCCTCCACTGGCTGTCACAGTCCTTAGGGGACACAGACAGCACTCCACATACAAATCCATTGCTTTTCTGAAGTAGCTCTGGTCCCCAAACATTATGTAGTACCCCAAGATGTCCTCAGTGTACCCCCAGAGCCTGGTAGAAGGAACTCTGTAGATTTGATTACGTTGAGTATTGTGGGACAGATATCTTATCCAGGTTATCCAGAATGGCTTAAAGGAAAGGATGGGACAGGAGGATCAGACTGGTGTGATGATATGTAGTGTTGGAAGATGTACCATTTATACCTCAGCCACTGCATTCAGGAGAGACACTGAAACATGGGAGAGGAGGGAGACATGGAGGGAGGGGGAAGAAGAGGAGGAAAATGAAGAGAAGGATGAGACAGGGAGGGGGTATGATTTGATGGAAAGAGTCACAAGGCTGGGAGAAGGAGGAGGGAGAGGAGAAGGAGGAGGAGGGGGAGGAGGAGGGAGAGGAAGAGGAAGAAAAGAAAGAAGAGGTGGAAATGGAGGGAGAAGAGGAGGAAGAGGAGGAGGAAGAGAGGAGAGGAGAAGGAAGAGAAAAGAAGGAAGATGAGGAAGAGAAGGAAGAGGAAGAAGAAGAGGAAAAAGTGGAAGAAGAGGAAGTGAGGAGAAGGAAGAAGAAAAGGAGAAAAAGGAAGAAGGAGAAGAGGAAGAAGAGAAGGAAGAAAGGAGAGGAGGAGGAAGACAAGGAAGAGAGAAAGAAGAGGATGAGGAGGAGCCAGGAGACAATTTGGAGATGTTATCCTGTTGGCTCTGATGATCCTGGAAAAGCCACAAGCCAAGGGCTGCAGGCATCTTCTAGGATTCAGAAAAGACAAGGAAATAATTCACTCTTAGAGTCCCCAGAAGGAGGCTGGCCCTAGTGACACCTTCATCTTAGGACTTCCATCTCTCAGAATCATCCAAGAATCAATCTGTGTTGCTTGAAGCCACGGAATTGGGGATTGCTCATTACAGCAGCCTTAAGAAGCCAATATCTCTCCTGTCCCTTTCTCTTCCTGTTCCTTTATTTAATGATTGGTCCCTGTATGTAGGTCTCAGGGAACACTGGGCTTGCCCAGGAGAGCCTCTTTATTTCTAGCAGACTTCTCGGTTAGTTTGTAAAAGTTAGTGTAGTAAAATCACTTCCGTGTCTCCACAGGATCGTGGTTTCCAACCATTCTAAACGCTGCAACCCTTTAATCCAGTTCCTCATGTTGTGGTGACCCCCAACCATAGCATTATTTTCACTGCGACTTCATAACTGTGATTCTGCTACTGTTATGAGTCATAGTGTAAGTATCTGACATGCAACCCCTGTGGGAGTTTTGACCCACAGGTTGAGAACTGTTGGCACAGGATGTTTGCTGTTCATCTTCCTGGTTCTAGCATCAGCTCCAAGAGCACACGGTTGAATTATTCAGTCTCCAATGTCAACTACAGATTTGGACTTGGCAGGGGCCGAAAGGGTGTTCCATTTAATTTAACTTTTTTTTTTGAGGTAACACCTCATGCATCCCCAGCAAGCCTTGACTTGCTAAGTAGTTGAGGCTGGGCTTGCCTCTTGCCTCAGCACCCCTCCCCCAACTGCTGGGAGTACAGGTGAGCGCTACTGTTCTTGGTCCTCAAGGAGTGCTTGTAAAATGCTTAACTAATCTAGCATCTCATCTGGTCCCTTCTTATAGGCTCAGTGGCGGAACACTTTCCAGGATGCTAACGGCTGTGGGGAGTGACTTAGCCGTAACGTGCCTGCCTAGAATCTCCAAGCCAGAGGCCAGAATGTGGCTTAGTGGGAAGAGTCCTTGCTTAACACACAAAAGGCCTGCGTTCAAGCCCTAGTGCACAGACACACAGACAGACAGATAGACAGACAGACACAGATACACACACACAGAGGCAGGGACAGACAGACAGACAGACAGAAAGAGACACACAGAGGTAGAGACAGAGAGACAGATAGAGATACACACACATACACACAGGTAGAGACAGACGGACAGACACACACAGAGGCAAAGACAGATAGATGGAGACAGACAGACAGACAGACAGACACACACACCTTACTGGATATTAGACCTAGACTCTCATACCACAGTTGTGTGGGTACATTTCTAGGGAAAGGCATTGGATGAGGAGACTGCCCTGGAACTGTTTATGGAGAGCTGGAAATGGAGTATGTGACCTTCTGGGGCTAAGGCAGAGCTTTGGGGATCTTAGTGTCTGTCCTGTGCAGGGACATCTTTGGCTTTGTGTGTGTGTGTCTGTGTATGTATGTCTGTGTACATGTGTGTGTTTGTGTGTATATATGTGTGTGTATGCCTGTGATTGTGTATGTGTATGATATGTGAGAGAGTGTGTACGTACGTATGTATGTATGTATGTATGTATGTATGTGTATGTATGTGTGTGAGCGTGTGTCTTCTAGGGTTGCTAAGGTTTAGATCTTAAATACCCCTAAAGACACAGTGTTGGAGACTTTTGTTTTGAAGGGGCTGCTGTTGGGAGGTGGGGGAACCTTTAGAGACGGCCCAGTTGTGAATCACTGGGTTGTGTTCTTAAAGGGGAGAGTTGATCCCTCCCTCTCACTTTTGCCTCTCAGCCATGAGGTGAATAGTTTTACACTGCCCTCTGACTCTTCCATCAGTGGCCTAAGAACAACAGGTATGGGCCAGAACCTCTTTCAGCTGAGAACCTAAATCAACTTTCTATTTAGAAACAAATAACTTTGCTAACAAGGCAGAAATGAGGGCATGCTAAAGAGACCCTCCCCTCTAGCTATCAGACCACTGAAACAATAGACTCCAAAAAATGGGAATTTCCCCAGGAGTCTCACGCTGGGAGAAGGAAAAGCCTTGAAGCCTAGGGCCGGCTAAGGGGGAGCTTGTTTCCAGAGAGACGTCTCAGTGTTCTGACAACTTCTCCATCACTTCGCTAGGCAGACTGTAGCTGAGACAAGGATGGGGCAGTGATGGGTTGGACCGCACCTAGCTCCTCTGAAAAAGAATCAATCTCATTTTTAATTGTTTATGTGTGTGTGTTTGTGCACGTGTGTGCACGTGTGTGCTCGCACGTCTGTGTACAAGTGTGTGTGTGTGAAAGAGACACTGAGAGAGAAAGAGCGGGAGGGAGAGAGAGAGAGAGAGAGAG
>NW_021604614.1:3088495-3089740 GCF_004785775.1 Grammomys surdaster
GGAAGGGGAGGGGGAGGGGGAGGGGGAGGGGAGAGGGAGAGGGAGAGGGTGAGGGAGAGGGAGAGGGAGAGCGAGAGAGAGAGATAGATAGAGAGAAAGAGAGCTAGAAGAGGGTGTCAGATACGCCGGAGCTGGAGTCATAGGTAGTTGTGAACCGCTGAGGGGAAATGAACTCTGGTCCTCCGGAAGAGCAGAGACATCTTTCCAGCCCTGTCATCTCTCTGTCAGCTATTTATTCAGGACCCTGAAGATGGACTTGTAGGGGTATCACTGGACCTCGGTCTTTGTTCCTTGTCCCAGTGTCTTATGTAAAACACTTGACCCATTTACGTATTTGTGCGTGTGCACTCGTGTGGAGGTCAGAGGATAACACGAAGCAGTCAGATCTCTACTTCCAACAAGTGTGTCCTGGGGATTGACGGCACATCGTCAGGCTTGGCTGAAAGCTCCTATACACGAAACATCCTCTCAAAACCCTAATCGACTTAGTAATGGTAATGATCTCAAGTGTTTTGTTATAATGTCAGCAGCTGATAACCTCAGGGGCTTACCTGGGGCTGAGATCCTGGCCTCATAGGACTCCTCGAGGTCTTTGGGAAGATACCTGGGGTATGAGAAGCCACAGGGCTAGACTTTAAGGCTGGGCTACTCATTAGTGGGAATGTAGTAGAGATGGCCACGAGGGGGCGCTCCTAATCCACTAAAAATTCTGCAGCATCTGAACAGCTTGGAAATATCCTGGAACATATAGCTGCCAGTGCTTTGGTGGGCTGGGAGGGGGAGGAGGGAGGAAGGGGAGGGAACGGGGAAGGGGACAGGGTAAGAGAGGGGTAGGGGAGGGCTCGGTTGCTTGCTTACCTGGGTAGCAGTATTCCCATCATGGCTCAGCCTGTAGGCCATGAACCGGGAGCCTATTAGCCCATCAATTCAGTTAGAAGCGATTGGGGGTGGGGTCTTCCATGTTAGCACAGTCCTGGCTTATGATCCAGGCTCCCCTCACAGTAGCTGGTGGAGCAATGGTTGGAGGGCTGCAGAGGGTCCTGAGACTTGCATTTCAGGTTCAGCAAGGAACGCGAACCTTGAAACCCAGGGGTTTCTCTGGCCTTTGTAGCCCAACAAATTAGACTGTAGAGGGGGACGAAGAAGAGATCATGTTTCTTCGGTGTCACTTTCCTCCTTTTTTCCTTCCCTGCTTCTCCCCTCCCTTTCTCTCTCTCTCTCTCTCTCTCTCTCTCTCTCTCTCTC
>NW_021604614.1:3089840-3095579 GCF_004785775.1 Grammomys surdaster
CTCTCTCTCTCGCTCTCTCGCTCTCTCGCTCTCTCGCTCTCTCGCTCTCTCGCTCTCTCGCTCTCTCGCTCTCTCGCTCTCTCGCTCTCGCTCTCGCTCTCCACTCTCTCCTCTCCCTCCTCTATGTGTGTAGCGCACCTGTTTACACGTGTGTGTGTGTGTGTGTGCGTGCGTGTGCACATGGAGACCCGAGGGTGTCTTCCGTCATTACTGAGCCAGGGTCTCTTGAGAACGCAGAGCTTGCTACCTGTGTTAGCATCACTAACTCTGAGAATCCCTTCTCTGCCTCCTGAGTGCTAGGTCTTAGGCAGCCTCTACCCCCACCCAGCTTTCTGTGGGCACCTGGAGTCCTGTGCTCAGGTTCTCACGGTGTGTGTAGGGGGCACGGGCGATGCTTTAGGCACTGAGGTATCTCCCCCGCCCTCTCCTTCTTTCGAAAAGTCAAGTCGTGGGACACATGGTGCACAGACATACATGCAGACAAAATGTCAGCACATATAAAATAAAAATAAAGGTTAAATAAATAGGGCTAGAGAGATGGCTCAGAGATTAGGAGCACCCAGGTTTAGTTCTAGGCATCCGAATGGCAGCTCACAGCTGTCTGTAGCTCCAGTTCCAGGGGGTCTGAAGCCCTCACCCAGAGGCACCAGGCCAATGCACATGAAATAAAAATAAATAAATTAAAAAAGATGTCCCCTTCAAACTCACCTGGGAAAGGTAGGTTCAATGATAATTTTCTTTTTTTTTTTTCTGTTTGTTTCTCTGTCTTTCTTTCTTTCTTTCTTTTTTTTTTTTTAAGGGTTGGGCCTTTTTTTTTTTTTAAAGATTTATTTATTTATACGGTTTTTCAAGACAGGGTTTCTCTCTGTAGCCCTGGCTGTCCTGGAACTCACTCTGTAGACTAGGCTGGCCTCAAACTCAGAAATCCGCTTGCCTCTGCCTCCCAAGTGCTGGGATTAAAGGCGTGCGCCACCACTGCCCGGCCACTTATTTATTTATTTATTTAATGTATCTGAGTACATTGTCACTATCTTCAGACACACCAGAAGAGGGCATTGGATCCTATTACAGATGGCTGTGAGCCACCATGTGGTTGCTGGGATTGAACTCAGGACCTCTGGAAGAGCAGTCAGTGCTCTTAACCACTGAGCCATCTCTCCATCCCCTCAATGATAATTTTCAAACCCATTTCAAAGACTTAGGGCAGGACACCAAGTTCCTGCTCTGGAAACGTTTTAGGTACCCAGTACCCAGAAGGCACTTGTAAATGTGCACATTGTCTTGGCAGGGCAAGCATCAGTGGGATGATGTCATAGGGGTTTAGTGAGCCCCTGAATCCTAAGCCCTGTATGTATCTGGAGCTTGGGCAGGAAGGGAGATAAACCTGGGGTCTGAGTAGCCTCTGCTCTTAGTCGCGTCCCTTCCGAGCTAAACATCTTCAATTGACTTTATCTTTCAGGTGAAAACCTTAGCGGAAAGAGATTTATTTGGTACCACGAGCTTCTCTTGTAAATAGCTCCCCGAGTGTTGAGTCTACAATCCACCTGTCAGTCCTTGGAGTGGAGGAGGCTGTGTGCTATTGATCAGGACCTGTGGCTGCACCCAGCATGGTACTAGTATCTAGCAGGTATTCAATCAATGTCCTCTGTGTGCAGAGATACTGGGGAGGAAAAGGGGGGGTCTTATCTGGGAGCTCACCGCCACAGAGACTGCAGGATGTGGGAGGAACAGCGATCCCGGGGACAGCCTGAGGGACAAAATTAGCAAGGGATGAAGGAAAGAAAAGAGCTAGACCATGTGATATGGCAAATATGGAATACTTGCTGCACACATGGAAGTGAGTGTGGGAGGAGTGGAATTCCTCCGGCCATTAGCTGTTGTTACTTGGGATGTGGAGAAGAGGGAAGAGAGAAGAGTGACCACTTGGCCCAGGCTCCTGTTGATCAGAGAGATGCCTGCCTTTCCTCAGGTGTTAACTACCCTTTTCTTGGACTGAGGTTGGGTTTAAGCATCCCACAGTGTGGCTCAGTGGTAGAGCTCCTGCCTAGAATCCCTCAGTGAGGGGCTGGGGGCGTGGCTCAGTGGTAGAGCCCCTGTCTAGAATCCCCCAGGGAGGGGCTGGGGGCGTGGCTCAGTGGTAGAGCCCCTGCCTAGAATCCCCCAGGGAGGAGCTGGGGGCGTGGTTCAGTGGTAGAGCTCCTGCCTAGAATCCCCCAGTGAGGGGCTGGGGGCGTGGCTCAGTGGTAGAGCCCCTGCCTAGAATCCCCCAGTGAGGGGCTGGGGGCGTGGCTCAGTGGTAGAGCCCCTGCCTAGAATCCCTCAGTGAGGGGCTGGGGGCGTGGCTCAGCGGTAGAACCCCTGCCTAGAATCCCCCAGTGAGAGGCTGGAAGCATGGTTCATAGATTGAACACCTAAACAGCATTCTCAAGACCTTGGGTGTGATCATCAGCACCACACTAAATGAATTAACAAAATTAAATTTAAAAAATTATTACCTTCTTTCAGGTGGCGTATGTATTGGGCATTGACTTCACACTAGTTCAGAAATCCCAGGACATATCCAGCTCTGACTCACTCTGTGTTTCTCTATGTTAGCATCTTAGTACACACTTGGGGTCCAAGAGTCCTATTTTCTGTCAGCTGGGCTCATATGTGTGCAGCAATCGAAGGGACCTGGGGTCTGTGGAGGTCTTACAGTGTCATGACTGACCAATGCTTTGTAGTCGAGCCTCTTGTGTACCTGTGCATCTGGTTTTTGGCTCAGTACACAAGCCCTAAGTGCATGCCCCCCACCCCTTGGCTTCCAGGACTCTGCATACTGCTAAACAGCCTGAGTTCTTCCCTGGGACCTGGGTGAGGACGGTTGGTACTGTGTATTTACTGGAGCCTTAGCGGGCTGATAGGTCAGCTTCTTAGAGGGGGGTCAAGTAGAAGGTCTATGTGCATGCATACGTGTGCATGGTATATTTTCATATGCACACTTGTGCATAGACGTGTGTCAAGTGAATAGTACAGACAGGTGACAAGCTGTACTCATGTTTGTCACAGTGCATGCTTTATATACATATATGTACACGTGTGTCATGGGATCAGTATGGGCACAGGCTATTTGCTATGTATTTGTGTATACATGTGGTACACACTGTGTGTATCTGTTTATATGTACATTTGGTGTACATGCAGGTGGCATGAGAAATACATGCATATTGTACATGATGGACATTTTGTGTGCATTCAAGTGTGCATGTATATCCATGGAACTTGGTTTGTGCTTGTGTGTATTCATATGTTGTGTGCACATACATGCAAATGCCATGTAAACATTTATGTATGCACATTACATGCAAATGTCATGTGAACATTTATGTATGCCCATAGAAAGATGCGTTCATATAATAAAGTGCACACCTGCATGTAGATATATGCACATGGCATGAAGCAATATGTGCATCGACACATGTGCACACATACATACATTTGCCTGTGTATATAGTATGCAAATTAAAGAGCCATGAGAATTGTGTATGCTCAGTGCATGCTTATCGGTATGCGTATCATATGTATGCATACATGCAAATGTTATGTGAGCCATATGTGCACATAGTATATGTTGTGTGTTCTTGCACATGTACATGAGTGCTTGTCTGTATGAATGTATGAATATGCATGTGTCATGTGAAGCATCTGTACATTTGGCACATGCTGTGTATGTCCGTGAACAGTGCACACTGTGTGCTGGTGTGTATGTGCTGTACATGTGACACACACACACACACATATATATTGAGAGCAACATGTGTACAAGTATGTGCTGTGAGTGCATGTGTGTCTGTGGCACATATTTTTGTCTGCATGCATATCTCTGATGTGTACATATGTGAAGGTAATGTAGGAAGCATATACATGCTTTGATATACACATGTATGCTTGTGATAGAGCATATGTGTCTATATGTATAGCTGTGCATGCCATGTACATTTAAGAAACATACATATGTAACAGATTTAGTTGCTTGAATTGTTCATGTATGCACATTCTACACAGGCTGCAAATATGTGTATACTGTATGTGTGGATGTTCATGGCATACAAGCAATATCTGCATATAGCATGTTATGCGTGTATATGTTCCCCTGTGGTGCACAGCCTGTGCTTATATATATGTTTGTGCATGCATATAGTATGTGTGTTGTGTGTATGTGGTGCTTTCTGTGTTTGTGTGTATAAGAGTATGCTCATGTATACAGGTGTTGCATAGGATATCTGTGCACGTATGGTGTGCTTGTCAGGTATGCAATTGGCATTTCAGTGGTTTGTGTATGTGACACTTGCTATGTGTGCCTGTATACATGTGGTGCATAGCGTGCTCACATATGTATGCATGTGCACGTGGTATTCAAGGGGTATATGCTATGCAGGCGAGTATGTATCTGTGTATCTAAGTGGTGCACAGTGTGTGCCTGTACATTTCTGCTGTGGACGTCAGGTATGTAGGTGACACTTTTGTGTGTGCATGGATACATGTGGTACACGATGCGTGCACGCGTGTGGATATCAGCAGCGTTAAGAATGTGGTATCTGTGTGTACAAGCATGTGTTATATACGCGTATGGTACCTGATGTCTGCTGTTCTCTGTGCCAGATGTGAGTGAGGGGGAGGTGGATGAGTCCCTCGGGAGAGCCTGGAGAAGCTAGGCCTCACACTCAATCTAGCTCCCCACGACTGTCTCCAGGAGGATTCCATTACTTGCAGGCAAGCTCTTGGTGGCCTCAATCTGGAGGCGATGCTGCCTCCTATTTCTCCCTGTCAGCAAGATGGAGCTCAGCCTTTGAAGCCAGACACTCAGAAGGCCCTTTACATTTTCTTAGGGGCTGAGGGGTTACCTGCGTGTTGGGTAGACAGTGTAACACACTGATAGTCTTGCTTCCAGGAACACCCCAGTCCAGAGTCCCAGCTCTTTCCTGACATCTGCTCGGCAGGTTGTCCTAGGAGTCTCTAGATGCCACAGTGACAGTTAGGGGCCTCAGGGTAGAGGTGATTGAAATACGAAGGCAGATAGTGTCACTCCACATCAGGGAGACAAGCCCTTCGCTGCCTGTGGCTGGACCTTGGGCTGCCACAGAGTGCAGACACGACCATATGGAAATCAGATACAACTAAAGCAATTTCTGCAGACTTGACTCTCAGTTCACTTGTGAGAGCCAGTGCCCAGTCAAGGCAGTTTATCCTGCAGTGACCGAGTGTTGCAGACATACTTCCAGCTAGCTAATGTGACATGGGCCATGGCCAGACTTCATTAGTAACCAGTGACCTGCTCCCAAAATGTAGTGTGTGGGGTGCTTTATCCTCCCTCTGGCCCCTCCCCCCTTTTCCTCCTCCTTCTCTTTTCTTGCTTTGTATCCTGGAAGACCTGACACTCACTAAACAGCTCTTCAAACAAGAGGCAACCCTCTTGTCTTCGTCTCTCAGTCCTGGGATTCCAGGCCACGTCAAATACCCTCTGCTTTCCTTCCTTTCCCTTGTCTTTCCTCCCCTTCCCCCCTCACCTCTCTTGAGCTAGGCTGTCACCATGTAGCCTAGGCTGGGCTCTAATTCATGATCCTTCTGTTTCAGTTTCCAGAGTGTTGAGAGTATAGATGCGTGCTACCTTCTTGGCAAAGAGTTTCTCTGGGGCCATGTAAAGGAGCGGTGGAAAGCTGGCACGGCAGAAGCTCACCTAGCATGCAACAGGGACAGTGG
>NW_021604614.1:3095679-3101479 GCF_004785775.1 Grammomys surdaster
GCAACACACACACACACACACACACACACACACACACAGAGAGAGAGAGAGAGAGAGAGAGAGAGAGAGAGAGGAACTTAAGAAGTGCTATCCATATATCCATATTCCAATGTGCTGGGGATAATGGTGGTGACTGGGAGTTGATTAGGGACTGACTGTGTGAACTGACCTGTTCCAGATCACAGTAGTCAACAGTCTCACACAACTAGCTCCTTTTTCTTTTTAAAAATGATGTGTGTGTGTATGTGTGCATGTCTGCATGTGTGTCTGTGTGCATGTGTGTCTGTGCATGCATGTATGTGTCTCTGTGTGTGTGTGTGTGTGCATGTGCATGCATACATGCATGTGTGTATGTGTGTGTGAGAGTACATGTGTATGTGTGTCTGAGCGTGTGCATGTGTGTGTGTGTGTGTCTGTGTGAGTATGTATGTGTGTCTGTGTGTCTGTACAGGTGCACACAGAGGCCAGGAGAGGATGTCGGATCTTCTGGAGCTGGAGTTATTAGGTGGCTGTGAACTGTCTGATGTGGGTGCTGGAAACTGAACTCAGGTCTCCCGCCAGAGCTGCAAGCACCGTTAACTGCTGAGCCACCTCTCCAGCCCCATGCCAGGCCTTGATCTATGAAAACAACTTAATCACAGGTTGATGTGATGTCTGCTACACATGACATTCAGATGTGTTACTTCACGGAAGGGCTGCACGCATTCCCATCAGTGTAGAACAGGCTCCGTGAAGCCTTGTTCTTGTTATTAGCTATAAATAATAGCTCCCCGGTTTATTTATTCTGCATTGCATTCCCCAAATAGCTGAAGCAGCTCACGCTAAAACAACACAGTAAGAAACACAGGGTGGTGGGGGCACAGGGCAGGGAGATAGCTCAGGATAAAGGGAACATAAAAGGGAAATAGGAAGCCGGAGAATAGAATGCACATAGAGGTGTGTCAAGAGGACTGACATAGGTTTGATGACTTCAGAATGGTGCAAAAATGGCAGGCATTCCAGACAGACTGACCTTTGAGTCGTGAAAGGAGAAATTGTCCAATCTGCTCTTTTATGTTTTTCATTTCAGGGATGGAACCTCAGGCCTTATGCAGGCCAAGTCAGGGCTCTACCACTGAACCACACCCAGCCCCTCACTGGGGGATTCTCGGCAAGTGCTCTACCACTGAGCCACGCCCCAGCCCCTCCCTGGGGGATTCTAGGCAGGGGCTCTACCACTGAGCCACGCCCCCAGCCCCTCCCTGGGGGATTCTAGGCAGGGGCTCTACCACTGAGCCACGCCCCAGCCCCTCACTGGGGGATTCTAGGCAGGGGCTCTACCACTGAGCCACGCTCCCAGCCCCTCACTGGGGGATTCTAGGCAGATGTTGTACTCTTCACCACACATTTAGTTCTCTCTTCCTCCCCCTGCCCTCCCCATGCCTCTCTCTCGTCTGTTCTCTCTCTCTCCCAGTCTCTCTCTCTCTGTCTCTCTCTCTGTCTCTCTGTCTCTCTCTCTCTCTGTCTCTCTCTCTGTCTCTCTCTCTGTCTCTCTCTCTCTCTCTCTCTCTCTCTCTCTCTCTCTCTCTCTCTCTGGATTTGAGTAGGTAACCCAAGCTAGCTCCACCTCCAAACTCGTCACCTCCTGCCTTAGCCTCCAGCGTGCCGCAGTTGTAGATGCAGAAAGCCGCCATGCCTGGTCTTCATCTTTACAGGTCTTTTGCTTTTTCTGGAGGAGAAACAGAATTTCCTTGGGAGATAATTAAAAAATTGCATTATTTAATTGGGAGTGTGTGTGTGATGTGCCACAGGTTGTATGTGGAGGTCAGAAAACAATTTGGAGGGGCTTCCTTTCTCTTACTGTGTGGGTGCCAAGGATAGACCTCAAGTCACTAATCTATGTTCGGTCTGTGACTTTTCCTGTTTGGGGACATCTTATTTAAGTGGAGAGATGCAGTACGTGGCTTTTATGTCCAGCCTGTCTCGCTGAGGATGGCGTTTATTCCAAGATGCATCTATTTTGCTGCACGCATCATAATTTAATCCTTTCAAAGGCAGAATAATATTCCACTATGCAAGTCTTTCACCTTGCATTGAATAATACATCCATCGGCGGACTCTCTTAGTTTCATTTCTTGTTGCTGTGACAAAGGGTTTATTTGGCTTCTGATTCCAGGTTATAGATCGCCGTCCTTGTGTTGAAGTCAATGCTGCAGGAACTTGAAGCAGCCAGTCACATCCGTAGGCGAGAGCTGGAAGTGGGCGGTGAGATGGCTCAGTGGGTGGAGGGGCTTGCTGCTAAGATTGATGACCTGAGTTCATGCTCTGGGACTTACATGGTGGAAAGAGAGAACTGACTCTTGAAAGTTGTCCTCTGGCTTCTATAGGCCCCCACTCCTTCCAAAATACATGGAATAAAAGTATAGAATCTAGGGGTAGGGTGCTGAAGAGATAGCTCAGTGATTAAGATTACTGGCTATTCTTCCAGAGGTCCTGAGTTCATTTCCCAGCAACCACTTGGTGGCTCACAGCCATCTGTAATGTGGTCTGATGCCCTCTTATGACATACATGTAGGTGTACAAGCAGATAGAGCACGCATATACATTAAATAAATAAATAAATAGATAAATAAAATTTAAAAAAGGACAAAAATATAGAATTCTGAGAAAGAGCCAAGAGAAAATGAATGTATGTTTGTGCTTAGCTGTCTTTCTTTTTGATTGTCTTCCTTTGTCTATCTCTGTCTTTGTCTCTGTCTCTGTGTCTGTCTGTCTCTGTCTGTCTGTCTGTCTGTCTCTCTCTCTGTCTGTCTCTCATACCATCTTACACAGGATCCCTTGACAGACAATGATGCCTATGTGTGGATGAAAGGAGTCAGCCAGCTCCCCACAGCCTCAATGGACTCTCTCCTGATCATAAGCTAAAACAAACTCCTTTTCCTTAAGTTGCTTTTGGTCATGGTATTTCATCAAGCAACAGAAAAAGAGAAAAGAGAAGAGAAGAGAAGAGAAGAGAAGAGAAGAGAAGAGAAGAGAAGAGAAGAGAAGAAAAGAAATGAATGACTCTCCACAGCCTCTCCCCAAGTATCAACTGTCAGTAAGGGTTGGGGCCTGGAAAGCCCCTCTCCTTAGTCAGAATTTTGACTGGCTCAATCTTGTGCATACGACCATAGCTGTTGTGAGTCCATGATCTGGACAGCCATGTCAGGTCCAGAAGGTTGCATCATAGCACTAGCCTCTCTCCTCTGGCTCTTGTTTCCTCCCTCCTCCACTTCCCTGAGCCTTGATGGGATTAGGGGCATTGAGGAAGAGTGAAGTTGGGAGCAGCCCGAGTCTATGGATATACATATAAATATTTAGAAAGCACTTTGAAAGCTTGACAACTTGGCAAAATAACATATCACGAGGGTCCATGGCTTTCTCGGCCATGGGCTTTTGACCAGGACTATATAGTACCAGGCATGGAACTCTCTTCTGTGAATAAGGGCTCAAGTCCAATCAGAACATGCTTAGTCACCCCTTTATAGCCATGCCAACTATTTCACTGATCTTGTCTGGTAGGTTGATATCGAAGCACGCAAGTCTTAGCATTGGCTAAGACCGTTGACGGGTTTTCTCCCCAGAGGCTGCAGAGCCTCTCCTGGCACTGTGACAGTTGGATCCTGGCACCCGTTTGCCACGCAGCACATCCTTCCTGTCACTACCTTTATAAACCATTTCTTCATTAAGCTTGTCTGACAAAGGCAACGCTCAGCTTGGCCTCTCCACTCCTAGACAATTCAGGACCCTCTGTCTAGGGAATGGCTCCGCCCACAGTGTGCTAGGTCTTCTTATCTCAATGAACTGCTGAGACAATGCCCCACAGCCAATCCAGCATAGCCTATCCCTCACTGAGACTCTCATCCCAGGTGATTCTAGGGTGGGTCAAGTTGGCAACGTTAATCATCACCATTTGTGAGCATGGGGACCCAAGTTGGATCTCTACAGAGAGTTAAAAAAATACAGATGTGGTGGCCTTGCTCTATTCTCATGCCTGAGTGGCTCGGAGCCAGAGTTGGAGTAGCAATTTGTGTGTCCAGGATGAAAAGGAAGGTGCTTAGCATCTCTGTTGTAAACAAGAGGCTGGAGGCTGAGAGATGGCCCGAGCTGGTTCTCCATTGCAACTTCCTTGCTGCTTTGAGGCCCTTCCCTGCTGAGTCCTTCTGTCTGATGTGACATCTCACTGAAGACACACAGAGCAACAGCTGACACTGTCAGCAGGGTAACTGCCTCTCAGCTTGCTCTCAGTGGTACCTGCCATTGCTGATGACATGTGAGCCCTGGCTGTGACATTGATCCCTCTTCCGTTGAGAAAGGGGACAGGAGCTTGGGGATTCTGGTGATACCTTCCCTATCCTGAGACAGGGTGGAGCGGCAGGATTTCATACAGGGCTCATTTTAGTTTCGTCGGCAATAGACAGGAAGAAAAAAAGCAAAACTTATTTGCTTTATTTATTTATTTATTTACATCTCAAATGCTGCTCCCTCTGGATCCCCCCCACAGAGTCCCTCCCTCTGACCCTCTTCCCTTCCCCTCTGAGAGGGTGTCTCCCCTCCCCCCATGCTTGATATCCCTCCACCCTGGTGCATCAAGTCTCTGCAGGATTAGGTGCGTCCTCTCCCACTGAGGCCAGACAAGGCAGCCCTGTTGGAGAATGGATCCCACAGCCAGGCTACAGCTTTAGGGAGAGCCTCCACTCCAGTTGTTATGGACTCACATGGAGATTAAGCTGCACATCTGTTGCGTATGTGCTGAGGGCCTTGGTCCAGCCCGTGTATGCTCTTTTGTTGGTGGCTCAGTCTCTGGGAGCTCCCAGGAGTCCAGGAGAGTTGACTCTGTTGGTCTTCCTGTGGTGTTCATGTCTCCTTTGGGGCCTCCAATTCTTTCCTCAACTTTTCTATAAGAGTCCTCGAGCTCCTCCAGCCAGTGTTTGGCTGTGGGTCTCCGAGTCTGTTTCAGTCAGCGGAACTATGATGTCATTAGCATGTCAGATGTCAGGGTTTATCAATTTTCTGTCTCATTCGTCTTCTCCTCCTTTGTCTCTTCTTTTTTTCTTCTCCCTTTCCCATCCTCACCTCTCCATTTTCTCTCTTCCTCTCCCCTCTCCTTCTCACTTCTCCATTTTTCTCTCCTCCTCCTCTTCCTCCTCCTCCTCTTCCTCCTCCTCCTCCTCCTCCCCTCCCTCCCCCTCCTCCGTCTCCTCCTTCCTTTCCTTCTCCTTCTTGAGATAAGGTTTCCTTCTGCGGGTCTGTTCCCATCCCCTTCAGGGCCTTCAATCCTTCCCCCAACTCTTCTTTAAGAATCCCCGACCTCTGTCCAATGTTTGGCTCGGAGTCCAAAAAGGGGAGTTCAAGGATAGCCTCAAACTTAATGTAGCCAAAGTTAAAGAAGAACTTGAATCAGTCCTTCTGCCTCCACTCTCGATTGCTGGGATTATAGGTGTGCACCACCACACCTGGTGTGTGTTGCTGGGGATGGAGGCTGGGGATTCATGCCCGTCAGGCAAGGGCTCTACCTACTGGGTTCTGTCTTTAGCCATCTAGTCTCTCCCACCCCCTCACTTTATGAGACAGGGTTTCTCTGTGTAGCCCTGGCTGTCCTGGAACTCACTCTGTAGACCAGGCTGATCTGGAACTCAGAGATCCACCTGCCTCTGCCTCCCAAGTGCTGGAATTAAAGGCGTGCGCCACCATTGCCCAGCTATCTAGTCTCTTTCTTCCTTCCTTCTTTCTTCCCTTCCTTCCTTCCTTCCTTCCTTCCTTCCTTCCTTCCTTCCTTCCT
>NW_021604614.1:3101489-3110640 GCF_004785775.1 Grammomys surdaster
CCTTCCTTCCTTCCTTCCTTCCTTCCTTCCTTCCTTCCTTCCTTCCTTCCTTTCCCTTTCCCCTCCATTTCTTTTATTTTAAAGATTTATTTTTAAGGCTCTAAAAATGTGTCTTTGTGTGTGTATGTGCATGCATATGTATGTGTAAGTGAATGTATACAGGTACCAGCAGAGGCCAGAAATGGGTGTCGGATTCTATGGAGCCAGAGTCACACGAGATTTCCAGCTGCCCAGTGTGGGTGCCTGGAACCACACTTGGTCACTTGGGTCCTGTGCAAGAGCATTAAGAGATCTCAGCCACTGAACTACCTACCTCTGTCTCTCTGTCTCTGTCTCTGTCTCTCTCTCTCTCGTGTGTGTGTGTGTGTGTGTGTGTGTGTGTGTGGTGTAGCAGTTTGAGATTGGCCCCCATAACCTCATATGTTTGTATGTATGGTTTCCAGCTGGTGGAACTCTTTGGGGCAAGGTAGGGAGGTGTGGCCTTGTTGGAGGGATGTGTGTCACTGTAGACCAGCTTTGAAGTTTCAAATAAAATTTGTACTGTCCACAGTATACCCTTTTCTGCCTCCTATGGATAAATCAAGACGTGAGCTCTTAGCTGCTCCTGCCCTCGTGCCTTTGCTCTGCCATCATGGCCTCTGACCCTTGGAAACCATAAGCCCAACTTAATTGCTTTCTTTTATAAGTTGCATTGACCGTAGTGTTTCATCACAGCAATAGAGAGGGAACTAAGGCTGAGACAGATGCAGGTGGATCTCTGAGTTTAAGGCCAGCCTGGTCTATCTACAGAGTGAGTTCTAGGACAGTGAGGGCTACACAGAGAAACCCTGTCTTAATAAACAAAACCAACCAACCAACCAACCAACCAAGAAGAACAAAAGAAAGGCAATGAATACATGTGGGCATGTGTATGGCACAGAATGTGCACATAAAGGTCAAAGGTCACCCCTATGCAATTGCCTCTCCCTTTCCAACTTTCAGTGGCTCCCAGGGAGTTAAACTCTGGTTGCCAGGCTTAGAGAACAAGGGCCTTTCTCCAGCGAGTCATCCCACCGGCCCTCTCATGGCTTCTCGTTTTGAGGAATTTAACTTACAGTAAGGTGAGGTGTCTCTCCTCGACCCCTTAGACCTCATTTGGGCCCCATCAAGTCTCTCAGAAAGAGATTTACTGCTGTATTCTTTTAAGCAGGATAAGCATGAGGCAGTGAGGTGAGAAAGGCAGAAAAAAAAATCAACAAAACCCTCACCTGCTAATAAATCTCACGCCTGTCTCATTGTTATCAAGGGCAAAGCTTGACGAGGGTCTCGAGAGAAGTGTGAGCACAGTGTTTTGCTGGTCTTGGGGTGAGCAGGTCCAGGGGTGCCTCTCCACTGCTAATCCATCTGCCTGGTTTCAGCCTCAGTGCAGAGACCCGCAGCTGTGCACACCACGCCGGGGTCAGCTTACACATGCTCTACTCTGACGACTTTGATCCGAGAACAAATCTGTTACAAGCCGGTTAGACCTGCAGCCATTGTTGGCTGATTTAGTGCCTTGGAAGCCGTGAAGATAACAGGAACTTGTGAAGGCAGTCAGGGCTCCTTCCTGTCCCTGAGTGAAAGGTCCCTTCTGGGTGGGCAGGGTTAATCGGGGGTCACAAGCTGCATGAGATGGGGTGGACTTATTAAATGCATCTCCTTTTGACTGGCTGGCTGCCTGGATAGCCTGGGGTCCTGTGTTAGGACCAGCACTGTGAGGCAGCTCAGAAAATCTTCCTTGATTATCAGGTAAAGTGCTGGATGCTTGCATCCTGTGATGATGATTAATGTGTGTGTGTATGTGTATAACATTATACCATATATTATATTAAAAATATACGTTATATTAAAATAAATCTTAATACATATGTGTTAATATACAATATATATGTATACACACATATGTATTAAGATTTATAAATATAAATGCAGTAGAATATATATGTGTACATATATACACATATATTAAGATTTATTTTTATTTGTATATATGCTTGTGTGTATAACATTATACCATATATTATATTAATATACATTATATTACACATATATATATTACATATATACACATATGTATTAAGATTTATTAATATAAATGCAGTAAAAACATACATACATTAAGATTTATTTTTGTGTATATGCCTGTGTGAGTATGTGAGTGTGTACCTTGTGTGTACCGTGTGTGTGTGTGTGTGTGTGTGTGTGTGTGTGTGCCTGCAGAGGCCAGAGAGCATGAGAGGCCTTAGAACTGGAATTACAGGCAGTCGTGGTTGCTGGGAACTGAACTGGGGTCCTCTGGAAGAGTGGTGTGCGCTCACAACCGCTGACCCCTCTCTAAAGCTGCCCTGCCTGCACTAGACAGGGCCTTGTTATAGTTTGAATGTGAAATGTCCCCGTCTATGTGTTTGAACACTGGTTCCCAAGTGGCAGTGCTGTTTGGGATGGTTGTGGAGCCCTCAGGAGGTAGAGCCCTGCTGGAGGACGGATGTCACTGGGGTGTGCTTGGGGGGTTTATAGCTTGGCCTCGTGTCCTGTTCAATCTGTTTCCTGATTGTGGGTACAACCTGGCCTCCTGCTTCAGTCATATGTCTTCTCTGCCTGCTGCCATGTCTTTTCTAACCTCTCTGGAAGTGTAAGCCAAAACACACCCTGTCCCCCTTAAGTTGCTTTAGTCAGAGCGTGTTATCACAGCAACAGAAGAGAAACCCAGAGAGTTGTCCTCTGGCTGACCCACTATCGACAATTCCTCACTGAGACTCTCTTCCAGTGCCGATTCTAGGTTGCAACAGGTTGAGAATAACTCATTAATATGATCCTGTCAATGGATATGTTCATTGATACTTCATGGCTCATTTATCTCCACACAAGATCCCACCTCTGGAAAATGCTCCCCTGGGGACTGTGATGGGTTGGATCTGAAATATCTTACATTGCCTAATGTTTGAACAACTAGTCTCCAGATGTTGGTGATGTTGGTAGGTTGTAGGATCTGACTGATGGAGGCAAGTCATTGCTTCTGGTTTCATTGTCTCTGTGCTTCCTGGTTAGTGACGTGGGAGGAGACATTGCTGTAAGGTCCCACCACCAGGGACTGACCCACACTAGCCACTAACTCTTCCTTGCTATGTTGGACTAAAATGTCCTAAAACCCTGATCCAAGATGTGCTCCAGACATGGTGACATGGGTCTGTAACTCATGTAATGTATGTGGAAGATGGAGGCAGGCAGAAGGCTGGAAACTTGCAAGCCAACTAGCTGGTCTTCTTGGTGAAGTTTCAGGCCAACAACAGACCCTGTCTTAAACAAAATGTACAAGGCACCTGAAGACTGACCCGAGCTTGCCCTTTGACCTTCATCATGCATGTGTATACTTGCACACACATAGATGCCAAGCAAAAAGCCTCTCCAGCAGAGGTGTTTAGGAAACCATGAGCCCCTAAGAGGATAAAGGGACTTACGTTTCTGTTTCCCTGGAAGCTGCTAATTTCTGTTTCACTATTAAGCCATCAGAGTCTACTGATTGAAGACAGACTTTAACCAATCAGCAATGATTTCTGTGCTTGTGCACCAGGAAGGGAGGCCCTATCAGTAGATGCTTCCATTTTTGCTGATAGCCCAATCCCTGTGCAAGAGAGAACACATGAGTTCCTTAGAACCAATAGAGGAGAGAAAGGGGCTCACCAGGAGGGAATACTTGAACCTAGGATCAACATAGTCCCCCTGCCCTCAGAGTCAATGGTTTGACAGGGCCTCATCTGTCTCTGAGATGTCTGCAACTCTGATTGTGAGTGTGTGTGTGTGTGTGTGTGTGTGTGTGTGTGTGTATGCACACATGCAATATCCATAGAGGCCAGAAGATGGCATCAGATCCTGTGGAGTTAGAAGCAGTTAGAACTTGTCAGCCTTCTGAAGTGGATGCTGGGAACCAAACTTGGTCCACCTTCACGGTGTCCTGAACTATTCTCTTGTCTTTCATTTCTCCAACTGATTGAGAAGCATCCTAGCTGGGTATCATGAGCCATCCCAGTTATGGAAACAAAAAGGATGGAAGAGGTACTAGGCAGAGGGGTACTGGGGTGGTACTGAGGGTCCCGCCTCACCCACACTGGGCAGCTGGGCACTGCTACCTGATTCTAGAATCCTCATGTGCATTTGTGAGGAGCAGCTGCTCTCCAGCCACCACTTTCTGGTGTAGACGGATCTGTTTAAACACTTCCACACTCATGCCTGTGTAGCCGCTCTCTCCTGGAGACCCTCCTGGGTGTGCATCCAGGTTCTCCTCTTTTGCTGAAGATTCCTTCTTTGGCTGCAGATCATAATGATGAAGTTTCATGGTCTGGCACAAAGGAAGCCATTTCTCTCCATTTGAGGGCTGTGGCGATGTTTTATGAGGGTGCCCTTCACTTGCAGAGATATTAAAATGACAGTAAATCAGCGTTCAAGATCACGGCCGAGCTGTGGCTGCACCATCATTTATAGACTCTCTGGAGGTTTCCTGGTGAGTTGCCCTTGTACCCTCTCTGTTTTGTGGGTACTTAGATGTCCTGGGAGTGTTGGAGAGAGCAGAGGGGAGGGAAGGAAAGATGGAAGGTGTGGAGGGCAGAGATAGAGATGAGGAAGACACATAGAGGGTAGAGAGAAGGAGAGAGAGAGAGAGAGAGAGAGAGAGAGAGAGAGAGAGAGAGAGAGAGAAGAAAGGATAGTAGTATACAGGCAGGGTTGGGTGCTGGGAATCGAACTCTGGTTCTATGCAAGAATAGCAAATGCTATTAAACGCAGAGCCATTTCTCTAGCCCCTTGCTTTGGTTTACGATAGGAGTTTCCTTGTCTCTGTTCTGACATCCAGCCTCCTACAGAGAGGTGTGCTCAATACTGGGACAGCTTAGCCATTGCTAAAACGATAGCATCTCTTCTTCTATATGGTAGCCATCTAATAGGGTAGCTTTCAAATCACCTACTGTGTGGGAGCTCCTACAGTAGGATGTGATGTCTTAGTGACTGTTCTATTGTGACCAAACACCATGACCAAGGCAACTTATAGAGAAAAGCACTTAGTTGGGGGTAGCTTACAGTTTCAGGGGCTCTGTTCATTATCATCATGGTGGGGAGCATGGTGGCAGGCAGGCAGGCATGGCGCTGCAGCGGGTGCTGAGCTCACATCTGATCCATAGGTTGCAGGCAGAGAGTGAGAGACTGGGCCCAGTGTGAGCTTTTGGAACCTCAAAGGCCACCCACAGTGACACACTTCCTCCAACAAAGCCACACCTCTAAATCCTTCCTAAACAGTTCCATCAAATCTATGACCCTATGGTTCATTCTTATTCCTTCTATAACACTTGGGTTCTCTGTGGCATACGGAAGCTGGTGTAGCACCTGGCATGGAAGAGACACTTGGTAATGTTTGTAAAAGAATAAAAGTAAGGAAGGGAGAAGCTAAAACAGAACACAGTAGGTAGAACCTTGGGGTGTTGGTCTATGAGCAGAATGTTAGCCATAGCTTTTCCTGGAGTCGTTTGGTCAGTGACAAAGGGTAGATACACAGCTCTAAGCAGTGGCCATCTGGCTTAAGAGTTTCTTTAGTTTGATAGGACCTGCATTCAGGTAAAGCCAGACTCCTGTGCTTTTCCACACTGCTCCTTTTGCCACGCCAGCCTTCTTCTAGAGCACGCAGCCATCCAACACAGACGGCTTGTTGCTTGCAGAGCTGTGTTTAGATCCGAGAGGGTGTCGATTCAGGACAACAGCATCCCCATCGGTGGACACTCTCAGCAGCTGCCTGTGGATGCCAGCAGATGTGTGTACTTCCTGCCAGTGGGAGCCTGTGTATCACTGGTATGAGAAGAATAATGAAAGGCAGGAGAAATGGCCAGGAGGAAGCTGCGTGATGAAGACACGCACCGAGAGGCTGGAGATCATGGGGGGTTTATTCTAAGAAAGCCAGCTCTAATTCTTTTAAAAGTAGCCCTGGGCTAAGAGGGCTCAGAACAGAACCCCACTGAGCCCACAGAGTAGTTTGTTCTTGAGGCACAGAACTGCATTGCTCTGAGGGGCCTCGGGGTCATATTTGTACAATGGAGTGGAAAACGCAGAGCGACAGGGGAGGCTAAGACCTGCTTGAAGTGGGAGCCTTTCACTCATCTGACAGAATTAGAGCAAGGCACCCCCTTTTCAGGCAGACACAGCCCTGTGCTAAGGGGCGTAAGGTCAGGAGCTGAACACAGGCTGGGTGTCAACCCCCCTGCTCGCCTGCTCAGATGGGTGATGTTCCACAGTAAATAATCTGTCTGGGTACCCATGGAAACAATGACGAAAGCATTTTACAGCCGCTGAATTGGGATTAGAGACTGTTGCTTCATCTTTCTTCTCTTGTAGGGAGCTGAGATAGAAAGCCTCACCTCTTCACACACTGTTCAGAGAAAAGACAAGATGTCAGCCTTGGGCTTGGGGCCATCCATGGCTTAAAAAAAACTCTCTTTTTGTTGTTCATGTTTCTTTCAATTAAAAAAATAAAACCAGCCAAATGTCTGTCTGTCTGTCTGTCTGTCTCTCTCTCTCTCTCTCTCTTTCTCTCTCTCTCTCTATGTATGTATGTATGTATGTATGTATGTATGTATGTATGTATGTGTTTGTGTGTGCTCATTTCGTGGTAAATTCATGGAAATCAGAGGACAACCTGGAAGCCAGTACTTTCCATCCACCATGTGGGTCTTGGAATCGAACTCAGGTCATCCATCAGGCTTGGCCGCAAGCTCCTTTACCAGTTGAGCCATCATCGTCCTTCATTTGTTTGCAGATAGCTCCTTACCAGTGCATCCTAGAATTCACGATGCTTCTGCCTCCATCTCTGCACTCCACTTTGTATATTTCTCCGGGGTAACACATGTATCTCTCCAGTTCCCCATTTCCTGCCCTAGCTGTACTTCCCACAGCATTTAAAGTGTTTGTAGAGATAGCCAATCTGTTTGTTAAGGTTGTGCAGGTCCTCAATGAACATTCTGTTTCCAATCATTTTCTTCTTTCAGATACACTGTTTAATTCATTTCCTCTCCAGCCTGGAAGCCACACTGGGCCTTTGATCAGTTCTTTTGGGTGCTTTTTGAAATTCCCCTGGATTCCAATGTTGTCGAATACACCAGACAGAGACCTCTTCTCATTCCAGTGATCAACCACTCTGGGAGAGGGAAGAGTAAGCCTTACATGGGCCCTAGTGGGACACCCAGGGAGAAGCTTCTGCCTGCCAAGAGCATCCAGCCCCATAGGATCTTGCTTGCCACCCAAGGGAGACTCTGCCATTATTCTAGCCTGTCTACCTCACCAGTACAGCAAACCAGCTGGAAAAAACGGGAAGCTGGTGTGAATTTCAAAGACCATACACAGTGTACAGTCCCATCTGGGACTCACGCTGGCATGATAGAGAAGCCATCTCTTCTCATGGTGCACTCACTGAAGGTTTTTATCTCTATCACCTAGAGGAGTATTGGTTTGTTATATGTATATTTGGTGTGTGCGTGTATGTGGACTTGTGTGTCTGTTTGTGAGAGAGAAAAAATTTTTAATTAGCCTAAAGCAATCAGAACAGGCTCTCTGACTTATTAAAACAACTAGTCAAGATGAAAGCAGCAAGATTGCTAGCCCAGGACCTTAGATAATAAGTCATGAAACTAGGGCCCCTGGACAATGAGTCACAAGGCTAGAGAACAATGGCCCAGGAAACCGTGGTTTATATTTCACCAGATGTTCCGTAAGAGAACAGGAACCCAAGGTTGTTCCCGTGAGATCTTTCCCTAGAGCTGCTTGTGTAATCTGCTGATGTTCAAATATATGAAACAGCCAATTGTGTGTAAGCATGCCAAGACTTCCTGCTCTCCCCGACCCTTGCCTATATAAACCCCAAGCTTCTGGGCCTCGGGGTCGACTCCTCTGTCTCCTGCGTGAGATAAGCATTGACCCGGAGCTCCATCAATAAACTGCCTCATGTGCTTACAGCAAGACAGTCATAAGTGTGTCTTTGGGTGTGTACCATCCCGAGACTTGAGTGTGGGGGGGTCCCCCTACGGGGATGTTTCATTTGCCTGTGTGTGGGTCCGTGTATGTGTCCAGGTGCATGTACATATGTACACTTGTGTAGGGGATCCTCAGGTTGACATCAAGGTCCTTTCTAGATCACCGTCTATTTTATTTATTGCACAGGTCGGGCTTTCAATTGAATGAGCAGCTGCCCTACACAGTCAGTCTTCCTCCCTGCCTTGCTCCAGGGATCCCACCTCTTCCTTCTGAGTGCAAGGAAAGTTGGGCCACTATACTGTTCCAGCCTTTATAAGGGTTATGGAGGGTCCAAACACTGGGTTTCACACTGTATAGCAATCAGTTTACCCATGGAGCTCTCTCACAGCCTTTTTAGCAAAATTTAAACTTAGTGGCTAAACTCAGTTTGTATAATGGCAGGATTATGTCTACGTCATTCTATCAAGTATTTAGAAAATGTTTTTAAAAAATAAAAGCCTCAATATCTGAGTATATTAATTACTTTTGCTGTTGCTAAACTTGTAGGGACAAATAGGAATCACGCTCTCAATTGAAAATGGATCGTGGGATGTGACTGAGTGCTTACCCAGCACGAGCAAAGTTTTGTATTCAACACCCCAGAACCACTAAAGAAAAGGAAGGGAGGAAGGAAGAAATAAATAGTATAAGTTGTGTTTTTCACAATTTGGAGATGGAGGAGTCTAATCGTAAGGTGCTGGCTCAGCAGCTGAGTGATCACCTAAAATCTGCCAGTAGGAATACTGGGGGTGTGGCTCAGCAATAGAGCACTTGTCTAAAAATCCTCCATCAAATGGCTGGTGACACAGCTCAATGGTACATCGCCTGCTGAATCACCCAGTGAGGTACTGAGGTGTGGTTCAATGGTAGATCATTTGCTTAGAGTACCCAGTGAGGGGATGGCAGTGTGGCTCAATGGTAGAGCCCCTGCCTAGAATCCCCCAGTGAGGGGCTGGGGGCGTGGCTCAGTGGTAGAGCCTCTGCCTAGAATCCCCAGTGAGGGGCTGGGGGTGTGGCTCAGTGATAGAGCCCCTGCCTAGAATCCCCAGTGAGGGGCTGGGGGCGTGGCTCAGTAGTAGAGCCCCTGCCT
>NW_021604614.1:3110740-3112819 GCF_004785775.1 Grammomys surdaster
GCTGGGGGTGTGGCTCAGTAGTAGATCCCCTGCCTAGAATCCCCCAGTGAGGGGCTGGGGGCGTGGCTCAGTGGTAGAGCCCCTGCCTAGAATCCCCCAGTGAGGAGCTGGGGGTGTGGCTCAGTAGTAGATCCCCTGCCTAGAATCCCCCAGTGAGGGGCTGGGGGCGTGGCTCAGTGGGAGAGCCCCTGCCTAGAATCACCCAGTGAGGGGCTGGGGGCGTGGCTCAGTGATAGAGCCTCTGCCCAGAATTCCCCAGTGTGTGCTGAGGCTGGATACTATGAAAATGTCATCATTTGGATCTTATCTGGGTCAGGGACTTCAATATACATCATTTTATTCACCCTCCAATAATCCTACTCCTCATTTCTTAAAACCACAATAACTGGCAGAGCACAGATTAGCATTCTTGTGTATTTCTGTATGCACGTTTTCATATGTGTGTGGTCACACATACATGGAAGCCAGAAGTCAGTCTGAGGTGTCCTTTCCCACATGCCATCCACATTGTATTAAGACAGAATCTCTTCATTAGCTTGAAGCTTAGCAATTCCGCCAGGCTAGCTGACCAGGGAGGCCAGGTGATCTTGTTTCTCTGCTCTGGGATTCCAATCATATTCTACGAACTTTTTTTTTTTTATGGTTTGTAGGGTTGGACATAGTCAGGTCCACAGGCTTGCCTGGCCAGCATTTTACCAACTGAGCAGTCTCCTCAGCCCTAGTTTATGGTTCTGAATCCAGATCTCTCCCATCCATTTTGTAGTGAATTTTGTCAGCTTCTGTCATCCATTCCCCCCTTTCCCCTATCACTTGCCTGGCTGAAAGTGCTTGTCAGGTTCTGTTAAACTCAGGCCCTTTGCTCTGTTGAAACAGGCAATTGGTGGGAAGACAGCCTTCCTCAGAGGGTCGTAACTACACACAGCAAGAAGCAAAGTGGGCCCTCAGGAATATGCTCTGTGCACGGGAACCTTCGTTTCTTATGGATTCTGCCATTAACACTTAGAGGGAGATTTACTCTGGAGAGGAATTTGTCAGGGAACAGATCTTTCTTGGAATAGATCTTGCTGAATGCTGTCACATTGCTGGGTGGGTGTCTGTCACTCCTTGGGCATTTTTCTTTCCTGAGCTCAGCTACCCTCATCTATCTAGAGACCTATACAGCTTCTCCATGGAGTTTGCAGATCAAACATAAGATGACTAATGACATATAAGAAAGGGAATCAGTGTCCCTAACTGGGATGATACCCCCACCCCCACTCCCCGTCCTGTGATGAAACACCAGGACCAAAATCAACTCAGGGGAGGAAAGGGTTAATTCGACTTATGATTCCCAGTCACTGTCTGCAATTGAGGAGAAGTCAAGGCAGAAAATGAAACAACCAGTCACATCACATCAGCAGTCAAGAGTAGGAGAGAAATGAATGGATTCTTGCTTGCTTAATACTTAGCTTTCTTTACTCTCTTAAGTTGTTTAGGGGTCCCCTGCCTAGGGAATTGTTCTTCCCACAGTGGACTGAATCAATGAACAGTCTAGAAAATTCCCTACAGAAATGTCCAGAGATGAATCTCATATAGATAATTTTTCAATTGAGGCACCATTCTCAGAGCAGCACAGGGCATGAGTCATTTCTTTCAACTCTCTATAGCCCTTATCGATTCCATCCTCATGACCACATACTTGACATGAGGCTACTTAGAAGAAGGCTTTATTTGATCTTACAGTTTGAAAGTTTGAGGGGATACAACCCCACAATGGCAGATAAGGTGTGGCAGAAGCCAGTCAGATTTCAGTGGAACAAGAAACAGAGAACAGACAGGAAATGGAATTCTCAGACTTCTTCCAGGTAGACCTTACTATCTGAAGAACTTATAACCTTCTAAAACAGTGTCACCAGCTAGGGAACAAGTGTTCAATTTTTTAAATTTATTTTTGCTGTAGTAGAGAATGAACCTAGGGCTTTGTTCACTCTAGGTAGGCATTCTATATCGAAGCCTCATCTCCAATTCCTCATGGAGGACTCTAGTCAGGTGTTCTACCACTGAGCCACGCCCCCAGCCCCTCACTGGGGGATTCTAGGC
>NW_021604614.1:3112829-3125087 GCF_004785775.1 Grammomys surdaster
TCACTGGGGGATTCTAGGCAGGGGCTCTACCACTGAGCCACGCCCCCCAGCCCCTCACTGGAGGATTCTAGGCAGGGGCTCTACCACTGAGCCACGCCCCCCAGCCCCTCACTGGGGAATTCTAGGTAGGTGCTCTAACACTGAGCCACACCCCTAGCCCCTCACTGGGGGATTCTAGGCAGGGGCTCTACCACTGAGACACGCCCCCAGCCCTCACTGCAGGGTTCTATGCAGTTGCTCTGCCATGGAGCCACACCCTAGCCCAGGAATCCATAAATACAGTTTTATCATAGGGTAGATATCTTGGAAGATGCATGAGATGACGTGTGTGGCACAGGCACATTACTCTCCTCTTCTGGGGTATCACTATTCCATCTGAAGAACATAATTACCAGCTTTGGAAGCTCCTTGAGATTTGTGCATGCAAAATTTAGAGTCTGGGATCCCATTACATAGGCCTAAGTGATTACTTACATGGTAGGCTGCATGCTTAAACATAGTTCCTGGTTCCTCTACCCTCTCTGGAGCTAGGCATAAGATAGGCAGTTCCACACTGTAATCTAATTGGCCTTCTGGAATCACAGGAGTGTCCCTAGGGCTTACTAGCCAGCCAGTATAGGCCAGTTCATGAGCTTCAGGTTCATTGAGACATCCTGTTCAAACAAAAAACTAGGTGGATCATGATTGAGAAAGACACCAGAGGTTGACCCCCCAAGTGTGTACACACATGTGCACACACATGCCTGAACACATACATGTACACACATGTATACACATGTGCAAATACACATGCACACACGTGCATACACATGTACACATATGTGCACACATACATGCCTGAACATACACACACACATGTACACACATGTGCAAATATACATGCCCGCACACACACACACACACACACATGCACACACACACGCACACACACACAGGAATAACAATCCAGAGTCTGCCTAGGAGCTCTTCCACTGTGGCTTAAAAAGATTCATTTTTGAATAATAAAAAGCTGTTTTGTCACTCAAGAAATCCTTCAAGATTATGGGAGTCATGGGTGTCTAATGAGACAGCTTAGTCAGTAAAGTGTCTGCTGTCTGAGTGTGAGGACCTGAGTTTGATCTCCAGAACCCCAATAAGAAACCAAGTGCACCAGTGAGAGCCCGCAATCCCAGTGTTGAGAGTGTGGAGACAGAACATCCCTGGGGCTCACTAGCTAGCCAGTATAGTCCAATTCACTGAGACATCCTGTCCAAAAATGAGATAAGATAATACAAGACAAAATAAAATGGTGGAGAGTGATTGAAGTCATCAGAGGTTGACCACATACATACATGCTTACACACACATAGGCATGCACACCCATGCACACCCACATACATGCACATACACTCATGCATGCACACATACCCATCCCTGCTCTCTCACACACAAACACACACACAAAGCACACACACACACACCTGCCTGCACACACATGCCTGCACACACATATATACACACGTACCTGCACACACATGTGTGTGCGTGCACACATTACCTGGACACATTCCTGGGGGAATGCCTGGGATCTCAGGACTTGGCAGACAGAGGCAGGGAGATTGTGAATTCCAGGCTAGTCTGAGCTACATAGTAATACCATGTCCCAAAGGGCTGGGGCTAGCTCAGTGGTCGAGTGTGCAAGGCCTGGACTTCATTCTCAGCACAACTAAAGGATGGAAAAGTGTTTCCCCATATATATGGGATTTATATCTATATGGGATTTATATGGCCTCTCTCTCTCTCTCTCTCTCTCTCTCTCTCTCTCTCTATATATATATATATATATATATATATATATGGAATATGTATGAGATATCCATATATATCCCATATATTTTCCACATATTTATTTCACATATATTACACACACACACACACACACATATACATATCCATATATATATTTGAGACCTTGGACTAATTTTCACCCATGCAAGTGGCTGCCAATCCAAGTTTTACTTCTGGGAACAAAGGAACCAGGAGTCTGACTTTTCAGCCTTTATTTGCAGAGCACACTTACTTCCAAGCCCAAGGCTGAGAGCAATGGGTCTGGGAGTTTTTTTACACAGTGACTAGTACCCAGTGGTGCTACCAGAATCATCCCCTGAAGTCCTGGGCTTAAAACCTGGCATCCCTGTTACCACTCCAATCTGAAATGTCACCCCCCAAAATCTTACGTGTTGAAGTCTTGGTCCCCGGTGCAGCAGTGTTCAGAGGCAGAACCTTGGGCCTCCTGAGGGCTCTGACACACCAACGGCTTCATCCATGCATGGAATCATAGCTTAATGGCTATCGGGATGTGAAGCCTGGTTGGCAGACATGGATCTCTGAGGGTGAGACACTAAAGGGAGTATTTTGTTCTTAGTCTCTCTCCCTCCCTCTCCTCCTTCTTGGGTACCACAAAGTGAACATTTAGGCTCCACTGCTACCTGTCCACCATGATGTTCTGTCTCACATTGGACCAGAAACATGGAATCAAATGACAGTGGACAGAAAATGTGAGCCAAAAAAAAAAATGTCTCCTCCCTAAGCTGACCTGCCTCAGGTATTTTGTCACTGCAAGGGAAAGGTAACACAAACTTTCGCCTGCCAAGATTTGTTGGCAAGTCTTCTATCTTTTTTTTTTTTTTAATTTCACTTCCCTTCGACCTTTGCAGTGTTATTTTTCTGGCAAAAGTGGTGTATGATCCTAGTTTCTAAAAGTTAAGATGTATTAAAGATTCATGCTGTTTAGAAGAGTGTTTTGAAAATTTCCCAACATCCCTGGGAGATAATTGGTGTCTCTCCAGGGAATCGTCGGGGCAAAGACTGGAAGTGATTGTGTGAATCACTTGAGCGCCAACAGCAGTTTTAATTAAGTTTTTTTTCCTTTCCAGAATCAGATGTTTATTTCACCAAAATGCACTGAGATTTGTTGACAAGTGACACATGTGAATATTTTATTCTGCGAGGATTTTTTTTTTTATTATTAGAAACTATTCTCAGAGAGACCTGGTTCCCATGTTAATTAATTGATCTAGTCAGTTGGGTGCCTGAGAATCAACCTATGGGGGAATTCACTGAGTTGAGGGCTGACCTTAACCTCCAGGAGAAACTGGAAGCAGAGACCCCCAGCTTTCTGCTACTGATGTACTGTGTCATTTGATTTCCTTGCTTCTTGTCTTCTGTCTTGGGGGGTGCCGTCAACTCCAACTAGACTAAGTATGATGGTTAGTCTTCACCGTCAACTCAAATGGATTTACGTACAGATATAATGTGGCCAACAGCTGTGTCATGGTCCTGTCACCATGGCATCTCCGCTACACTAAACTGTACTCTCCATCCGTGAGTCCCAGGAAGCCCTTCCTCCCTTAAGTTAGTGTCTTAGGGTTTCTATCACTGTGATGAGACACTAGGACCAAAATGCAAGCTGGGGAGGGAAGGGTTTATTCAGCTTACACTTCCACATTGCTGTTCACCATAGAAGGAAGTTAGGACAGGAACTCAAACCGGGCTGGAACCTGGAGCTGAAGCAGAGGCCGTGGAAGGGCACTGCTTACTGGCTGGTTTCACATGGCTTGCTCAACATGCCTTCTTATAGAACCCAGGACTACTGGCCCAGGGATGGCTCCACCCACCATAGTCTGGACCCTCCCGCATTGATCACTAATTGAAAAAAAAAAACCTTACAGCTGGATCTCATGGAGGCATTTCCTCAACTGAGGCTTCTTTCTCTGTAATGGTTCTAGTTTGTGTCCAGCTGATGTACAAAACCAGATGATACAGTCAGTTAAATACTCTCATGCATTTCCCAAAACCAATGGAAAAAAAGAACCCATTACACAAAAGGTTCTCGAACCTTCTGTAACTAGAATGCTCTTACACAGCTTGTAAACCACAATATATGTACCCACCTCACTTTCCCCCACTGTTCCACTGTGGAATCCATGAGCAGTTCCCAATCTACTCTGGGACGTCAGATTCTGTTATGGTTCAAATCTGGAATGTCCCTCATGGGGTCATGTTTGAACACTTGGTCCTAGCTGCTGGCACTGCCTTCAGAGGTTGTAGCCTAGCTAAGAATAGAGGGTAGCTGGGGATGGAGTCTTGAAGATTTTATGTAGTCCAGGCCTGGTCTAGTAGTCTATACCTTGTCTTTTTCTTTTTAAAGATTTATTTTAATTTTAAATTTTGTATATGTGTGTGGGCGTGTGCACACTAGTCACTGATCTTTGTGATCTGCAAAGATTTGAGGCAAGTCGTACTATGAGTGCCTATAGCTACGATGGCGTTGTGGCTGTTGATGCGCCTTCTCTGCAGCCATGGACTTCTCCCTCTGAAACAGTGAGCCCAAACCCATTCTCCATTACGTTGCTTCTGTCTTCTGTTGCCATAGTGACAAGCAAAGGAAATAACATAGATGCTGACATGGCAGCAAGTAGTGGTAATAGATGCAGGCTGTGTGATTCAAAGAGTTGTATCCACGACCCCTCCCCTTTCCCAGTCCTCTGTAATGTGAATGGCTTCTACCGCACCTCCTGCTGCCAACAGCTAAGCCACTCCTCTAGGCTTTCCCTGCCAGGATGTACTGAATCCCTCCAAAACCACGAGCCAAAACAAATCTACCCTCTCTTGTTTCTGTCAGGTAGTGAAATCCCAGTGAAGCCGAAGTAACAAATGAGACCCCTGCCCTATCTCTCGCTCTTCTGCCATCTGACGTGGGATGATGGGGCAAGGCTTTTGACCTTGGACTTCCTAGTATCTACAACTAGGAGAATTAAATTTCTGTTCTCTTTCTCTGTATCTCTTTCTCCATTTACCCCTTTCCTCCCTCATTCTTTCTAATCATACTCTTGTCTTTATTTCTTTTTCTGTTTTTATGTGGGTGTTCATGTGTGTATGCCTGTGGGTATGTCTGTGTATGGTGTGTATGTCTATGTGTTTGTGTGTGTGTATGTTTGATATGTGTCTATGTGTGTGTGTGTCTGTGGTATGTGTGTGTGTGTCTGTGGTGTGTGTTTGTGTGTGCCTGTGTAGTGTATGTCTGGTATATATCTGTGGTGAGTGTGTGTGTCTGTGTGTGTGAGGTGTGTGTGTATATGTCTGTGTGTATGTGATGTGTGTGTCTGGTATGTGTCTGTGATTTGTGTGTGTGTCTCTGTGGGTTGTGTATATATATTGGGTATGTGTTTTGGTATGTGTGTGTGTGTGTCTGTGGTGTGTATGTCTCTGTGTGTTTGTTGGATGTGTGCATCTGGTATGTGTCTGTAGTTTGTGTGTGTCTGTGATGTGTGTATGTCTGTGTATGTTTGAGGGCTATATGTGTCTGGTATGTGTCTATAGCTTGTGTGTGTTTGGTATGTGTCTGTGGTATGTGTCTGTGTCTGTGTATGTATGTTTGTGTCTGTGGGTTGTTTGTATGTATCCAGTATGTGTCTGTGGTGTGTGTATGTGTCTGTGGTATGTGCATGTCTGTGTGTGTCTGTGGTGTGTGTGTGTGAAGTATGTGTGTGTGTGTAATATGTGTGAGTGTGTGCTTACGTGGTGTGTGTATCTGTGGTGGATTTGACACAGTGTGCATGTGAAGGTCAGAAGACAATGTGTGAGAGAGTATTCTTTCTTGCTACCGTATGGGCTGGGATCAAACTCAGATCATCAGGCCTGGCAGCAAGTGCCTTTTACCTGCTGGATCATCTTGCAGGCCTAGTCTCCTTTCTTCTTGCATGAGATTATTTCTCAGGCAATCCAAGCTGGCCACAGATTTGCTAGGTAGCCAGGGATGACCTTGAACTTCTGATCCTCCTGCTTCCTCCTCCAGAGCATCAGAATTCCAAGTGTGTACTATAGCACACCGGGGTTAAGCCTCCAATCTACATAAAGCCCCATCCGAGGTCTTCCGTTACAGTAGCACAAAGCAAAACCAGACCCCAGGTATTCATTACAAAAGCTCTTATAACCGAGGGAGAACCCAGTGCCTCTGTCTCCAAGGAAGGTCTGGGGAGGACTATAGGAGGCAAATTGTTTTTTGTGCTCTGCAGAACCCAGGCTGGGCTTTGAAGAATCGGCTGCCTTCCTTGGTGTTGCTTGGCTGAGTCAGAGAGTTTTCCAGCTGGGCTGCCTTCCAGGCAGGCAGGCAGGCAGGATCCAAGCCACTTCTGCTTTTCCTTTTAGCACTTGGACCCAGGTGCCTGATGGATGGAGGGGCTCAGGAGCTCCCTCCTCCAGGAACTCTGCCTAGCACAGCCGGGCAGTACTGTTGTCATTAGGAGGTATAAAATCCTAATTTATATTGCTGGGAGGGTAATTTATACACTAATGTAAATTTCTTTTACTGCTGATTTTTTGAGCAATTGATGTGCGATTATTCCCAGCTCCCTTCCAAGGCAATTCTAAAGCCATGGCTGCTAATACCTTAATATTCTCTGTGATTGCCAGCCATGATATTTTTCCCGGATCAAATGGATCCAGTGGGGTTTGACATAATTGGGTTAAAGATTTTTTTTTTCCCTTTTGCTTTCTGAGGCTTTTAGATTTGTTAGGCTGAGTGGGGAGGGGGAAGTGAAGGCACAGGCTTTTTGTTAGTGCTGTAATTTACTGAGTTACAGAACTCTATTCTTCTCTTGTCGTGTGTGTGTGTGTGTGTGTGTGTGTGTGTGTGTGTGTGTGTGGTATGCATGTGGAGGCCACAGGACAACCTTGGTTGTTGTTACTCGGTTGCTATCTACCTTGGTCTTGTTGTTGTTTGTTTGCTTTTTTATTTTTATTTTTATCTTTTTGGTTTTTGGAGACAAGGTTTCTCACTGAACCAAGTAAGTGAGACTGGGATCACCCCATCTCCAGTGATCCTGTCTCTACCTCTCCAGTGCTGGGATTATGAGCACATGCCACTGTGCCTGGCCTTTTTTTTTTTTTTTTTCTAATGTGAGTTATAGATGAACTCAGGCCTTTATTTTTTCAATGAAAACACTTTACTTACCGGGCCGGCCCCCCACCCTTTTTTTTTTTTTTTTTTTTTTTGAGATAGAGTTTTGTATAGCTCAGGTTTGCTTGAGTTTGCTGTGTAGCTGAGGTTAGCTTTTAGTATTCATTTACCTCTCGAATGCTGGGATTACAGGTGTGTGTCACCATGTCCGGCTCACTGGGGTTTTTGAGACTGAGATCTCACTATGTAACCCAGGCTGATCTTGAGCTCATAATCCTCCTGCCTCAGCATTCCAAGAACTGTGGCAATAGACATATGCCACCATAATTTATGGTTAAAGTACAGATGTATTTATGAAGCAAGCCTTGGTGGACATGGAATGTTCCAGAGCCTTGATTTCGGGTTTCTCCAATAGCACCAACTGTAAAAACACATTTCTGTGATATGTTAGAATTGGAGTTCAGCAACCCTCCAATCCCTCACTAGGAGAGTCTAGACAGGGGCTCTACCACTAAGCCACGCCCCCAGCCCCTCACTGGGGGATTCTAGGCAGGGGCTCTACCACTGAGCCACGCCCCCAGCCCCTCACTGGGGGATTCTAGGCAGGGGCTCTACCACTGAGCCACGCCCCCAGCCCCTCACTGGAGGATTCTAGGCAGGGGCTCTACCACTGAGCCATGCCCCCAGCCCCTCACTGGAGGATTCTAGGCAGGGGCCACTGAGCCACACCCCCAGCCCCTCACTGGAGGATTCTTGGCAGGGGCTCTACCACTGAGCCATGACCCCAGACCCTCCCTGGGGGATTCTAGGCAGGGGCTCTACCACTGAGCCACGCCCCCAGCCCCTCACTGGGGATTCTAGGCAGGGGCTATAGCACTGAGCCACGCCCCCAGACTCTCACTAGGGGATTCTAGGCAGGGGCTCTACCATTGAGCCATGGTCCAGAACTCTTTACTTTTTAAGTACATAAGTAAATAATTTTAAAATGAAATTAGTTTTTAAAAAAACCCATAAATGATGTCCTGAGGAACTACAGCTAATATTACCCTCTGGTCCTCATCCATGTACACAGACCCAAGATGTTCAGAATCCACTAACCAGGGACAGAGAGATAAGAGGGTCAGCTCAGGCAGTCACTGCCAACTGGGCAAGCTGCGTGTGACCAGGCAGGGAGAGAAAAAATTTTTTTCCCTGAAACATGATTGTCATCTCTGTCAAAACAAGTGACCAGTCAAAACGTTTCTCAGTCCAGTGAGTTGTTGGCCACAAGCTGTGTAGCCCGGACAGGTCTTGACCTCATAACTTTCCTACCTCCACCTTCTGAGTGTTAGTATGACAGGTTTGTGTCGCTACTCCTGGCTAGAATTATTCTTAGCACAGAGAGTTGATTGACTTCAGAACTGTACACAACCTGCGACTCATTCACGGCAGTTTTAGCACAAGCTTAAGTTTTTTCCTTTTCCTTGCGGTTTTTCAGTTATTTACTTTTAATTAAGCCGTGTGGTTATCTCTGTGTGGTTACGTGCACTCGAGTGCTAATGCCTATGGAGAACGCAAGAGGGCATCAGATCCCCTAGAACTTAAGTTACAGTTGGTTGCAAATCACCCAACACGAGTCCCGGGAACCAAACTTGGGCTCTCTGCGACAGCAACAAGTGTTCTTAACCACTGAGCCATCTCTCAGCCTTCTTTCTAATATCTTAATTATTTTAAATTTAAAATCACAGTGCGTGTGTGTATATCTTGGTATGTGAATGAAAGCATGCTATAGCCTACGAGGTTCCTGGTGATTCTCCTATTCCACCTGCCCATCTCTTTATAGGGATGTCAGGACTACAGATGTACACCACTGTCTGGCTTTTTTTTTTTAATGTGGGTTTGAAGGATTGGGTTCAAACTGTCAGGATCACACAGCAAGCATTTTGACCTTCCGAACCATCTCGCTGGCCTGAGGAATGTTTTGAATAGTCACTTGTTCTGACGGAGAGGACAATCATGTTTTGAACAAAACCAACTTTTCTCTCTCTGCCTGGTCGTATCCAGCTTGCCCAGTTGGCAGTGACTGCCTGAGCTGACTCCTTTATCTCTGTGTTCTTGTTTAGTAGACACTGAATATCTTGTGTCTGTGTATATGTATGAGGACCAGAGGGTAACATTAGCTGTTGTTCTTCGGACATCATTTATGTTTTTTAAATTACATTTATTTTTATTTTAAAATTATTTACTTATTATTTTGTGTGTATACAATGTGTGTGTGTGTGTATACCTTAGCACACATGTGCTCACGCATGATACTAGCTTTGTGGGGTAGGGTCTCTCTCTGGCTATCTTTTTTTTTTAAATAACTAAATGGATCTTTTAATTAATTAGTTAATTTTATTTATATGAGTACACTGTAGCTGTCATCAGATACACCGGTAGAGGGCATTGGATCCCATTACAGATGATTGTGAGCCACCATATGGTTGCTGGGAGTTGAACTCAGGACCTCTGGAAGAGCAGTCACTGCTCTTGACCTCTGAGCCATCTCTCCAGTCCATCTCTGGCTATCTTTATGTGGGTTTTGGGGATGGGACTTAGACTGCAAAGTCTGTGTGTGAAGCACCTTTAATAGCTGTGCCATCTCACTGGTCATTCACCTGTTTTCTGAGGTCTCCTGGATCTCAGTAATTAGGTAAGGCTGGGTGGTCAGTAAGCACAGGGATCCTCCTGTCTCTACCTCTCCAATAAGGATTACAAGTGTGTATCACTATGCTTGGCTTAAAGAAAAAATATCTCTGTCTACCTACCTATCTACCTATCCACTTGCCAGCCAGTCTATTTATATGTATATATGTGCTTGGCATGTGAGTCTATGTGGTATACATGTGATACGTGTGTATGGGTGCATGACCTCATGTGTGCAGCGACCAGAGAAAGATGTTGTCCTGATGTATTACTCTCTACCTTATTCCTTTGAGACAGGGCCTCTCATTGAATCTGGAGCTAAATCATAAATTGAATCATTGAGCCTATGATGGATAATCTTGGTGCCAGCCTGATACACTTGGAAAGAAGAATGTGCCTTCCTTTCTGATTGATGTAGTGAAGGGCCAGCCCACTGTGAGCCTGGGCTATGTAAGAAAGGTAGCTGGGTTTGAGCAAGAGCAAGTGAGCCAGTGAGTGACATCCCTCTGTGGTTTTTTCCTTTAGCTCCTGTCTTTGGCTTCATGATGAACTGTAGCCAGAAAGCTAGCATAAACCCTTGCCTCCCCTGGTTGCTTTTGGTCATGTTATTTATCTCAATAACAGAAAACAGACTAGAGAAGAGCCTCCATGATCCTCCTGTCCCCATGTTTCCATAATGCAAGGATTCCCGGTGCACATAGCCACGCCCACCTTTTATGTGGATGCTAGCGATTCAAAGTCCAGTCTTCTTGCTTGCAGAGCAAGTACTTAGTTCTCTGAAAGCTCTCCCCAGTTCCTGGATTCTGCATTTCTGAAGGACATAGAGGGTGGACTAGTGACCTAAGATGTTTACCTAAGAGGTTGCCTGGAGTCTGTGGTGCATTTTGATTGTGGACTTGATTGGACTGGAGAGACACCTGGAAATTTGTAACGCGTACTTCTGGGTATGTCCTGGGAGAATTTGGAAGATCAATCTTGAATATGGACAGAAATATCCCACAAGCTGGGGGCCAGATTAGAATAAATGAGGAGGAAGGATGAAACTCCTTGGCACAAACACACTCTCCTGTTCCCGGCCTCTGTGAGGTGAGCAGCCTCCACCGCGTGTTTCCACTGTCGTAATGGCCCACTTCACCATAACTGCAATGTGACAGAGGCAGCCACCCTGCACTGAGCCCATTGAAACTCTGAGCCCAGTTAAACCCTTCCTCCTGCAAATTCTTTTTAACCTCGGGTATCTGTCACAGTAATGAGAAGTCTGGGCAACACACAGTCTCCAAGAGAGCTGGGGGCACTTCTAGGCTCAGCTAGAGAGGACCCACCGGACCATTCTCAGCACCATTTTCTCTTAATTAGTTCTAATTTCTCTGTCACCATTATGTGCTGACATTCAAAGCCTTCAAGTCCCTTTAAGCAGCTGGCAGAAGCTGGCTTCAGTAATCTTGCCCATTCCTGCCTATTGAACATTGCTGTTTGCTTTAGAGATGATGCAGGCATGTAAGTGCTCTTAACCACTGAGCCATCTCTCCAGCTCAAACGTTTTGTTTCTTTTGAGACAGGATCTCACGAGCCTAGGCTGGTCTTGAGTTGACTATGTAAGTCCAAGATGGCTTTGAACTCCTATACCTGTCTCATACATTTCAGTTCTATAATACGAGTGTGACCAAGGGGCTATCAGAATTCTCCTCCTGTCCCCTTGCCCAAGGCTTGGCCTGAGACAAAGTGGTCATAGTCTGATGGGAGGCTGAGAGGGCTATGTCTGTGTTCTGTGGTACTATGTTCTCTGGGACAAGGATACAGAATTATCTTGGCTCCCCAAGCCTCCAGATGAGTCTATAGGGGAGTTTCCTGAAAAGATTAACTGAGTAAAGAAGATTCTTTCCCGGGTTGGCCAGCGAGAAAAGCAGGTCTGTATTGCCTACCTGCTTTCTCTTCTCTCTTGTCATCTACCCTTTGCCGGCAGGACTCTTGTCAACCTTCTGATGTGGACTAAAGACCAGAAGCTTCAGGATTCCTATTGCCCTTCAGAGGTTGGGTTCTCAACATCTTTCAAAACTTTTCTTTCTTTTCTTTTTAAAGGCATGCAGTGGTGGTGTTTGGACTGCATGTATGTCTGTGTGAGGGAGTCGGATCCACTGGGACTTGTGTTACAGACAGTTGGGAGCCGTCATGTGGGTACTGAGAATTGAACCTGGATCCTGTAAGTGCTCTTAACTACTTAGCCATCTCACCAGCTCAAATTTTTTATTTCTTTTGAGACAGGATCTCATGAGCCCATGCTGGTCTTGAATTGACTATGTAAGTCCAAGATGGCTCAGACTTCTGATTCTCTGCGTCTGTCTCCCCACGTGAATTAATGTATCACTGGGGTAGAATCCATGGGTTCATGCTTCCCGAAGGAGCTGGATTCTGATGGTGATTGTATTGTTGTTACCTTTTCTATTGCTGTGATAAAACACATGACCAAAAGCAGCTTGTAGAAGGAAGAGTTTATGTGGACTTATGGTTCTAGAAGGATAAGAGTCCACCATGGAGGGGAGGCACGTCAGCAGGCAGCAGGCAGCAGGCAGCAGGCAGCAGGCAGCAGGCAGCAGGCAGCAGGCAGCAGGCAGCAGGCAGCAGGCAGCAGGCAGCAGGCAGCAGGCAGCAGG
>NW_021604614.1:3125097-3126552 GCF_004785775.1 Grammomys surdaster
GCAGGCAGCAGGCAGCAGGCAGCAGGCAGCAGGCAGCAGGCAGCAGGGAGCAGGCAGCAGGAATGGCAGAAGTCAGGAGCAAGAAGGGGAGAGTTCACATCTTTAACTTCAGGCGTAAAACAGAGAGCATAAACTGGAAGCAGGGAGAGGCTACTAACACTCAAAGCCCGCCCCTAGTGACGTACTTCCTCTAGCTAGGCTGTATCATCTCTACAAAGATTCCTACCAACTGGGACTAAGTGTTCATTCACATGCCCGCGTCTACGGGGTCATTTCTCACTCAAACTACCACACTCCCCATCCTCTTCCTCCCTCATCCTCTCTCTTACTCTTTTCTTTCTTCTTCCTCCCTCCTCCCCCATCATATTCTACCCTTCTTCACTCCTCCCACCAATCCCTATTTCCACCTCCATCCCTCCTCCTCTTCCTTTCTTCCCCTCTTTCCCCTTCCCTTATCTTTGTTATCCTCCCCACCTCCTCTCTTCCCCTCCCCACCTTCTCTTTTCCCCTCCTCCCCTTTCTCATCCCCTCCTGCTCCCCTCTCTTCTCTCCTCCCCCTCCTTACCACTCTCCTTATCCCCCTCATCAGCTCTTTCCTCCTCCCCCTCTTGGACTCTCTCCTCCCCCTCTTCTCACTGCTCCCCCTCCTCCCCTTCCTCCTCCTTCCCCTTCATTTCTTTTCCTTTTCTTTCCCCTCTCCTCTCCCAGCTTCCTCTCCTGGATATACTCTTCAGATGGATGGTCCTTGCTGAGCCCAGAGAGAAGAACTCTTCTACATTCAGGGTGTGATGGCCATTCTTGCTTGTCAGCTTGGCTACATCTGGAAGTAACTAAAAATCCAAAAAAATGGAGGGCACAACTATGAAGGATTTTTTTTTTTTTAGGTTTTTTGAGACAGGGTTTCTCTGTGTAGCCCTGGCTGTCCTGGAACTCACTCTGTAGACCAGGCTGGCCTCGAACTCAGAAATTCACCTGTCTCTGCCTCCCAAGTGCTGGGATTAAAGGCGTGCGCCACCACTGCCCGGCTAACTATGAAGAATTTTATTTTATTTTTTTGGCTTAATTTGAAGTAGGTGGATCCATTTTTATTTCTGACCTTTGAGGTAGGAAGACACATGCCTTTAATCAGTCAGAAAGACACACATTTAATCTGGGCCATACCTTCTGTTGGAAGCCTATATAAGGACATGGAAAAATTATACTTTTGCTCTTTGCTTGCCTGATCTTGCCTTATTAGCACATCCATTCCTTCACTGGTATTAGAACCTAGGGACTCTTAGGGATTCTAGAGTACACTGAAGACCAGCTGAGACATCCAGCCTTGAGGACTGAGCAACTACTGGATTCTTGGACTTTCTATTCACAGCCAGCCATTGCTAGATTAGCTGGACCACAGCACATGCATATATATATGTATATGTATATGTATATGTATATGTATATGTATATGTATAT
>NW_021604614.1:3131552-3133978 GCF_004785775.1 Grammomys surdaster
GCCCAGGACAGTATTTGTGTGGAAACCAGAGAACAACTTTTGGAGGGTCAATCTCTCCATTCATCATTAAGGATTCAGGAGATCAAATTCAGTTGTCAGGCTTGGTAGCAAGGCCTTTATCCATTGAGCCATCTCACTGGCCCACCTTGTCATTTGAGATAGGGTCTCTCAGTACAACCTGGAATTCACCAAGTAGGAAAAAAATGACTGGTTAGCGAGCCCCAGGGTTCTGTCTCTGCCTCTCCAGTGATGGTATTGAACATCACCATAGCTTTGGTGTTTCTTTGTTTGTTTGTTGTTCTGAGAATCAAGCTCAGGTCCTGCTGTTTGAGCAGCAAACACTTTACCAACTGAATTATCTCCCAGCTCTGGCACACAAACATTCTTTGGGTTAAAGCCCTCAAAAGATATTGAGAGAGCAAAGGTGTTTCTTCACCTTCTAATTGCTTTTCCTGTTAGCTTTAACTGTCAACGTGACACAGCTTAGAGTTACCTGAGAAGGGAATCACAGTTGAGGGGTTTCCCAGATCAGATTGGCCTGCGGACATGTCTCTTGGGGATTACCTTGATTGTTAATTGATGTAAGAGGGCCCAGTCCACTGTGGGTGGCACCATTCCCTGTGCAGGTGGTCCTGGGCTGTATAAGAAAACTGTTTGGTCATGAATTTGTGAGCAAGCCAACAAACAGTATTCCTTCATGATTTCTGCTTCAAATTCCTGAATTTGAACATGAATTTCCTTTTCCTCCCCTAAGTTGCTTTTGATCAGAGTATGTCTGTTGTTATGACAGCAACAGAAAGAAAACTAGAACTACAAATGACCTGAGGTTTGTCTTGTACTCTGCCTTTAGTTCTTGCTTATCCACTGAGGAGATGGTCCAAGACTCCTTGTGGCTGTATAAAGTCTGGATGTTCCTGAGTCATCTGTCTTGTTCTTTTCCTTTACATGGTTTGACGTGATGGTGAAATGTCCCTCACGGGGTCATGTGCATGAACTCTTAGTCCCCAGCTAGGCACTCTATTTTGGGTAACAGTGGAAGTTTTGGGGCAGAAGGCATAGCTGGTAGAAGTAAGTCACCAAAGGAAGGCTTCGAGAGTTATAGTCCAGCCCCATTCCTGTTCCTCTTCCTGTTTTCTGATCCACCAATGTGTGAGAAGCCTCCCCGGACACTCTCACTGCTGTAGACTTCCATCATGCTTTCCTACAATGTTGGACTGAAGCTGTGAGCCAAAAGAAATCTTTCCTCCTTTAAGTTGATTGATGAAAAACTAACATAATTCTGTTAGGTAGGTTTTGTTACTGTGATAAAGTAACTGGGCAAAAGAGCAGGAGATTCTAGACAAGCACTCTACCACTAAGCCACGCCCCTAGCCCCTCACTGGGGGATTCTAGGCAGGGGCTCTACTACTGAGCCACGCCCCCAGCCCCTCACTGGGGGATTCTAGGCAGGGGCTCTACCACTGAGCCACGCCCCCAGCTCCTCACTGGGGGATTCTAGGCAGGGGCTCTACCACTGAGCCACGCCCCCAGCCCCTCCCTGGGGGATTCTAGGCAGGGGCTCTACCACTGAGCCATGCCCCCAGCTCCTCACTGGGGGATTCTAGGCAGGGGCTCTACCACTGAGCCACGCCCCCAGCTCCTCACTGGGGGATTCTAGGCAGGGGCTCTACCACTGAGCCACACCCTAGCCCCTCACTGGGGGATTCTAGGCAGTAGCTTTAAACACTGAGCCATACTTTCACCCTCTTTTGATTTTTTTATTTTGATACAGGTTTTACTTATTTGATCAGATTATCTTTGAACTCACTCTGTAGTTTTGGCAGTCCTTGAACTTGTGATCCTCCTATGTCAGTGTCCCTAAGTAGCTGGAATGATAAATTCCAAAGTCAGGGCAGATGGACAAGGAAAACTCTTCTTTAATGATTCTTACTCGGGTGATTCTTAGGCATTGTGAGCTGTAGTGAGAGTCTTGTTCTGTGTTCCCGTAGCTTGGGGAGGTGGCCAGTGGTGGTAGATCATTGTTGTTTTCACACAGTGCTGGTCACTCAGGGCCTTGGCAATACTCTTTGTGTGCCAAAGATTTGGGGAAGTGCCCTGCTACACCTGTATGTGTATTCTTCTTTCTTTTATTCCCCCCTTTAGAGACATCCTTCCTCACTCACTAATTCTTTCTGTGTTTTGCCTCTCTAGTTTTTTAATCTCCATCCACCCACCCGTCCACCCACCCATCCACCCATCCATGCATGCACCTATACACCCATCTACCCACTCATCCATCTACTCATTTATGCACCCATGCATCCACCCATCAACCCACCCATCCCTCTACCCATCTGTGCACCCATCCATCCACCCACCCATCTATCCATCCACCCATCCATCCACTCATGCATCCACCCATGCACCAATACACCCATGTATCTATC
>NW_021604614.1:3133988-3136158 GCF_004785775.1 Grammomys surdaster
ATGTATCCATCCACCCACCCATGCACACATCTGTCCACCCATCCATCTACCCACCCATCCATCCACTCATTCATCTACCTGTCTTTCTCTGTCATTCTGTTATCTATCTATCATCTTTCCATTTGCCCTCCACCCTCTCTGATCTGCCCTTCAATTCAACTCTGCATTGACCAGTCCATCCACTTGCCCATGGATTTCTATAGCAGGAATTCAGGATGCAGACAAACCTCACAGGGAGCTGAGTTTTCCTGAGGTAGCACTAGAGGTAGTTATAGACCACTCTTTAGAGTTGCCTCCCCTTGTGAGGGCTCCGTTTCCTTGTCCATAAAAAAAAAAAGTGGAGTTGGGGCTGGAGGGTTAGCTAAGTGGTTAATAGCATTTGCTGCCCTTATAGAGGACCTGAGTTTGATTCTCAGTACCCATAAGGTGGCTCACAATGGTCTGTAACTCCAGCTCCAGAGGATCCAATATCCTAATCTGACTTCCATAAACCTCAGGCACACATATGTGCACATACATACATGCAGGCAAAAATGCATACACATAAAAAGAAATAACTCTAAAAAAAAAAAAGCGGAACTGAACCAGATGTCCCAAGTGTCCATGAGTACGTGGAGCTTGGAAACCTCCTGGATCCTCTTTAGTGGAGACTCCAGGCTCTCATTCCAACTTGAGAACTGTTTTTGCAGCCACAACTGGGTCTCTGGGGTAGCGGGGAAGCCAGAAGCCAAGAGGCCACCTGGCACGAGTGAGCAATGAGAACTGGAATGATTTGTGAGGCCATAGTGGAGGGTGGCAGGACTGGGGTTTCCCGGGGCGGCTGGCATGCTCTGACATCTGCTATTTTTCACTTCAGTGTGTCTGATTGGCTCCAGATGGGCCCCTGTAGACTGTTTTCAGCTGTGCTTGGAAGTGTGCCAACTGGCTGCGTCTTATCTTCGAGACCTCTCAGTGGCATTGGACTTCATCCTAACTGCCAAAGCCAAGAGGCCAGTGGATGTTACAAGAGGACCCTGATTCCAAAGGACCCCTTGTTCCCCTGAGCAGCTACCCTCAGTTCAAAGACACCCTTGCCCTAGATTTTGCAGGGGTGGTGTGTGTATGTGTGTTGTGCTCGGCAGAGCTGGATTATGGCAAAGCTCCCAGCTTGAGGGAGGCTGTTGCGTTAGGTCAGCCAGTTCTCTGGGCTAATGCCTGTTTTTCTTCTGCAGCCCACAGGAAATCTGACCTCACTGAAGGGAGTTGGGCAGTGGTCCTAGTCTCTAACATTTTTTTTTTCTTTCACAGATCCCTTTAGCCTCAACTGGCTCATAACCTTGGGGGACAAAAACCATTTGCTTTCTGAGTCTTTCACAGAACAGTTTGGCAGAGGGAGAAAGACCCCTGGCCAGACATCAGGACACTGAGTGGAAACAGGAATTAGTAGTTTCCAGGCCAAGTGACTTTAGACTTTCTAGGACCTAAGTTTTCTCTATTGTAACTGAAGACACTTTTCTGTTTCTTTGTGCATGCATATGCACACACGAGGACGCCAGAGGAGAACCTAGGGTGTCATTACTTGGTTACCATTTATCTTGTTTTTTGAGACAGGGTCTTTTTGCTGGCCTACAACTCACAGACTAGGCTGGGATGCTGCTGCTGAGTCTCAGTGATCCACTTGCCTCCACCCTTCCAACCCTGGGAGAACAAGTGTGTGTCCCCACACCTAGATGGCTGCCTCCCTCCCTCCCTCCCTCCCTCCTTCCCTTCCGTGTGTGTGTGTGTCTGTGTCATTGTGTGTGTGTGTGAGAGAGAGAGAGAGTCTTTGTGTTTCTGTGTGTGTGTGTGTCGTTGTGTGTGTGTGTATGTGTGTGAGAGAGAGAGAGAGAGAGGAGAGAGAGAGTCTTTGTGTTTCCGTGTGTGTGTCTGTGTCGTTGTGTGTGTGTATGTGTGTCTATGTTTGAGTATATATTTGTGTGTGTGTGTGTGTGTGTGTGTGAGAGAGAGAGAGAGAGAGAGAGAGAGAGAGTATCTATCTGTGTGCCTTGGTGTATCTGTGTGAGAGAGAGTGTGAATGGGTATGTGTGTCTGAGTCTGTCTCTGTCTCTGTGTGTGAGTGTATGTGTGTCTTTCTGTGTATGAGAGTGTGTCTCTGTCTCTGTCTCTCTCTCTCTGTGTCTGTGTTAGAGTA
>NW_021604614.1:3136168-3141428 GCF_004785775.1 Grammomys surdaster
CTCTGTGTCTGTGTTAGAGTATATATGTATGTATGTGTGTGTGAAAGAGAGTATCTATCTGTGTGCCTTGGTGTGTCTGTGTTTGTGCTTGTGTCTGTGTGTGTGAGAGAGACTGTGAATGGGTATGTGTGTCTGTCTCTGTCTCTGTGTGTGAGTGTATGTGTGTCTTTCTGTGTGTGAGAGTGTCTCTGTTTCTCTCTCTCCCTCTCTGTCTCTCTTTCTGTCTCTGTCTCTCTCTCTGTCTCTCTCTGTCTCTCTCCCTCTCTCTCTCTCCCTCTCTCTCTCTGTCTCTCTGTCTCTCTGTCTCTCTGTCTCTCTCTGTCTCTCTGTCTCTCTGTCTCTCTCTCTCTCTCTCTCTCTCTCTCTCTCTCTGTGTGTGTGTACACAGCCCATGTATGGAGGTCAGGGGACAACTTTGTGGGTTTGTTTCTCTCCTTCTACTTTTTATTTGGGTTCCAGGGACTTTACTCAGATCGTTAGACCTGTGCAACAAATGCCAATACCCACAGAGCGTTTAGCTGGCTCACGCCTGGCTTTTTCACATGGCTCTGGGCATGGGATTCAGTTCCCAAGTTTGTAAGGCAAGCACTTTACTGACAGCTGTCTCCCCAGCCCACCATTACCTTTGTGAAATTGACGATCCGTTTCCTGCAGAGTTGAACACTCCTGCACCTGGTGTCTCCAACTTCCTGAGGTGGAAACACAAGTAGAGGAGTGGGAAATGCTATGAAACTGTCATTTCAGGACAGTGTCTCAGCTGTGACAGTCCCAAATGTAAGGGTTTGAATGTGGAATGTCCCCGACAGGTTCACATACTCTACACTCAGTCTCCAGCTGGTGGCGCTGTACTCCCGATCTCCAGCTGGTGGCGCTGTTTTCGGAAGGGTGTGGGAACTTTGGGAGCTGGAGCCTCACTGGAGGAAACAGCTCATCGGGCAGGGGGTGTGTGGGGAGTAGGCCTAGAGCTATTTCATCCTTGGCTGTTTCCAGTCTAACTCTCCACTTTCCAGTCATCTCTTCCATCCCGTCTGCCTAGCGTCTATGGACTGAAACCTCTGAAACCGTGCACGCAGATAAATCCTTCCTCTTTAAGTTAGGTATTGAGCCACTAACAAGAATAAGAAACCCACTTTCTGCACGGGCATTTGCCAAGCATATTTTCCCTAGAAACACAGAGCTCTGACCTTGCAGGACTTAGGTGGGGGAACCCACAGGGGTAGATCACTGTGGTCCCTGGAACAATTTCAGCTGGGTTAATAAAGTTAGGGACTTGACTTTCACACTGGGTTTTCTCCTCTTAATTTCACTAGATAGCTCACCCCTCCAGGCTCCCCACCCGAGTCTATTTGGGTTACTATAACAGTATGCTGGTTGACTTAAACAGCAAACTGGCATACTTGACACTCTGGAGGCTGGGAAGCTCAGTGTGCTGGCAGAAGTCACGTCAAGCGAGTATCCAATTTCTTGTTCATAAATGAATGTCTTATTCTGTCCTGTGACATAGACATAAGAGCTCTCTGGGGTCTTCATACAAGGGCACAAAGGCCATTTGTGAGGGGTCCATCCCCATGACCTCTCAAAGGTTCTACCTCCTAAAATTAGCACCATACTGGGGGTTAGAAAGTCAACATGTGGAGTCTGAAACACAAATACTCAGTTCATAATGATCCCCTCCCACAAGTGTAGGTCCAAGTTCATCACCCATGGGTCTCTCCTCTTCCTCTTCATTTTCTGCTTCTGCTTCCGTTCTCACATCTTCCTCCTCCTTCTCCTCCTCCTTTTTCTCTTGACTCCTTCTAATGGTGCACATTTTTCTACACAGTGCTGGGCTTCATAAGAAAGAACATGTTCACTCAAGTAAATAATGAACTTGAACCATGTTGTCCCAGCCCATACTCCCTTCTCTCCTTCCCCTCCCTACTCTTCCTTCTTTTCCTTTTATTACACTTAGTTTTTTTTTTTTTAATTTGTGTTTGTATATGTGTGTTTGTGTGCATGGGAATGCCATGACATTTGTGTGGAGGTCAGAGACAACTTGCAGGTGTTGGCTCTCTCCTTCCACCTGATGGTTCCTGGGGATTGAACTCAGGTCCTCAGGCTTGGCAGCAGGCATCTTTATACACTGGGGTATTTTGCTTGTTCCAATTTTTCTTAAAGGAACATTCCTTGAATGGCTTAAGGGTTCAAAGGTTTGGACAAGTTTGAGGGTGTGGGTACTTGAGACACAAGATCCTGTTGAAGAGAAAAGCATAGTCCTGCCTGGTTTCCTGGTTCTCTCTCTGTCTCTTTCTTTCTCTTGCTCTTATTTTCACGTATATGGCATGTGTATCATCATGTGTGTGAGGGCGAGTGAGTGCAAGCCCAGTCAGTGTGTGGACATCAGAGGGAAGCTTCCCCCAGTGTTCAGCCTCTCCTTCCAGCTGTTCGAGACAGGGTCTTTTAGTGTTCACTGCTGCCTATGCCAGGCTAGCTGGCCTGGGAGACTTTGACATTCTACTGTTTGGGCCTCCCATCTAGGCTGGGATTATAGATGGATGTGCCGCTCTGTCTGCCTTTTACTGGGGATTTCAACTTAGTGAGGTCAGGCTTGTGTGGCAAGCACTTTACCTACTGAGTTGCCCTCAGTCCTACACTTCTTCTTTTCAATGTCCCTTTGTTGACTGAGGAGGAAGACATATGGCCACACCTTAGCGTCTGGGATTTCTGGATGACTTACGCTGACTCTCTCGGTAGATATTGAAACTCTTCTTCCAGGGATGTTCTTGCCCTGTTGTTTATAACTGGCCTAAGCCAACTTGGTTACCCCAGGGGTATCATCACAGGTTACCCTGCAAACAGAAAGAGGCTACTCGGATCACTTGCAGTGACTACCAATAATTCAAAATGAACGAGGAGTCTGAATTATACCTCACAATGCTTTGGCCAAGTTTTCCTGCTCCCGTACCTTGCCTGACTGTGCAGCCTAGACTCTGACTGGCTTATGTATTCTGAAATGTAATGGCCAAGCAGCTAACTCTCTGGTCACATCCCACGGTAGGCTCCCCAAACCTGAGCAAAGACTGAGGATATGTTCCTTTATTGACCTGTGTCCAAAGATTGCAACCATCATGCCTTGCTTGGCCTGGGCCATGGCTTTCTCATGAGAGGGCCAGACAAGCTTCCATGGGGACTGTGAAATGAACCCTTCTCTATTTTGGAAAAAAAAAATCCATGGAATTGACTTGGGTTATGGTTCAGCAGGTAGATGCTTGCCTGGGTTCCATCCCAACACCGCATAAAATAGATGTGGTAGCACACAATTGTAATTCCAACATCTGTGTGTGTGTGTTTGTATAAGCAGGAAGATTGGGGTTTCAAATTCATCCTCAGCTTCATACAGAATTCGATGCTAGCCTGGGATACATAAGACTCTGTCTCAAACGATGCATGGGGTATGAAAATGAAACCTGCTGCTTAGTCTGGGCTGGGACAGAGAAAGGTAGGATGGCTTTAATCTCAGTCAGTGTGAATCACCCCACAACAGTCATGCCCAGATTCTGGGAGGATCAACCTGCTCCAGATGTGCACAGGCCACAGCATCTTTGAATTTGCTATGTGGTCAATTCTTGATGCTCAGGGTTCTTTCTCTTGTCACATGAATGCTGGGATGCCAGGCATGTACAACAGTGTTCATCTTTTGGGGCTTTGTTTTTAGGTTGAAAATGCAGGTAGATGTCAGGGTGAGCTGTCTGTCCCCAGCCTCATGTTAAGGCTTAATTACTTAATGCAACCAACCAGAAGGAAAGGTCACTGAGAAGTGATAAAATCATGAGGGTATTGCTTTCATGAATGGGTCTTTCTCAAGGGAGTGGATTAAGTCTTTAGGTCAAATGTTCCAACAATGAACCATGCCTCTAACACCTTACTGGGGGATTTTAGGGAGGGACTCTACCACTGAGCCATGCCCCCAGTCCCCGCACTGGGCGATTCTAGGCAGATGCTCTACCACTGAGCCACGCCCCCAGCCCCTCACCGGGGGATTCTAGGCAGGGACTCTACCACTGAGCCACGTCCCCAGCCCCTCACTGGGGAATTCTGGGGAGGGGCTCTACCACTGAGCCAGGTACCCAGCCCCTCACTGGGGGATTCTAGGCAGGGGCTCTACCACTGAGCCACGCCCCCAGCCCCTCACTGGGGGATTCCAGGCACATGCTCTATCACTGAGCCACGCCCCCAGCCCCTCATTGAGGGATTTTAGGCCAGGACTCTACCTACTGTGCCACACCCCTATCCCCTCACTGTGGGATTCCAGGCAGGCACTCTACTATTAAGCTATACCATCAGCCTATTATTTTTGATTTTAGAATTCACAAAGTGTATCCGCTATCATTTGATTCCATCAATATGCAGCTCGACTTCTGTTTTTAATCATGACCGCAGGAACAGAAACACATCTTGTTGGGGGAGTGCTACCTCCATCAAACAAATGCCGAACTCTGCCGTGCCGCCGTCGCGCTGTGATCTTTCTATCTATTCAAAACGGCACTGAATGCTGTGATTTATTAGTGGTAGCCCGGAGAGGAGGAGGAGATCAAGAGAAAAATCAAAAAAATATGCAGACGGTCGGCTTCCAGACAGGCAGAGCGTAAGTGGAAAGATTTTTGTGTTATTTTATTTTCTTTGATTAGCATGTAAGGATTGAACCTATTAGTGGAGTATATAGTGTTATTTGAATCCATACACCCAGCTTTCTCCTCTCTCTTTCTCTGTCCCTGCCCTTACTGTCCCCACCCGTGTGTGTGTGTGTGTGTGTGTGTGTGCGCTCGCATGTGTGCGTGCCAGAGATTGACATTAGGTGTTTTTCTCAATTGTACTCCACTTGATATATTAAGGCAAGCTTTCCCACTTGGATTCAAAGCTCATAGGTTTGGTTAGCTTAGTTAGTCAGTTTGCCCCAGGGATCGCCTGTCTCCACCTCCCCTGCATTGAGAATACAGGTGGGACGCTACACCCATCTGATATTTACAAGGGAGCTAGGGGTCCAAACTCCAGTTCTCATGGTTTTATGGCGAGGGCTTTACTCACTGAACCACCCCCATAGACCCGTTTGTTATGAGACAGGGTCTTTCTGTGAAGCTCAGGCTAGCCTTAAACTCTGCTCCAGCCTTTCAGGGCCTGGGATTAGAGACATGCACCTAGCCCCCCTCCTCTCTTTTACTGTCTCTTTCTTCTCCTTCCTTCCTTCCTTCCTTCCTTCCTTCCTTCCTTCCTTCCTTCCTTC
>NW_021604614.1:3141438-3149670 GCF_004785775.1 Grammomys surdaster
TTCCTTCCTTCCTTCCTTCCTTCCTTCCTTCCTTCCTTCCTTCCTTCTTCCATCTCCCTCCTTTGAAAATTCGCTGTTCTGCCCCTACCCTCGCAGGCTTCATACTCGCCATGTAGCCCAGGCTGGCCTTGAATTCCCGATGTTTGTTCCTGCATCAGCCTCTCATGGGCTCGGATTATAGGTGTGCACCGACATGCCTCACTTCCTTTTCTGCATTACTGAAGCCTTTGGACTCGTATCTTCTTGATCTTCGTCAAGTCCATCACAGCTTATTGGGAACTATAGTCATGTCTCTGGCCTTGAACCTTAGAACTTAGTCCTTCTGTCCAGTTGCACTCCCGTATTCCCTCAGCCTCTGGTATTCTATGACAGTCCTAGCCATGGTGGGTGTTGTAGCAACCTCTGCAGATGCAGTTATCCTTAGGTCACCCCTGATCCCGTCAGCTCCTCTCCTGCACGTCCAGGGAGAGCCATGTAAACACCCTCCTAGCTTCCTCTGCTGAGGTCTCTCAGCATCTCCATTAGAACTGTAGCCCTTTCAGGAGTAGCTGGCTTATTCAGCTGCTTCGATCCTCTCTCTGAGAAGCTTTAGGCCTGTGTATGCCCGGCTAGGTTTGAATGGAGTGATGGTGGCCTAATCCCATGGGCACACAAGAGTTAAGGTGCCAGTTGTGTGTGTGTGTGTGAGTGTGTGAGTGTGTGTATGTTTATACATGCATGTATGCACATGCTCTCATGTGTGCCTCTGTGCATGTGGAGGCCAGAGGCCAAACTGGACTGCTGAAACTCAGGTGCTAATCCACCTCATTTTGGCGACAGGTCTCTTATTGGCCTGGAAGTCTCCAAGCAGGCCTGGCTGGCTGGTCAAACGAGCCCTGGGAATGCAGCTGTCTATATCTCTCAAGCACGCAAATTATTAGGACATGCTACTTATTGCCCAGCCTTTTTTTGTTTTTTGTTTGTTTGTTTGTTTTTTGTTGTTGTTGTTTTGTCGTCTCCCCAGCTCCTCTATTGCAGTTTTAACACCTCAGCACCTCAACTCAACTGACTCCCTGTCTTCATCTCTAAACCCATTCTTTCTGCAGCGGTCCGCATTTCTTTAATAAGAGGTTGAACCTTGCGGTGCCTTCACCGCAAGGTTGCAAGGTTGGAGAGTTCCAGCGACCGTCTCAGTAGCTTCTTCGGCTCAGCGCACCACAGTCAGGATGTCAGCACGCGGCTATACCATGGCCACAGATCACCATCTGAAGAGCTGCCACCTGGTCTTACCCTCACCTTTTTTTTTTTTTTTTTTGGGTCAGGACCACTTCAGTCGTGTCTCCGCATGATCCTATTGTTTGATTCGCTGCCTACTTGGTTCATATTATTTAAAAAACATTTTGCAGTGCTAGGATGGGCCACAGGCATGTGAGTCAGAGTCTTAACACTAAGCTCCATCTCAGTCCAAACTTACAACCCTAGGACGGAGCTCCACTCTCAGCCAGCCTAGTGCTCCATCCCGTGTTCAGAGTTCCACCTCTGCCCAGAGCTCCACCCCATCCAGAGCTCCACCCCCACCTTAGAGCTCCACCCCATCTCAGAGCTAACCCCCACCCCAAGTCTTGTGCTCCACCTCCAGTTCAGAGCTCCACCCCCAAGCCTAATGCTCCGCCCCCAGTCTGGTCCTCCACCTCTGCCCAGAGCTTCACCCCCAGCCCAGCTCTTAGAAAGATGTTACCCACTGTATCCTTAGCAGAGGGTGAGTTCTTACATTCTAGGCCCCAAGCACGAGTTCATTCCTTTTTCCTTTGAGAGTCTAGGTTCTTGATTGCCTGCTCAGGGGTCCTTGAAATCCCACGTTGCCACGTGGGAACCTTGCTTCACGACTCCTGTTGCTCCTGTAGGTAGTGAGATCGCACTCAGGTTGGCAGCCTTCCCCAGTCAACAACTGCCTCCAGAAAGCTTAATGCATCGCGGTACAATACGCAGCTTTAACCAGTAGATGGCACTGTGGTTGTTTCCAAAAGGCAGCTGAGGCTTTTGGAGAAAGAAAAAGTCCAAATGGCAGCAACAGCTGCACTCCGAATCCTGCTGGGAGCTTTCAAAAGCATTAACCCCTGAGTGGTAGGGAAGCAGGAACTGGAGGCAGAGGGGATCTTAACCCCCGGAGGCCAGGCCAGAGGAGCAAAGGCGAGCGCAGGCAGGAGAAAGCAAACTGCAGGGGGCCCTTTCTTAGGGACAGCCAGGGGCTCAGTTAGCCCCTGGGTGGGGTTTGGAGCCACTCTGCTTCTCCGTTGGGGGTGCTTTTCTAGAGATGAATGCAGCTGGGAGCCCCGTGCTGACTGTGTGAGAATGCCCTGCAGTCTCTTTTTAGTACCCACTTTGGGCCACTAATTTAAATCGTGGCTCTTCTACCCGTGAAGGCCAGGAACATTTCTTGTTCATTTGTGTTGGTTTTCAGTTGCCTCAGAAACAGTTGTTGAACCAATGTCTAATTGATTAGATGGATAAATAAATCTTGGATTTGCCGGGAGGGAATTCTTCCTTTTGTAGGGAATTGAACCATGCACCTCCCCGTGTGTTAGGTAAGTGTTCTATCACTGAGTTTCAGTCCTGAGAATCGGTAACCCCCCACCACCACACCCCACCCCAGGAAACAATAGTGTTAGAGATGTTACTTGTTGGTACAGTGTTTGTGGACTATGTAGGAAGCCTTGAGTTTCATCTCCACCAGCACTGCAAAAACTGGATATGGAAGCACATCCGAGCACTTGGGAGGTGGAAGCAGGAGGTTCAGAAGTTCAAGGTTATCCTCCACTACTGCAGTTCAAGGTCAGCCTGGATTTTTTTGAGGCCCTGATTCATAAATAGATAACTAAGTATATTTTCCAAATTAAAAAAAAAAGGGTTGGGGAGATGGCTCAGTGATTACAATGCTTGTCATACAAGCCGGAGGACCAGAGGTTGGATTCCAAGGACCCACTAAATGCCAGGCGGGTGTGGCAGCATGCCTGTAATTGCAGCTTGCCTATGATTCCAGCCTCTGAACTTAGAGATACTTAGAGATGGAGGAGCCAGGGAGCACACTGGCTAGAGAGGAAACCAGTTCTATCAGTGAGCTCTGGGTGTAACTGATTAGGTCTCAAGAAGAATGAGGGAAAGAAGCATTGGGGACTATTACACACATACACAGGCACACGCACATGCACACAGACACGCTTACACACACATATGAACATGTGTGCATACTCCACGTACACAGGAAAAGAAATCAACAATAATAATGGCAAACAACAGGACTTCCTGTATGTGGTGGTGAATGCCTTATAGTCCCTGTAGGTTGGGAAGCAGAGGCAGGAGGATGGCCACCATTCCAGGCCACCATGGCCTATATAACGATATGTCTCAACAATACAACATAAGCCCAAACAGGGAATTTCAAATGTGTGCCTCTGTTTCCTTCAGTGCTGACCCTCTCCACTGCATCCACTGCAGTATCTAGAGCTACCCCAAAACGCTGTCCCCACGTCCTCTCTCCATACGTCTGTTCAGATCCGCGCTTCTGAATTCCCTCAGATCCATAGTCATCCCTCTTCAGCAACTTATCTCCATCACACCCTCCCTTGAATTTAAAGGATTTAGTGGGTCATTCTGTCTCCCAGCTAGACACGGGTATATTAGGGCATTAGGTCAGGTCACTCAGGCGATGTGGCAGTCATTATGGCCCAACTCCTCAAGGGTCTTTAAAGAAAAAAAACGATTAAGGAAGAGAGCATTTTCCAAAGAGGGCACACCTAGATCTGTGCCCCTTTACATCTTGTTCTCACTTTCTTTTTCTTTTTTATTCTAAAGCTGGGGATGGAACCTAGGACTTTGTACTTGTTAGACAAGTTTTGTTGCTAAGCCACGCCCTCAGCCCCTCACTGGGGAATCACTGAGGAATCACTGGGGATTCTAGGCAGGGGCTCTACCACTGAGCCACGCCCCCAGCCCCTCACTGGGCAATTCTAGGCAGGGGCTCTACCACTGAGCCATGACCCAACCCCTCACTGGGGGATTCTAGGCAGGGGCTCTACCACTGAGCCACGCCCCCAGCCCCTCACTGGGGGATTCTAGGCAGGGGCTCTACCACTGAGCCACGCCCCCAGCCCCTCACTGGAGGATTCTAGGCAGGGCTCTACCACTGAGCCATGCCCCCAGCCCCTCACTGGGGGTTCTAGGCAGGGGCTCTACCACTGAACCATGCCTCTAGCCCCTCACTGGGGGATTTTAGTTATGAGTTCTACTTAACAACACCCCCAGATGGCCATTGAACTATACCCCTCAGGCATGTTGTTCTGTTCATACATTAGCAAAAAGGAACGTGGACTTGGATACTGCATTGGATTTTCTTATCGCTGTGACAAATACCTGAGAGAAGCACCTTGGTTTAGGAAGCTACTGTTTCTCACATCTGCAGCTCAGAAAGCAGAGAGAATGGAGCCAAAGTGAGAGCAAGCGGTAGCCCTCGTAGCCCCTCTGTTAACAACTTGAGGAGGGGCCGTGTATATCTTGTTAGCTTCAGGAACTTCTTGAGGCTTATGTGTTGTTTACTTCCTGAGTCCTGTGAGCCTCTCTTGCTCCTTCCTGGAAGGAAAGTGAAAACAATTCCCATTCTGAGGAAATATCACTATAGCAGGAGGACAGGACAGAGTGTGATTCGTGGCTAAAATAAAATGAACAATAATTAAGGCTGATGTCTAGAAACTCCTAGTAACAAAGACACCTTGCTCAGAAGGACCTTGAAGAGTACCTGATTTGGGCTCTCGGTTTTATAGCTGGGGAAAATTGAGGCTTAGTCAAATTAAGTCAGCTATGATAGGTCTTACTTATCCCCCAGCTCTGAACCTGGATGTCCATATTTCTAACATGGTGTTTGATCTCTATTCTACAAGAGCTGGGAGAGAAGACAGGTGCTGGAGGTGCTGACATGTAGAGTAGAGGGATCCTTCTCAGGAATAAGATAGGGTAACTGATGATACCCTCATTCTTCCCAAGCTCCTGTGAAGCCCACAGTAGCCTCTGCTTACTGTCTTCAGTTTCCTCATTGTGTTTTGAATGTAAAAGTTGTCCCTGAATGGTTTATGTATTTGAACACGTGCTCCCCAGCTCAGAGCACACGTGTGCACACACACAACTTATAGCACATGTATGCACACACTCACACAGCTGAATGAGTAAATGCAACATGAATATAAAGCAGGAGCTGGAGAGATGGCTCCGCTTGTGCAAGCATGAAGATCTGAGTTCTAATCCTGAGCACCTGTGTAAACAACTAGGCATGACCACACATGTGCCTGCAATACCAGTGTAATGGGGTTAAGTTAGGCTGTGGAGACAGAACAATCATTGGGACTTGTTGGCTGCCAGCCTAGCTTCAGGTTCAACAAGAGACTCTGTCTCAAAGAATAACTTGGAGAGTGATAGAGCAGAAACCTACTCTCCTCTTCTGTCTCCAGACCCCTCTCTCTCTCTCTCTCTCTCTCTCTCTCACACACACACACACACACACACACACACACACACACACACACACAACTTGAAACAAATGTGTAGGGTCATTTTGTCTGCATGTAGGTCTTTGCACCAGTTGTATACCTGGTACCTGAAGGAGCCAGAAGAGGACATTGGAGTCTCTCAAACTGTAGTAACAGGCAGTTGTGAGCTACCATGTGGGTCTTGGGAATTGAACCTGGGTCTTCTGGAAGAGCAACAAGTGCTCTTAACCACGGAGACCTTTCCAGTCCCCATATTTGTGTGTGTGTGTGTGTGTGTATGTAATGCATATACACATTACTGTGTGGTGTGCATGTTGAGACCAGAGCAAGACTTTGTATGTCTTCCTCTATTGCTCTCCACCCTGAGGCAGGGTTTGCCGCCGAAGCAGAAGTACATCATTTTAGGTAGTTGGGGTGGCCAGCGGGCTTGTCTTCACCTCACTGCTGGGTTACAAGCTTTTGCAGCCATATCTTGATTTTGATGTAGATATTGGGGATTTGAACTCAGGTCTCCAGGTCCTCATGCTCCTCTATCCTTATTTTTAATTAACTATTATTAGTTACCATTAGTTTTGTGATGACTGTCTGGTTAGGTTTTTGTCATATCGACACAAACAACAGACATCTAGGAAGAGGGACTTCCACTGACAAAGTGCCTCCATCAGACTGCTTGTTGGCCAGTCTATGGGCATCTCTTCAGTTAATGATTGATGTAGGAGAGCTCATCCTACTGTGAGTGGTGCCCCCTCTGGGCAAGAGGTCCTGGGTAGCACAAGAAAGCAGACAGAACAAGCCATGGGGAACAAGCCAGTGAGCAGCACTCCTTCACGGCTTCCGTCTCAGTTCCTGCCTCTAGTTTCTTTAGTGATGGAGTGTGTCTGAGAGTTTTATGAAGAAAGAAACCCTTCCCTCCCGGAGTTGATCTTGGCCATGGTATTCATCACAGCAGAAGAAAGCAAACTCAGCCAATAATATTTCTATACACATGTGTCACTGTGCTTTCCTGACATTGTTCCCGGGCTTTACCGACCTGAGGCTGGATGCCAGCTTTCACCATGACCTTTGACTCTGGCTCTTGAGTTCCTATGACCTCCATGATGAGCTGAGTCGTTCCTTCCTTTTATTTTTTATTTTTTAAATTTTCTTTTTGTGATTTTATTTATTTTTGTTTTATGTGTATGAGTATTTAATCTGCGTGAGTGTTTGGGCACCACATGTGCGCATTGTCTGTAGAGATCAGAAGGCGGCACTGGATCCTCTGAAATTGGAGTTACAGACAGTGGTTAGCCACGAGGTAAGTGCTGGGAACAGAACCTAGGTCCTCTGGAAGAACTGTCTCTGCTCTTAAGCGCTGAGCCATCTCTCCAGTTCCCTTGCTCACTTAAACAAAAGCTCTAAAGCTTTATTTTTATTTATATAATTAATTAGTTAACTAGCGCCAGTATCCATGGAGACCAGAAGAGGATTTCCTGCCCTGGAGCTGGAGGTATAGGTGGTTGTACGCTGCCCCACATGGGTTCTGGGAACTAAAGTCAGGTCCTCTGCCAAATGCCAGCTTCTCTTGTTTAATGTCTGAGCCATCTCTCTAGCCTTTACTTTTTTCCATCTCACCATTAGGAGAGTGATGTTTGCCTCTTCATGGGAAGAAGTACAGGTGAAGAGTTAGAAAGAAAGCACAGGCTGTCCTGTACATGTCGTAAAGCAAGAGGAAGCTTGTTCTGATGGCACAGGCCTCATCATCCCATCATAGAGAGGAGGATGAAAGCCTCAGTATATAAGTGTATGCCTGGGCTATAGAGAGAATTTTAGGCCATCCCGTGTTGGGAATCGGTTCTAATGCTTTGTCTTATTTCAGCTCCCAAAAGCCATGCTTCCAGACCTGAGGGTCCCTGCCCCCAGCTGGCGTCCATTGATAATAAAGAACTGCCGTACAGCCAATGGCTGGGCAGAAAGACAGAGGCGGGACTTTTAGATTGTGTAGGCAAGGAACCTAGAGAGGAAAAGGAGAATCGCCATGACAGGGAAGCAGGGGGATTAGATGTAGGAGCTGCAGGAAAGAAAGCAACCAGGCATGTAAGAATTCGTGAAAGTGGCCTTAGGGGCCGCTGCCACAATTGGGTCTGGGGTAGCAAAGATGAAATACTGATTTAGCAAGTTGACTCAGGAAAGTTGGAGGGGTGAATGTGCTAGCAGTGGGGAGGGTTGGAAATTTCCACCCATTGAGCTAATCAAGGCATGTCAAAATTAGTAGGGGTGTGTGTGTGTATGTGAATCCAGAGAGCTCTTGGGCTGGGACCCACTGGGAGACAAAGTAGTTTAACTAATTCACCACTACAATCCTGGGAAACTTTGTGAGACCCTCTCTAAAAATTAAAAATAAAAGGAAGGCTGGCAGTATAGTTCATTGGTAGAATACTTGCCTAGAATCCCCCAGTGAGGGGCTGGGGGCGTGGTTCAGTGGTAGAGCACCTGCCTAGAATCCCCCAGTGAGGGGCTGGGGGCGTGGCTCAGTGGTAGAGCCCCTGTCTAGAATCCTCCAGTGAGGGGCTGGGGGCGTGACTCAGTGGTAGAGCCCCTGCCTAGAATCCCCCAGTGAGGGGCTTGGGGTGACACGAGCAACAGAGCACATGTTAACGCATAATGCCTAGGATACCATTCTTTCCAAATGTGTGTGTGTGTGTGTGTGTGTGTGCGCACACACACACACACGTAGATC
>NW_021604614.1:3149770-3154419 GCF_004785775.1 Grammomys surdaster
AAAAAAAAAAAAAAAATCACACACATACATGAAATCGCATTTTGAGTATACATATGATTTTAGGTAGGGACACGCTCTGGGCTCCATGTGGCCAATGGGTTGTGGGCTGATTTAGGTGATAATGAAATGTCACTTATGTGCCCTGCATGGAGCTTCATACGTTGCCTCTTTTTATTCGAATTTTCATTGCTACCTCTTCCAAAAGGCATCAGCCATGATTCGACAAAAGAAAGAGGCGGGATTTGAACTCAGCTCTCTCTGACTCTCACATCAAATTCAATGGCAGAGGAAGCCCTCGAATGATTGACTCCAGATGCTGTTTATGCATGAGGTCCTGAGTTCAGATCCCTAGCACTTGGGTAAAAGCCAGGCAGGGCTGAGCAGTTTGATGGTGGGGAGGGAAGGGAGGGGAGCAGGGATAGGACAATCCCTGGCAAAGCTTGCGGGCCAACCAGCCTAGGTGAAGAGATGAGTTTCAGATTCAGTGAGACATCTGTCTTAAAAAAAAGAAAAAAGAAAAGGTGGAGATTGAATAAGACAGAAGGATGTCAGCCTTTGCTCTCCACATACACGCATGCGTGCTACTGTGCTTTGGCATTCACCTGTGGACACTTACACCTACCCACCCTCTTCCCCCACACCTGTCGTCCCTCCCCCCACTGGGCTGTAGGTCAGATAAAGCATGTGAGAAAGATTACCAGTACCTCTGAATGTAGGACTTTGAGCATAGGAGGAGTGTGGGGAGATCTGCTAAGAAGTTTTCCATGCCCTTCCGGTTCTCTGATGATTCAGGCTTTCCTGTCACTGGAAGAGTGGCTTTGTCTTCAGTTTGACAAAAGGGCCAGCCGCGGCTGCACCACACACCTGGCTCTCTGCTTTGATTTTTCCTCCCCTTTCCAAACAGGGCAAAGCCCTGAAGGGGTCTGGCTACTGCCTCTGCACAAATATTTATGAGCTGTGAAACGGAAGATCATAAGGCTCTTAGAGTTTGCTTTAAAAAAAAAATAGAACAGGCCAATAACTTAAAAAACGTTTTTACCATCAGAGAAACTTCAAAGATTTTGGAGCATAACCCACTGAACATTATTGAAAGGCGGCATCGAGCACATCTTGAATTTTGGCACAAAGGAATGCGTGGAAGGCAGGCTGGCCCCTTCAGAGAGCTTTGTTTTTCTCCCTTGCTGGCCATCAAATGCAGAACTCAAGCTGTTTTGCATCTGACCCTGGCCATCTGCGGGGCAGACTCTCCAACCAGATTCCTTTTCATGCAGAGGAGGGGGCTATTGAAAACATATCTTCATTAAAAGAAAAGTCAAAACTAACAATCTCTCCGCTGCTGTGCGTGTGTGTGTGTGTGTGTGTGTGTGTGTGTGTGTGTGTGCTCTTGACAGAATGTGTGGAAGTGACAGAAGAAGGTAATTTGCTGTAAGCAGGGACCTGAGGCCTGTGGTCCATAGCTGGGTTGACTTTGGGTTTGAGCAATTTGAAGATGCTCAGCCTCCAGGATTGAGAAGATGGCTCAGTGGATAAAGCATCTACCACTCAAGAGGGAGGACTTCAGTTCAGATACAGAGAACACATGTAGAGACAGAAGTAACAGCATGTGCCTTCAATCCCAGTGCTTCTATGGGGAAATGGGAGCTGGAGACAGGAGACTGCCTCTGTGCTTGTGGGGTAGCAAGCTTGGCATCTACAGTAGTGGACAAGAGACCCTGCCTCAGACAAGGTGGAAGGTAAGGACTAAGACCCAAGGTTGCCCTCTGACCTCTACACGTGTGCCATAGCAAATGCACATATCTATACAGTCACTCACACACATGAAGTCATGCACACCCCTCCCCTCCACAGAAAGAAGAGAGAAGGGGGGAGGGATACAGAGATACAGAGGGATACAGACACATATTTTGGAAAGGTGCTTCAGGCTCATCACACCTATTGCTATGACAAAATACTTGACAGAAGCAATTCAAGAAATGAAAGTTTGAGGCTGGAGAGATTGCTCATTGGTTAACAGCACTCCCTGTTCTCTCAGAAGACCTGGGTTCGATTCCCACCACCTACATAGTGGCTTACATCCATTTGTAAATCTAGTTCCAGGGGATCTGATACCTTCTTCTGGCCTCTGTAGGTCCCAGGTACAGAAGTGCTGGATAGACATACATATGGCAAAACAACCATACACATAAAATAAAAGTTAAAAAAAAGAAAGGAAAAGTTTACTGTGGCTCACAGTTCATGATGGAGAGAAGTCATGGTGCCAAGAATTTGAGGTGATCATTTGCAATGCTTCTCTAGTTAGGACAGACAGGAAGTGGGACAGGGAGATGGAACTTGAAGGTGTACCCTCGGTGACCCACTTACCCTGGTGACACTCTTCTTCCTCAATGTTTGGCAACCTCTCAAAAGAGTGCCACCAATATCTCCAGATACACGAGCCTTTTGTACATCTTACCTTCTAAAGGATAACAGTGTGATCATGTGAAAACCCACCTAGCTTGTGTTCCCCTATAAACAATCCTGTAATGACCATGACCAGGAGAGCTATTTTATAGGGTGAGCCTGCAATGCTCAGAATTCTCTAGAGTGATTCTTACAGGGAAGCTCATTAGAACCATCCAGACTGGTAAAGTATGGTGTTATAGGACAGGGTTCTCTGATCAACACAGTCGCTATCTTCATTGGGTCAGCTGTTGCCAGAGGCCATCCAGATCTTACTCACATGACTGCTGATAGTCTATAGAACAGTGGTTCTCATCCTTTGGGTTGTGATCCCTTGGGGGGGTGGTGGCATCAAATGACCTTTCACAGGGGTCACCTAAGACCACTGGAAAACACAGATATTTATATTACAATTCATAAGAGATGTAAAATTACAGTTATGAAGTAGCAATGAAAATAACTTTATGGTTGGGGGTCACAACATGGAGAACTGCATTAAAGGGGTGCAGCATATAGGCACAGGGGGCTGTACTCTTCTATATCCAAGGCTATAGAAGAAGGGTGTGGGCAGGATCATTGGACTGTCACCTCAAATTCTAAAGGCACCCTCCAACCACTTATATGTAACTCTGCTCTAACTGTATGTAGCCTTGGGTCTCAGGGGTGCTAGAATATATAATTTGAGGAAGATTAATTGAAGTTGAGGCTATCCATACTAGGAGAAGACGAAAGTACTGTGGCTGCTTTCAGAGTTTTTGGAGTAAAGCCCTTGGTTCCATGGGGTAAATGCTAGTGGAATTTTACTGTGTTTATCATTGGGACCGTGTGAGGACAGGGTGGATACTGTTTGTATCTTCCCCAGGGAAGATTTCCCATAGTATATGGGCACACAGACCTGTCTGCAAATCAGGTGTCTTATGGCTGGTTAGATGGTTCAGTGGGTAAAAGTGTTTGTTAGTCACACAAGGCAGATAACCTGAATTTGAGCTCTGGGGTATGTTAAAAAAAAATACAAAAGCTGGATATGGTGGAATACATTTGTAATCCCAGAATTCCTCTGGTGAGATGGGAGGGAGAGACAGGAGAATTGCCCAGAAGCTAATGGGCCAGGAGTATGCAGCAGAGGCAAGAGAGATCCTGCCTCAAAAACAAGCAGGAAGGGAAGAACTAATTCTTGAATGTTGTCTCACGTCACAGCACCCCGTCCCTCCACACCCCATACATATCAGACAGCTCTCCACAGACTCAAATGAAAACCAGACACTGGGCCTGGGGGGAAAAGACCCATCAAACTACCCAAACTGTTGTGCGCTCCATCCCAGTGCCCTCCAAACATTACCCCCTAGTATAAAAAGGATAAAAAGAAGGGTCCTTATTCCAAGATGAGTCATGGGTGAATGAAAAAGCGTTTCACAAATCTAAAACAAATATTAATTATTTCCATTACGTTTCAAGTGAACTGGTTCGAGGGAAGTCATTTCAGCTGTTGGGACTCAGTCCATTTGATTGCTGAATAAGGGGTTACTTCAGAACTAGCCGTCAACGGATGTCTTGTAACATTGTGTATTGACGAGGACTTCCTCCGCAGCCTTCCTTTCTCCTTTACTCATACAAGGATGATGTGTACTGCCTTCCGTGTCTCTGGGAAATATGGCCAAATGAGGTGCAGAGAAATTTCAGTGCTTTCTAATATTATGAACTGACTACATTTTAAATAAACGAGTAGGGTTTTGAACTGGTGTGTGCGTGTCTGCATGCTATAGAATGTGTGTGTTTGTGTGTGTGTGCATGTATAGTACTTGTCAGTGGGTATGCTGGTTAGATTTATTTATTTATATGTATACTTATTTATTTGTCAACTCAACACAGTCTAGAGTCTGGGAAGAGGGTCCTCAATTAAGGAATTGCTTAGGCCAGACTGGCCTATGGCTATGTCTTTACTGATGACTGATGTGGAAGAGTCCAGCCAACGGTTGCAGCACCATCCCATTCCTAGGCAGATGGGCCTCCGCTGTATAAGAAGGCTTGCTAAGCTTGAGCTGGTGAGTGAGCCAGGGGAGGAGACCGACATTCCTCCATGGTTCCTGCCTTCAGGTTCTTGTCCTGACTTCCTTCAATGATGGGGGGTGGCCTGGAAGATAAGATGAAGTAAATCCTTTTATTCCTCCAAGTTGGTTTTGGTCTTGGTGTTGACATTTAGTCTAGGCTCC
>NW_021604614.1:3164419-3196640 GCF_004785775.1 Grammomys surdaster
AGAGAATGCTGCTCATCACAGGTCACAAAGGAATAGGGTCAATCAACTATATACTAAAATCTTTGAAAATGACAGTCAGAATAATTTTTCTTCTTTTTCATTGATTACATCAGGCATTTTGTTATAATAACTAAAAGTTAACATACCATGGTTCTTTCCTCAGTGGAACTGACTCAAGCATTCTTTATAGTTTTGTGGGTGGAGGTGGATAGACTTGGGCATCTTCTTAAAGAAATAGGATGCTTTCTTAGAATCCCCCAGTGAGGGGTTGGGAGCATGGCTCTGAGGCAGAACACTTCCTAGGATCTCAAAGCCATAGTTTCAATCTTCAATGCTGAAAAACCAACCAACCAACCAAACAAATGAAGAAAAAAAGAAACCAGTCAAACAAACAAAACCAGAGGCAATTAGAAGGCTTTGAACAGGTTCTATTGGAGGATAGTATTGATGAAGAAACGGCCCTAAGATCCCCCTCTTTTGTTCTGGGGGAGTCTCTCTATCTCTGTTTCTGGTGGAAGAGTGAGTTCAGTTTGATGGTCCTGGGCTGGCCTGCTGTATAGGAGAGAAATTGAACAAGCTTGGGCCGTTCAGAAGGACTTCTGAAGAATGCAGCTATTACATCCTGCAAGAGCACATGTTAAAAAAAAAAAAAAAAAAAGACAGCCAGCATGGCTACTTCCAGGACTCCATGGTACCAGAACTTGATCTCCAAATGTTTCTGTATCCATCTAGGAGCAGTTAATCTGTGACCTCTCCTGTCCTAGTCTTCTGCTGCTATACCAGGACACCACAGACTGGCAAACTTGTAACAGTGGAAATTTATTTTGAGCTGTGTTGAGTGGCCCACACCCACAATCCCAGCACCCAGGAGGCTGAGGCAGGAGGACTGTGGATTTGAGACCACCCCTACCCATATAGAGAGTTCCATACCAGTCTAGGCTATGGCATGAGGCTCTGTCCTTCCTCCCTATTCCACTTTGAAAAGAGTTATTTGGCTCATGAATCTGGGCATCTGGAGGCTGTGAGGTCCGAGAGGAAGTATGTGTCTGGTGAGAACCTTCATGCTACACCATCCTGGGGAGATAGCCATCCTGTGGAGATAGCCATCCTGTAGAGATAGCCATCCTGTAGAGATAGCCATCCTGTGGAGATAGCCATCCTGAAGGGGTACAATATAAACTTCAGAAAGGAAAAGCATGCTGATGTCCCTCCTTTTATCACTAACCTACTTCCCTGACAAGTCATGGATAATGACGGCAATATGCTGATCACCTGTTAAAGTCTCCTCTGTCAACACTGTTGCATTGGGAATGAAGTTTCTGATAGACTTACAAACCATTGAATTCTTATCCCATTTCTGGTGGAAGCGGCCCTTTTCTTTGTTTTTTGTTTTTGTTTTGTTTTTGTTTTTTTTTTGGTTTTTTGAGACAGGGTTTCTCTATAGCCTGGGCTGTCCTGGAACTCACTCTGTAGACCAGGCTGGCCTTGAACTCAGAAATCTGCCTGCTTCGGCCTCCCAAGTGCTGGGATTAAAGGCATGTGCCACCACTGCCGGGCTCGGCCCTTTTCTTTCTAATGCAGTCTGTTACCCTTTCTGTATTCATGAAATTCATGCTCCACTCTGTCTGCTCTGCCAGGCCTGGGATGCTTGAAACTATAGACGTCCTTCCCTTCATTTTTCTCCATGCCTTCCCTCATGGTTACAGGTCAATTTCTTCCTAGTTGAAACACCCCCACTAAGAACTTACAAGATTCATGAGGGGCCCCCCTCCCAGTTATACAAGCAGTGAACAACTTGCTGGGGGAGGAGACTGAGCAGCCCAGTTGCTAAGAGTAGGTACCCTGATATGTTGAGCTGTATGAAAGCCATGTGCAGAAAGAACCAAGATTGCTTTGTGAAGTGTCACTGAGTTAGGGTGGCTTTTTGGTGATGCGGCTGCATTGAACCATCCCTGTTCCTTTGAGTGACGCCCCAACCTGTGCTCATGCTAGTAACCCCAATCTAAAAGCACATTGGTTCACCAACTTGGACACTTTTGAATTTTTTGGTCTATATTGGGTTCTCTATCTGAGGTGAGTTGACATGATGTTATTATTTACTTCCTCTTGCTGTGATAAAACCCTTACCTAAAACAACCTGGTGTAGGGTGCAAAGTCTGAGCTCACTTTAGGTTTTGAAAAAAAAAAATCTACCAATTTCTGAGCTCTAAATCCCACCAATCCCTGAGCTCAAAATCTCACCAATGGCCTCGCCCCAAGCTCAGGACTTGAAATCCCACCAATCCCCACCCTGGCAACAGCCATCCTGGAAAGCTCTGCTCCCCCAAGAAACTGTATATAAGCCTGCCTCCTGCTCAGTTCTCTGCTGCTTCTCTCCTGAGCAGAGACAGCCACCCTCTGTGTCTTTCCCAATAAGTCTCTTGTGTGAGGTTTGTTGTGCCGTGTGACTCTGTGGTAATCCTTGGCTCCTGACTGCCAGGATACCTTTCCCCTCAGAGCTGCAACACTTCCGTTAGGGAAAACCTTTCCACTTAGATCTGTAACACTTCTATTTAGTCAGGAAAAAGATTAATTTTTATCTTAGACTTTACAGTCCAAGAGAGAGAGAAAGCCAAGGCAGGAACTCAACTCATGAACCTGGAGGCAGGAACTGAAGCAGAGACCATGGAGGAATGCTGCTTTCTGGCTTTCTCTAAGACTTAATGGTCACCTCCCTTCCTTATACAGCCCAGGGCCCGCTTGCCTAGGGATGGCACCACCCACAGTGGGCTGGGAACTCTTACACCTTAAGAAAATGGCTCACAGACATGCCCATGGGCCAATCTGATGGAGGCAATTCCTCAATTGAGGTTTTAGCTTCCCAAGTATATCAGGGTGATAGCCTGAGTGTCTGTGTGTTCCCATCTCTCCAGGCAGAACATTTGCTAAATTGCCTTGAATAGGATTGCTCTTAGAGACAATGAAAAGACTATGAAGAGAAAAAATGAACGTCATAATAAATGGCCCTAGGGCATCAGGCAGTTTCCTTTAGCACCATTGGCAGGAAGGTTACCACCTTCTAATTAAAATCAAACATTCTAGGGCTGGGAAGATGGCTCAGTGAGCAAGGAGCTTCTCCTGAAAGCTGGACAACCTGAGTTTGCAGTCCAGGAACGCATGTAAAAGCTGGACCTGGTAGGGCACTTCTGTAATGCCAGCATCCTATCGGTGACTCTCCAGAAGCACATGGGCTGGCTAGCCAGCATACACAGCAGTGAATGACTAGATATACTCTGTTTTAAACAAGGTGGAAGGTGAAGACCATGCATGCCTGAGGTTGTTCTCTGACATACATACACCTCCAACAGGAATACACATGGGCCAACTCTCTCTTACACACACATACACACACACACAGACACACACACACACAGAGAGGGGGGAGAGGGAGAGGGAGAGGGAGAGGGAGAGGGAGAGGGAGAGGGAGGAGAGGGAGGCCGGGTTCAGGACCTTTTCAGATCCCCTGAGGCAGTCTCTGGGGAGTTGGGACACAGAAATCAGAATGTAAATTAACCTGTTACCAAGACGCATCTCTGACTCTCCCCTCAAATTTGTGGGGGGATCCTCTTGCTATCACTCACCATGTCCTTATCCTCCTGTCCCCAATGTTAGAGCTTCACACATGCTAGGAAGTGACCAAACCGCCGAGCCACGCCCCCAGCCCTTGTCTTGTGCTCTAACATCAAGCCACGCACGCCCTCAGCCTCTCATTGGAAGATTCTAGGTTCTTAGTCTCATTAATAAAAGAGTCAAAAAACCGACTTGGAAAAAAAACAAAACAAAACAAAACTCAAAATTCAAAAACCAAAAAACCACGGACTCGGAAGAAAATGCGAAACAAATTTAATTAGAGTTTGAAAGAGAAACAACAGTTGGGGCAAGCTGTAAGTGTTGGCAGTTGGGGGAGGGGAGGAGATGAACAAAGAATCATGCCTCTTAAGTTAGGCAATGGAGGTCAGAGAAACAGTGAGAGAGCCCAGAGTTTCAGGGAAGGCATCTTAGGACTGCTGGGCCACAGGTCACAGGTCAGAGTTCAGAAGGCACTCATCCCAGGAACCTTGTGCAAATTCTCGAATAAGCTTAGAAATAGAAACAGAGACAGCTTGGCCAGGTGTGCTGGTGCGTGCCTTTAATCCTAGTACTTGAGAGGTAGCGGCAAGTAGATCTCCATGAGTTCAAGGCCAGTCCAGTCTACATAGTAAATTAGCAAATGACACCAGGCCAGCCAGGACCACACTGTGAGACTTTTTCCCCCCTTTCAGGACAAGGTTTCTGTGTGTAGCTCTGGTTGTCCTGAAACTCTAGACTAGGCTGGCCTAGAACTCAGAGATCTCCTGGGTGCTGGGACTAAAGGCAAGTGCCACCACTGTCCACTTGATACTATCTTAAAAAAATAAAGTATGTGTGGGCCCTGAAGGGGATAGGAAAGCCACAGGAAGACCAACGAGTCAGCTAACCTGGACTTTCATGCTTTCAGAGACTGAGCCACCAACCAAAGAACTTACATAGGCTGGACCTAGGCCCACCCTGCGCATATATAGCAGATGTGCGGCTTGGTTTTCATGTGGGTCCGGAACAGCTGGAGCAGGAGCTATCCCAAAAGCTGTTGCCTGTCTGTGGGATATATTCTTCTAGCTGGACTGCCTTGTCTGGCCTCAGAGGGAGATAATGCACCTAGCCCTGCAGAGACTCAATGTGCCAGAGTCGGGGCATACCCAGGGGGTCCCTACCCACTCAGAGGCGAAGGGGAGTGGGTAGGGGAGGGGGGCAGTGAGCAGGAGGTAAAGTGAATAAATAAAAAAAATTAAAAATGGAAGAACAAAATAGTATATTAAAAAAAGCATACTAATACTTTTATTAATAAAAAGTATATTAAGAAAGGAAAGGCACTCTTAGGGATGGAATGGGCCAGGGAGCTGATGAACGAGCTTAAAAAGCAGCCAGCCCTGTGGTACATGTCCCTGCCGCCCCCACCCCCACTCTTTGCTGGTAGATGGAGTCCAGGTAAGGAAGGGCTTCCATGCTTTGTCTGCACACTGGCCTCTTTCATGGTTCACCTCCATGTTTCAGTCCAGTCTCTGGTCTTCTGCCACAGCTCGTCAGTCACATTGAGTTAGAGCATGTGAACCCACCGCAAGCTGTGCCCTTCACACTACAGAGGGTTAGAACAGCGAGTTCAGGGAGCACAGACCTGGACACTAACCTCGGAGTTGCGGCCTATAAATCGTGTGACTTAGAGCAGGGACTTCCTCGTTTAGAGTTTGACTCTTGGCTCTTCTGTTGAATGGGTACAATTAAAGATGTGGGTTACTAGGTTACTAGGAGGGCAGTGTTGAGTCTCAAACTGACAGAGATGGGATATTCCCCAAAGCTCACGTGGCCCTCATTGCCCCCTTCCCTGGGGTTTATGAACAATGTACTCAGATCTGTTAGGTCAGAGCGTGGGCGCTGCCCGCTGTAACAAGTCAGGCTTGGCCACTTGTCGTCAAATTTAAAGAGACATCTTTAAAGAGAGGCCAGTATAATGCAGAGAACTGAGACACAGTCAACATGGCCACACTGGGAAAAGGAACAAACAAGCATGTCCAGGGAGTTCCTTGACCCTCAGGGTCCTGGCACGGGGTTCAGATTTACAGAGAACAAGTGGTGTGCACAGACGACCAGTTATGGTGCCTGCCCACCACTGCTTTGGCAACTTGATTTAGCAACTTGTCCGAACCGAGTGAAACCGTACGAGTTCTCCCTCTGCTGGGTGCCAGGCTTCAGCCTTTTCCTCCCGTTAGTGTGAGATTCCTAAGAAAATGCCAATATTTGGAGCAGAGGGTATTCCATTGTTTCAATAGTCTCACGGTCAAAGGGAGGGACGGGCACCATGCCACAGCATACAAGGGGGGTTTGGCATTCAATTTGAGGGAGTCTCTTTTTCTCCTTTCACCTTGTGAGCCCCAGGGATTAAAATGAGGTCATCAGGTTTGGTGGCCTTTACCTGCCATCTCAGTAGTAGGAAGGCTCGTCGAAGCACGGTGGGTCATTCCGCTTGCTTCTGTTCCCCGGGGTGGGTTTGACTTTCACATGACCTCGGCTCATCATGTCAATCTGATTAGGCAACATAAGAATGCTCCCAAGGTTCGAGAACCCGGAGGCAGCTGCCTCAGAGTGGGGTTTCCCCCTCCTAAACCTTTACACCAGTAATCTCTTTGGAGATTCTGCTTCAGTGTTCCGCCCTTCCCATGGGGAGGCACAGCCCGTTGTTCTGACAATAGAGGCACTAGGAGAAGCATCTGTAAGTCCTGTCTCTCCAGCTCTGGTCCCTTTCTTTCAGGCTCCTGGGAGGTCTCTCATGGCTAGCCCAATGGGACGGCTTGGTACAGAGAAAAAGAGAAACCTTTGAAGTGGAAGTCTCAGGCACTAATGGCATAATTACTCCAGGAAACCATTTACAAAGTAATTATGGGCTATTGTTAGCATGCACTAGCTTTTTTTTTTTTTTTCTTTTTAAGCAATGAGGCTTAGCTTGGTGACTGGGGTGGGGGCAGGGGGGAAGGACTCCATAATATGCATTCTCACTGAAAGAGGAGAGAAACATCCTTGCAAACTAATTGGTCTCCTTCTCTATCCCCCTATTACAATAGCAAAAATGAATCCAGAAGTCCCCAAGCCCCATGGGCATCCGAAGCATTCTCTGCCTGGCTTGGAAGGTTTCTGGTATTAAAATGCACTTTTGAGAAATGCTGGTTGTAGTATTTGTTGAGGACTTTTGCCCCCCATGAGGATAAGGAGGGCTTTAAAGTAAGGAGAGCTCAAGACTCCTTGTTGGAAGGCTCTCTCCAGCTCATCCAGTCCAAGCCTGGTTTCCTTCTAGCCCAGCTCTCTGGGGATGCTCATGCCATACTGACCTTCCTCAGCGTCCTTGAGGCCCAATGCTACCTTAGCTCGTCACCTCTCCTCAGCGAGCTAATGGAGATACAAGTTACAATATTTTTTTAAAAAATCCGTATTAGCCCTCTGTTGGGATAAATGAAGTATGCAGAAAAATGGTAACACAGCATTAGTTTCTGTCTTTGCGTAGCACATCTGTTCCCGGCAGATGAAATCCTCAGAGCCAAAGGGGAAGGGAAGGGCCGAGGGGGAGACCATACTTCTTCATGAGTCCGAATTTCAGGCCCAGGAGCAGAAAGACTTGGACGGAGGGGCTTTGAATCTATACAAAGTTCCCTGTGAACTGAAATTTCCAGGAAAAAAAAAAAAGTCTACACCTGTGTTAAGGATTCTACAAGGCTGTGGTTTTGCTTCAACACCCCTGATTCAGGCTCCAACCTGCTCCCAGATCCCACAGGAAACTGGAAATCCTTCACATTCCATGAACAGAGCCAGGGACAGCGATTATGAATAATTACACCCCCAGGTTTCTCAAGCTTCTAGGAAGGGCATGTCCTCTGCCAGCTTTGTCATTGAATTCTTTGTCATTGAGGCCAAGGCGGGAGGGATTTACCTAAGGCCTTTATCAACTTGATAAGGGCTTTATCAACGGTCTGTTATCTGACAGGAAATCCTCAGTTGAGAAATTGTGTGGACCGGATTGGCCTGTGGACCTGCCTTAAGGGAGATTGTTTTAATTGTTAATTGATGTAGGGGGACCCAGCCCACTGAGGGCAGAACAGGGTGGAGAACAGGGTGGTCCTGGGCTGTATAAGTATGCTAGCTAAATTTTTGTTTTTCAAGACAGGGTTTCTCTGTATAGTCCTGGCTGTCCTGGAATTCACTCTGTAGACCAGGCTGGCTTTGAACTCAGAAATCCACCTGCCTCTGCCTCCCAAGTGCTGGGATTCAAGGTGTGTGCCACCACCGCCCGGCCTCTTTTTTTTTTTTTTTTTAAATTTTATTTAATGTATGAGTGTTCTGCTGCTCTGCTGCATATACATCTACAGGCCAGAAGAGGGCAGCAGATCCCCTTATAGGTGGCTTTGAGCCAACCATGTGGGTGCTGGGAATTGAACTCAGGACCTCTGGAAGAGCAGTCAGTGCTCTTAACCGCTGAGCCATCTCACCAGCCCCGCTAGCTAAGTTTTGAGCTTGAGAGTGAGCAAGCCAGAGAACAAGCCAGCAAGCAGTGATCCTCAGTGGTCTGTGCTTCAGGTTCCTGCCCTGATTTCCCTCAATGATGGATGGCAACCTGGAAGGGTCAACCAAATAAACCCCCTCCTCTGCTAATGGGTTTCCAGTCAGAATGATCACAGCCACAGGAAAGAAAGGAGACAGATAGGTCTGGGGTTTCAAACTAATATGCAGGTTCATAGGCTCTATGGCAGTGGTTTTCAACCTGTGGGTCACAACCCCCACAGGGTTGCATATCAGCTGTCCTGCATATCAGAGATTTACGTTACAGATCATAACAGTAGCAAAATTACAGTTGTGAAGTAGCAATGAAATAATTTTGTGGTTGGGGGTCTCCACAACATGAGGATCTGTATTAAAGGGTTGCACCATTAGGAAGGTTGAGAACCACCACTCTATGGTATTGACCAACCTGTGATCGTGAGTGACGAGCCCAGAACTCTGGGTATATTAGGTGGGGGCAGCCTGCAAATTTTTAGGTGTCAGGCTAGACTCAGCTGCTTGTTACAAGAGTAGGATGTACCATCAAGTTAGGTTGCAGTTCACTAGTGCATTATAGACACCCTTAAGCCAGTATATGTAATAGTCAGGGCTCTGTAAAGAAACAAAAAGGATACAAAAGTTATCTGTATATTAAAAGGTGATTTATTAGAGTGGTCTACAGGCTGTGGTCCATTCAACTGTGTTAGTTTCATTGTAGAACATCTGATAATTCAATAGTTGTTCAATGAGGCCGGGGGTCCCAGCAGTCACAATCTAGTGCTGGAGGCCCAGAATACTTCTGGAAAGCTGCTGCTGGTCTTCAGTCGGTGCTGGCATCCCAAGGGAAGTCAGCTCTAGTACAGGCGAAGGAGTGCCTCGGCAGCAGAATAGATGAACTTGCCAGCAAGAGGGAGGGCAGGCAGGCAAAAAGCAGTTCCCTTCTTTCATGTCCTTTGATGTGGGCTGCCACAAGAAGCTGCAGTTCAGAATTAGGGTGGGACTTCCTGCTTCAAATAATCAGATTAGGAAAATCTCTCACAGGTGTGCCCAGCCATTTAGGCTTTAGTCAATTCCAGATGTAGTCAAGTGGACAACGGTCACGGGGAGGAGGCAGTGTTAAGTCAAACTGAAGCATACACGTTTCACGCCTTCTTTCTTTTTTCTTTCTTTCTTTCTTTCTTTCTTCCTTCCTTTCTTTCTTTCTTTCTTCCTTCCTTCCTTCCTTCCTTCCTTCCTTCCTTCCTTCCTTCCTTCCTTCTTTCTTGTCTTCCTTCTAAAGATATTTATTTTATGAATATGAGTACACTGTCTTTCTCTTCAGACACACCAGAAGAGGGCATCGGATCCCATTACACATAGTTGTGAGTCACCATATGGTCACTGGGAATTAAACTCAGGACCTCTGGAAGATAAATCAGTGCTCTTAAGCACTGAGCCATCTCTCCAGTCCCTCTGCTCTGTCTTTAAACTAGTATATGCACTATTTGTATATAATGTACATTGACCATATTCACCCTTGATTTATCTCTCTCATCTCTCATTTCTCTTTTCATTGGCCTCCTTTCTTTTTCCAAATGGCACCTCCTATATCTTCATGTCACCATTGTGGTTGTCCTTGTCTCTCCCTCCTCCTCTCCCTCCTCTTCTTCCTCTTCCTCCTCCTCCTCTCCATTTGGTTTGTTTAGATAAGACAGGGTCTGGCTATGTAGTCCTGACTGACCTGAGAGTCACTATGTAGACCAGGCTGACCTTGAACTCACGGAGACATGCCTGCTTTTTCCTCTCGAATTAAAGGTGGAATTAAAGGTGTGCACCACCGTACCTTATGAGCATGTGGGTATCAGAGGATAACTTGTGCTAATCCATTCTCTCTTTTTTCCATCATGTGGGATCTGGGGTTTGAACTCAGGTCCTCAGATTTGGCAGCAAGCGTCTTTACCTACCTTATCTCTCTGGCCCCCTTGGGAGTATTTCAGTACAACCTTGAGGTTGTACAGAATGGAGATGTATGTGGTGGGTGTAAGCAGGGGTGGGGGCAATGCCTGGGAGCAGCTGCCCACACGTGAGCATCCCAGGGCTGAGCCTATAATCAGTGTCACACACAGTCACCCTTTGAGCCTCTTCTGATGCCAGCATCTCTGAAGATGCTGAGGTCTTTGGTGTGCTGCCGAGTAGAACAGCCACTTCACCGTGACGGACAGATTAAGCCACCTATTGTACCGAGGGATGAATCATGCTCTGAGGCTTTTGTGCAAGCAAATAGGACATCTATCTGCCTCCCAGGGAACTCGAGCACATCTTGAAATTACCTGATGGCTTGAAGTGGAGTCAGTGGAAATCTTTAAGCTTCTGAATTGGATGGCTTCACTCACAGATCACACGCTGTCAGTTATGAGGGTGGAGTATTTGTGTCTGTGCGTGTATATACATGGATGTGTGTGTGCATGTTCGTGTGCAGATGAGCACATGTGTGTGTGGAGGCCAGAGGACAACCTCAGGTGTTTCTCAGAAACTGTCCCTCTTTTTCCCTCCTTAAATTTATTTTTAAAATGGTGTGTTTATGGGTTTGTGCACGTAAGTGGAGGTACACATAGAGGCTAGAATCGGTTGTCAGATCCCTTGGAGGTGGGGTTATATAGGCAATTGTGAGCCATTCGATGTGGCTACTGGAAACCAAACCTGGGTCCCTTGCAAGCATAGCACCCACTTACAATGGCCGAGCTATCTTGCCAGCCTTTCACCTTCATTTTTGAGACAAGGTCTTTTATTGCTCTAGAGCTCTCCAAGTAGGCTAGGTTGGCCAGCCAGCAAACTCCAGGGACTCTCCTGTCTGCCTCCTCAGTGCTAAGGTGACAAGGATGCACCATTGCAACAGGGTTTTGAATGTTGGTTCTGAGAGTCAACAGGTCTCATGATTGCAGAGCAAGCACTTTACCAAGATACCTAACTATCTCTCAGCTCCGAGGGCAGATTATTTTTTGTTACCGATTAACTTTGAGTAAGAAGCTTTGGGAATATGCCTGCTGGCCCCTACCTGCACACATATGCATGTGAACAACCTCATATGTGTTTGTACATGTGCACACACACATATATACATGCCCATGTGTACACATTTGCCTTCCATTCTGAGTTTCAGAGGGTGTTTTGAGAGGTAGAATGTGTGGCTGTTCATGTTGTAAGCTGAACTAGACATTTATTTATTTATTTATTTATTTATTTTCATAGTTTTAATTGAAAGAACAATTGGTGGACTAGCTTCAGCCCACACTTCCTTGGGAGCAAACAAAGTTGCTTAAAACACAATAGCACGAGGGACTTGTTATTGGCGATGACAAGGAAGTGCCCCACGGAATAATGCATTTTCGAGAAGTGTTTCTGCCACTCTGAGCTGGATAGCTTTCCAGTTCAGAACAGATTTCCTGATGTGATTGCTGGGGATATGGACAAATACGGTTATTTAGTATTTCACAATAAAGACTGTCAATATCCAGGAGACCTGTGTGAGGAACTCATGTGTTCTAAATCTTTAAAAATTATGTATTTATTTTAGGGTGTGTTTGTATGCTAGTGTGTGATTGTATGTGTTGTGTCTGTGTATATGTATGTGAGTGTATGTTTGTGTTTGTATGTTAGTGTGTGTTTGTGTGTGTTGTGCCTATGTGTGTTTGTGAGTGCATGTGTGTGTGTGTGTATGTGTGTATGTTTGTGTTTGTATGTGTCGTGCCTATATGTGTGTATGTTTGCATTTGTATGTATGTATGTATGTATGTATGTATGTATGTATGTGTGTGTGTGTTTGTATGTTGTGCCTGTGTATATGTGTGTATATTTGCTTTTTTATGTGTATATGTTTGTGTGTTTGCATGTGTGTGTTTGTGTGTGCATGCCTATGTGTCTGTGTGTCTGTGCATGTGTGTTTGAGTGTGTTTGTATGTGAGTGTGTGCATACTACTGCATGTATGTGGAAACTAAAAGACAACTTATAGGGAAGTTGGTTGTCTCTTTGCATCATGGGAAACTGAGGGATCAAACTCAGATCATCAGGGTTTTGGCAAGTGCCTTTATCCACTGAGTCATTTGCCTGACCCTCTTGTTTTGTTTATCCTTCTTGAGACACGGTTTCACTATGTACCTTTAACTGGCTTAGAACTTGCTCTGTAGACCAGGCTGGCTCTGAACTCACAGCGATCCACTTGCCTTTGCCTCCCTAGTGCTGGGATTAAAGGTGTCCACTGCTGTGCCCCAGCCTGGTCTATATTTTAAGTTCATGTTCAACTTTGTAGGCCATGCTAGTGAAACTTTGGGAACACTGTAGGACACAATTTTCTATGGATCATCACCAACTACGTCTAATTTTATCTTTATGTCAAAACTCTAGGCAATCTCTGGGGACTGTGTTAATGCTTTGCTTTACAAGCTTAATAATTTTCAGTGTGTGTGTGTGTGTGTGTGTGTGTGTGGTCATGCATGTATGAGTGTGAGTGCATGTGTGAGAAGGCCGAGGGTTATTTCAAGTATCATTACTCAGGCCCTGTCTTAGTCTGCGTTACTATTGCTTGATGAAACACCATGACCAAAGCAGCTTGGTGAGGAAAGTGTTTACTTGGCTCACACTTCCACATCACTGTTCATCATCAAAGGAAGTCAGGACAGGAACTCACACAGGGCAGGAACCTGGAGGCAGGAGCTGATGCAGGGGCCATGGAGGGGTGCTGCTTACTGGCTTGCTCCTCATGGCTTGCTCAATGTGCTTTCTTATAGAACCCAGAACTACACACAATGGGTTGGGTCTCCTATCTACCTGGCTTTGAGTCTGTCTCGCCACTGGGGTGCACTAGCTCGGGGGAGGCAGAACACAGTTTGAAATAGGGGTCCCGGGTTCATGTTTCCCCAGGTGAGAAACAGTCGAGTCTGAGACAGATGCTGTGGTTTCAGGATCTCCTGTGTACCCAGAACCACTGGAATACCACGGGGAGTTGGGAATGGAGTCTGAGGCTCCACACTTCCCCTCAGATGTCTACACACCAAGCATGAAGGGGATAGCTGAGCCCTGGAGGGGGTCCGAACCTGGCTTGGTTTCAAGTGAGTGCTGAGAGTATGACAGGCTGGAAGAGAGAGGGCCTTCTCTGGGAGATTTAGGCCTGGCTTCTTACAATGACCCCCACCCCCTCCCGAGGTGATCCTTGATGAAGGAGATGGTCCTTGCTTGTCCAAACTGCTTTGTTTGATGGCAAATGTAAATGCATACACTTTACACAGGGTGAACCAGGGATTAAATACTTTTTTTTCTGGGAAGGAACATGCAGGAAGAGAAGCTTATTGGCCTATCTTGGGGCCTATCTAGATACCTCGTTAGCATGGAGAACATTAGCATGGAGAACTCCAGGTTTTTATGCTACATGCCTGATTGCTATGGTTCCCTCAGTGGGGTGTCATAGTCACATGTTCCAGGCAGGGAGTTGGTCCCACGCCTGCTGCTCTCAATTCTGAGATTTCCCTGGGTTTGGGCCTGCTCAACTTTACCAGTTCTGTCTGGTGGCACTGTCCACTTGCTCCACACCCATCAACCACTAATTAAGAAGATGCTCTACATCCAGAGCTTATAGACACATTTCTCGAGGTTTCTTTCTCTCAGACGACTATACCTTTGTGTCAAGTTGTCATAAAACTAGCTAGCACAGGCTCCATCTACGATATTTGTTTGAGACAGGGTCTCTCACTGACCTGGAACTCACTGAGTAGGCTAATCAGGCTGGCCAGCAAGCCCTAGACATCCTCCTGTTTTGTTTCCAGTACTGAGATTGCAAACTTACAGCAGCACGGCAGCAGGCTTTTCACACGGGTTCTGGGGATTGAACTCAGATCCTTATGCCTGCAGTCCAACTACTTACCAGCTGAGCCGTGGACCCAGCCCCTGTGATTGCATCATAATTTTTGCTTTGTTTCCTAACATTTCTCCCCAGCCTCGGTGTTGAAAATCATCACCAAGATCCATCTACTTTGTCTCTTTTCATAACTTTGCTTAAAGTGGTAAGTTCTTTTGATGTGATGTTTTTTAAGCCCTAGAATATTGTCTCTGCAAAGTCACTGATTTCCCCCCCCCCCCCACTTACTCTGACTTTTTCTTTAGGGGGCCTTGCTAGTCCAGAGATGAGAAATTGGGTTGCCAGCCCTCATGCCAGTCATTAAAGTTCCCACTGTGTGCTTCGCTTGCCTTCCTCAGTTTTACTGTGTTTACTTAATCCACCATCCCACCAGACTCCCTCCCTTCTTCATTCCTGTTTTCTCATGCCTCTAATGTGGATGGTAACTCTGTTACTATTGTTAGTTCTGGTCTGTTCTCTCTGACAGCTTTGACGTCACCTTTGCCTATATGCTTAATCACTCAAAACAAGGTAAATGGCGTCTTAGTTTTTCCTCTGGCTGTATGTGTGCATACATGTTTTCCTGTATTTGCATATTTGTATGCATGTGCATGTGTATGTGTCACAGGTTTAGCTTTCAGGAGGTTGGATCAGGAGGAATCCAACCTTTTCATCCATCAATCCATTGAAGGACTCAGGTGTGTGTGTGTGTGTGTGTGTGTGTGTGTGTGTGTGTGTGTGTGTTTGAGACAGGCTCTTTCTATGTAGCCCTGGTGGTCCTAGAGCTTGCTATGTAGACCAGGCTGCCCTCGAACGCAGGAAGATCCTTTTGCTTAGGGTGGACAAATCTGAGATTAAATGTACATCCTATCATACCTGGAAAGATGCTGCTTTTAAAAATATAGATTTGCTTTTATCATGTGTGTCTCTGAGTGATATTTTATTTTTGTGTGCATGTGGGTAACATTATAGACTTGAAGAGAATATTGGATCGCCTGGAGCTAGAGTTATAGGCTGTTGTCACCCTCCAGATGTGGGTGCTGGGAATGGAGCTTTCTTCTATAACAGGAGCAAGAGCAGAGTCATCTCTGCATCCCTGGGACTGACAGCTTAATAAGTGAATGGAAACTTTTGGAGGTGGGGCCTAGATGGGGGAAGTATGTCACGAAATGCCCACCCACTTCTTTCTCTCTCTTTCTGCTTCCTGGTTACAGTGAGGTAAGCTGTTTTATTCCACCACATTCTCCCTCCATGATGTCTGTCTCAACACAGGCCTGGCAACAATGGAGCCAAGGGGCTATAGTCTGAAACCATGAGGAAAACAAACAAACAAACAATTCCTCCTTTTCTTCTTTAGTTTGCTTATTTTGAGACAAGGTCTTATCCCATATAGCCCAGCTTATGCTGAAACTCTCTATGTAGTTCAGATTGACCTCAAACTCAAGGCCATCCTCCTGCCTCAGATTCCAAATGCAGAAATTATAAATGTGAGACACCATGCACAGCTAAACCTTGCCTGTTTCTGTTGATTTCCTGATGTCTTTTGTCACAGCCATGCAAAGCTGATTTAGACACACGAGAGGCACGTTTTCCTGGGAGAACAGTCAATTACAGGAAGCAGAATGTGTTACTTGGAATGCATCTATTTTGCATTCCCAACAAGGTTGACTTTAAACCCCTGAGCCTCCTACTTCTGCCTCTAAAGTGCTAGGATCACAGGCATGTGCCACCATGCCTGTCTTCTGCTTTCCCTCAGGCCCCTCTTGCTATGTAACCAAAGATGACTGTGAACTGTTTCTACCTCTCAAGTGCTAAGATTATAGGCATGTGGCACTATCCCATTTATTCAGTGCTGGGGACCAAAGTACAGGCTTCATGTACTCTGTCTGCATAAGCTCTCTCCCAATTAAGCTACACATTGTATCCTAAAGTTCTAGTTTTGTTTGCAGCTCTTTTCTATTCAGAAAAAAAAAAAAAAAGATTCCAGACCTCCCTTTTTACACAACAGCCCACACATCAGCTCTGAATTATGTCTTTCTCATTGGCCCAATAAATGGTAGAAATAGTTGCTAATCACTGGATTTATCATGTGGATATATGACAGCCATTTGTTCATGATGAGATTTATTGCAATAAAATTGACTTGCTCCAGTGTCCTTTTGAATAAGGCAGAGGAGATCTTGTAACTCTTCAGTTTTATGTGCTTCCGTTGATGTGACACTTCAGCTAATGCACAGTTGGCTGGTGTCTGAGCTCGGCTCTTTTAGAAAAACAAACGAAGCACCCAAGCTGGTTTCTACTTTTGAGCAAACACCTTCCTTTGCAAAGGGCAGCATCCTAGGGGAGATACTCATGGATGTATGGATTTTTCTCTCCAAATTAGGCTGAGCAGGGAGACTCATTAAGATTCAGAATGTGAACCAATTCACAAGTCTTAGGAAGTTTCTGAAACTTATAAGATTCAGGAAGCTATACAAGCAGTGTACAATTCCTAGGGAGAGGAGACTATGGCAAGTTAGCTACAAATCAGTGAGCTCAAGGATGCAGATTTCATGGGTGTCACCCATGCTGAGTGGGTTTTTGGTGATGTAACTGCCTTTGTGTGATCCCTGTTACCCATTCCCTGTCCCCTGTCCCCTATATGTAAGCACAATAGACTCATTTGTTTTCCAAGTTTGACTTCTGTGGGACTGTTTCCTTTCTCTGTTGCTGGTGTCCAATTGTGGGGGCAAAGATACTTGTTGATATCTCCACCCCAGAAAAAGCCATACCACATAGTACTTAAGACAGGTCACAGAGGTAGGGGTTTCTCAAGAACTTTTTCAGTTGTACCCTTTCTTCATCTGTTGTTTCTCCAGGAGACTCAACTCAGAGCCCTTCAACATGTGAGCTAGCACTCTAACATGTACACCTCTCCCTGCAGGGTAACTCCATGTAAGTCTCTGACAAGCTCCTAGGATTTGGCAAAGCACCGTTTGAAAGCCACTGGTGATGATGTAAGGCTTGCAGGCTGAGCCTAGCTCAAGAGAGTCTCAGTCTGCCCTTCATCTACTATTGTCCTCCTTTCTATGATGCTCAATTCTGCTACAGTTCTGGTTTGCTTTGTGACAAGCATCATGATCAGAAGCAATTTATTGTAGGAAAGAGTTTATTCTACTTTACAGATTGCAATCCATTGTCAAGGGAAGTCAGAGCAGGAGCTCAAGGCAGGGACCTTGTGGCAGGAACTGAAGCAGAGACTGTAGAAGGATGTTTACTTACTAGCATATTTCCTCTGGCTTGCTCAGTTACATTTCTTAAGATTCCCAGACCCACTAACTTAGGGATGGCACCGCCCACAGTAGGCTGGGGCCTCCTGTATTAATTATTAATTTAGAAAAGGCCATGCCAGACATGGCCACAGGCCAGTCTATGGGAGGCAATTCGTCAGTTTTTCCTTCTTCTCAGGTGTGTCTAGGTTTGTGTCAAGTTGAGAAAAAGTCAACAACTGTTTCTCATTCCTGTGACCAACTGAAGGGAGGAAGCATTTCTTTTGGCTTATGGTTTTAAGGGTTATGGTCCATAATGTCAAAGAAGACATAGCTCTCAGCTGTAGTGGCAGGAGCATGGTGCTGCTTGCTCACATCTGAGCAAGAAGTTGATGGATCAGGAAGCAGAGAATAGAGAGGAAATGGGGCCAAGCTACAAACCTCAAGGTATTTATATCTTTATGTGACTATGTATAAATAGTTAAATGTAGATTCTACATTTGAGGAAATATGTGTGACATAGATACATCTTTTTTCTTTTTTCTTTTGGTGAACCAATGGATTTTTATTAGGTTTGCTTACAGGAACATGGATGAGATATTATTTATAGAAGTATGGACATCTTACCAGTGGTTACAGTGAAAGAAATGTTTTTTCCCCCCCTTCCCTCAGCAACTCTTAACTGGTTATAAATCTTCAGGAAGGATGGAACCTTGTCAGTCCCTCCAACATCCACGATGGAATGTTGGCAGGTGCAGGTAATCATCATGACTGAGCGTTGAAAAGTATAATGGCCATGTCACATGCAGGGGACAAAGTTCCATGCCATTCTCCCCTTTCCTATGTCACTTACATTCTTTCTGTCCCCATACACTGCAGTGCTCCCTGAGACCTGAAAGGAAGTTTTAAAGGTGTCCCATCTAAGAGAGTGTGTGTGTGTGTGTGTGTGTGTGTGTGTGTGTGTGTACAAGCCAGTGCCTGAGGAGGCCAGAAGAGGACATCAGATTTCTTTGTAGCTGGAGTTACAGACAATTATAAGCTACCTGAGCTGCTGGGAACTGAACTCTGGTTCTCTGCAAGAGCAGTAAGTGCTCCAAACTACAGAACCCAGCCCCTAGTGTCTCATTTAGAACTTATTCGACAGTCACTTATTTGAGCCTCTGCAGTAATCACAGCTCACACAGAAAGAAGCGCATATTACCGAAGCTGACAGGAGAATAGATAGCTATTACTTTAAAATACCCTAGAAGAATCTAATGTGTATCTTGGGCTGGAAGTGACCAAGCTTATTTCAGACATAATAATGTAATTGGAAGGAAATTCCTGCTCATGATTGTTATTAATTTTGACTGTTGACTTGACGGTCTCTACTCTTGGATATTGTTTTTGTTCATGGAACTGGGTTAAAGGGTCACTAAGGGTCCCTTCAGGCCTCACATGCTGCATGTCTGTGACTCAGAGCAGTTCTTGGAGCATATCCTGTGAGCTAGAGGTGACGTCTTGTGGTGACAGTCTTGGCACTTCATTATTGGAGGGAGGTAGGCTCTTGAAAAGCCTTTGCAAAGCCTGTCATCCTCTGGGTGAGATACACCCACGTGTCAGTCAACTTTACACACTTCTAAGGCCGGTTGAGGTGATAAGTGTGCAGGCTTTGAACCATCTGAGGGAAGCTTTCTCAGCTGTCAGCAGCTAAAGCATATTACCCGTCAGATTCATGGTGACCCATAGCACTTGTCAGTCTCAGCAGCTCCTTACCAGTCAGAGAGATTGACAGCCCTGTCTTGTCAGTTTGTCAAGTCGGATGACATTCTCTACAGATTTGTTTCTGCACCGACAAGGGAGCTGTCGCGGATACCTTGTCGGAGCAGGCAAGCCAGCGGCAAGTCACTGCAGTTATGTGTAAAGAGAACAGGGCAGGGAGACACTCTACATCATTGTTAATGTGAGAACATTTGCAAATTAGAGCTTGTCGCTTCCTTAGCTGTACTCAACAACCTTGAAACCTCATTCGCCGAGATGCAAAGCAGAAGTCTACATCAGGAGCAATGGTTGCAATTTTAGACTTTTAAAAAAAATTTATATTTATTTATTTAATTATTTAGTGTGTGTGTGTGTGCGTGTGTGTGTATGTGTGTGTGTGTGTGTGTATGTGTGTGTGTATGATGTATACAGATGTGTAAGCAGGTGCCTGTGGAGTCCAGAAGAAGGTGTCAAATCCCTTAGGGCTGAAGTTACAGGCAATTGTCTGTCACCTAGTGTGGATGCTGGGAATCAAATTGTGGTCTTCAGCAAGAGGGACAGACATTCTTAACCACTGAGTCACCTCTTTAGTTCTGTGGCTCTCTGTTTCAGTTGGCGTAATCTCACTAAAGCAGTGTGCACTGGAATTAACAGGAAGAATCTTGATTCTTTTCTACAGCTTCTGTTTGCATGTTGGTAGCTGCCAGGTTGAAGAAAAGACTTGAAACCCTCTATTGGCTCTAATAAAACTGATACATTACTCTTCCAGGCATACATGCAGAGTGCTCAGTGTTTAAGTAATTTCTCTTAGGTTGAACATTTCATCATGGCTGTGAGCTTGGAGATGCACCTAGAGGCAGGACTTCATTCTCAGGTGACAGGACGAACCTTATCAAATTGTGTTGTAAATTTTTGTTTCATGGGGGACTCAAGAGATGGCTCAGTGGTTAAGAGTACTGGCTGTTCTTCCAGAGGACTAGATTCAATTTCCAGCACCCACATGGTGACTCACAGCTGTCTGTGATTCCAGTCCTAGGGAGTCCAGTGCCTCCTTCTGGACTCATCAGCACTGCATGTACATACAGGCAAAACACTCATACACATAATTTCTTTAAAAAATTATGCTATGGGACTGAAGAGACAGCCCAGTAGTTAAAAGTTCTTGCTTTACAGAGGACCAGAGTTTAGTTATCAGTGATTCACAACTGCCTATAAACCCTAGTAACAGGGGATCCAGTTCCCTCTTGTCATCTCTATGGAAACAGGCACACACACACACACACACACACTCCCCAAAATGTGTAAATCTGTCACACACACACACACACACACACTCCCCAAAATGTGCATATCTGTCCACCACCAAAGAAAATCTTAAAATTTGTTTGTAGAATTAAAGATTGCTACACACAGTACCTCATTTAGACAAGTCTTGATCTGGGAAGCTTGGCCTCACTATTATTTTGCAGAAGGACATTGAGATCCTCTTTGGCAGTTCTATCTGGCACAGTAACATAGCTGTTCATATACCCTCAACTGAAGAATGTTGTCTGGATTGGGGCAGGTTGTTCTCTTTGCTGGAGCACACAGCTTTGGGAATGATGTACATGTAGTGGCTAGGGAGGTGCTACAACCATCTTGACAGGAAGGATGACATTCTAAGGAGAGATACCTGTTTCTCTCCTTTTAGCCTTGAGATGACTGAGACAATGGACTCTGAGAAGTTGGCTTTTCCACAGGGAGATTAAGCTGGAGGAGGGAAAATCTGCAGCCTGGTCCAAGACAGAGATAGAATTTCTCACTTGGAAAGAGATTCTACACAGTTCTCACAGCTTGGCAGACCACTTGAATAGCCAGGAAAATGGTGAATGAGTGATGAGCAGAACCACACTCTGACCAGGGCTGCTTAGCTATGCATATATCTTGCCCTCTATTTAAACTTGAACCTCATGTCATGACCCCAAAGATGGACTTAGAGAATCACTTGCATTTCTTCTTAATGTGGCTACAATGAATAATTCTCCTTTCTTTCTTTTTTATTACTTGTCTTAAAGATTGACCTATTGAGGATGAGTAACAGCCCAGCTTGTTAAGGCTGCCAGAGCCCACCCAGGCTCTGATGCTAAAACTGGTAACAGGTACATTCACTTAGCCAGCCAATCAGATGAGTTAACCCTGGCCATCAGTGGAGTGACAGATATCTTAGTTAGGTGAACATTACAGCTTCTAACTGCACTTCAAATGACTTAATGAATGAAGTTGAAAGACCCCACGAGGGGAGACCCTCACTCAAGTCGTGGGAATTCACAGCCACCCAGAAACTCAAGAGACCAAACTTGCTGCAAACTGCAAAAGGCTTTATTTCGGGATATCAGCCAGCTAAGGCTGAGACTCACAAGCCGAGACTCACAAGAGGAGCGTCGACCCCGAGGCCAGAGGGAGAAGGGTATTTAAAGGAGAAAAACCACAAACCAGGGGGGTGAGGGGAAATCATAAAAACATCAGCAGACAGTATCATAAAAACAGTGGAAGGTCCCCAGCCCATTGGATCATGTGGGAAACACACCCTTGTGTACTTATTTTTTCAAGAATTTCAAGAATTTCATCTTTTTTGATCATCTATCATGTGGCCAGCCAGTCCTTGGAACTCAGAGCCCAGAGCCTAAAGTCTAGATGACCTGCATTCTTGGTTCCGCCCTTTTGTGGTCGGCTAAGTTCGTGGAACACAGCTGGCCTGGTTTCAGCCTCTGTTTGCTAGGAGTCTCAAAAAAGGTTTATTCTTTTCAAAGTAAGTTCCTCCTTTGCTAAGGTCTTTCTGTGTACTATGTATGCTTTGTGTGTTCAGGGCTGCTTATTTAATTGATTCAAATAATCCCATTAACCCGAACTAGTCATCTGGTCAACCTCTTCTGAGTCAGAAGCATAGAGATGTCTAGTAAGTTTCATTTATTTATTCCTTGAACTGCCTTGGGGAGTTTGTTACTCCTGCCAAGATTCTAAAGAGGCAACCAAGATGGTTATTCTTTGAAGACCTGCAGTCTATTTATTGCTTCCACATATGTGCACAGTGCCAGTTAACATTTTGTTGCTGTAAAATTTGGGTATTTACCCAAGAAGAAACCTAAGCAGGGAAAGATTTACTCTGGTTCATGGTTTTGGAGATTTCAGGCCATGATTGTTTGGCTCCTCAGCTTTGGGTCTGAGTCAAGAAAGAATATCATGGTGTTGGAGGATATTGTTCACTTCATGATGGTCAGGAAGCAGAGTATGAGAAAGAAAGATATTGTTGGGGACAGTAGGTATCTTCTAAGGCACATGCCTCAGTGATCTATTTTTTCAAATATACCTACTTTTTAATAGTCTGTGAGTTCATCATGCATCAGTGGATTAACTCATTGTTGTGTGACTTTTCCTGGGAAAATTTAAACAAATGTCTGTTCACACCACATAGGGCACCAAAGGCAGATCAAAGAAATGATTCCACCTAAGTATAGATTAATGAAACAGTGAATTTATTAGGGTTACTTGCAAAAGGATAGGTGAGGTATTATTTATAGGAATATGGGTGGCTCAAAGTCAATTACCTCACCAAAAGACCACCTCATCATGGATGAGCTCCCTGGAGCTCCCTGTATAACTTACAGGCAGTTCCAGAATCTCCCCTCCCTATCAATTGTTCCTGCTTATACAACCTTGAGGAGGGGGGGTTGTGAGTCCTGCAAGTTTCAGGAGCTTCCTGAGCCTTTTGAGTTTTGTTTATTTCCTAGGCCTTATATATTTCATGTACTTCCAAAGTCTTGAGAACCTACCCATAGGATGGAACATTTTGTAGGAAATAACTTCACAACATGTATTGATGAGTCAGCCCATCATGTTCCAATTATTCCTCTAAAGCTCAACAGTTGGGGAAACATTTCTTTAAATTATAAGCCCTGGGGGACAAATTTAAGATTTAAAAAATAACAGTTATGTTTCTATGATGCTCTGATCTGAAAATGAGAGATGCATGGTTGACTGAATCCTTGTCAGAAGCCTTATGGCTCTGTGATGGTTAATGTTAATAGTCAACTTCACAGACTCTAGGATTATCTATAGGCCTCTGAGCTTGCCTGTGGAAGAGTATCTTGATTATGTTGACTGTGGTGGGAAGATCCACCCATGTTAGATTGTGTGACAGGAGGGTCTGTACTGTGGGCCAGCTGCCCAGGTGTCTGGGTTCTTTCTAAAGGTGAATGGGGAATGAAGGACTGGGAACAAAGAGAGAAGACTTGGAGGAGGTGTAAACAGCCATTAACTGAAGCAGAAAGCACCTTGTTGGGAAAGGGGGCATCTCTAAAACTGGAAGGCCACCAAGTGGTCTCTGAGTCCATCTTTTGATCCTTTTAATCCCCTTTCTCATATTTTGTTTCCCCACCACAGACAGAAACCATCCCACACAAGTTGGTATTGTTTGACCGGAATAGTCAGAAAAACATTGTGTAAAGAATTACCTTCACTTGAGAGACGGCTCTGAATAATGGAAACTTTGTTTTATAAACCCACTTGCCATAGTTAGGGTTTCAATGTTGTGAAGAGACACCATGACCATAACAACTCTTATATAAAGGAAAATACTTAATTGGGGCTGGCTTACAGTTTCAGAGATTTAGCTCATTGTTATCATGGTGGGAAGCTTGACAACATGCAGTCAGGCATGGTGCTGGAGGAGCCAGAAGTTCTACATCTTGATCTGTAGGCAGCAGAAGGATACTGTGTCACACTTGCCAGACTTGAGCATATATGAGGCCTCAAAACCCATTCCCACAGTGACACACTTAATCTAACAAGGCTACACCTACTCCAACCAGGCCACACCTAATAGTGTCACTCCCTATGATCCAAGCATTCAAACACATGAGTCTATGGGGGCCATTCCTAGTCAAACCACCATACCACTCTATATGTTGTACGGGAAGATTATCTTCTTCTCATGGCAGTGGGTGGGGAGGATGATATTTCTTTTGAGTGACACACTTATTCCCTTTTCTCTGATCCCTTTCTTGACTGCCTTCCTCCTTACTGAGCTATCTCTTGTCAGATAGCCCCTCCCATGACTGAGACCCTGGGCTGTATAGAGGCAGACAGCAAAGCTGAGCACACGTGTGCTTCATTGTTCTCTTCTGATGACGATGGATGTGCTATGACTACCTACTTCTAGCTCCTGATGCTCTGACTTCTGCCACCAAGGCAGCATGCACACCCATGAACCATGAGTTCAAATAAGCCCTTTCTCCCTTCAGTTGCTTTGGTCAGAGTATCTTATCACAGCACCAGGAAAAGTAAGACAGGGCCTGTGGGAGAGATCAAGAGGATGGTAGTGACACTGGCCCAGAGTCTTAAACTCAGTGAAGTGGAGTCTACCGGTCCCAACCCTGGAGTCTGCTAGATGAGAAATGGGTCACCTACTTTAGCTGAGGTTTCCGCACTGTTTTTCCTCAAGTACAGTCCATGCATTTCAGGATTGCCAGGAGGATGTACGATAATAAAGATGACCCCCCACATACTTGATACCTGGTGTGCTGGATTGCTTTAATATGAACTTGACACAAGCTAAAGCCACTTGAGAGGAAATCTCAATTAAGAAAATGCTTACAGAGGATCTGGCTGTAGGCAAGCCTGTAGGACATTTTCTTAATTAGTGACTGATGGCGGAGGGCCCCACCCATTGTGGGAGGTTCCATCCCTGGGCTGGTAGTCCTGGGTTCTATAAGAAAACAGGCTGAGCCAGCCATGAGGAGCAAGCTAGTAAGCTGCACCCCGCCATGGCTTCTGCTTCAGTTCCTGCCTCCAGGATCCTGCTCTGCTTTAGTTCCTGTCCTGACTTCCTTCAGTGATGAACTATAATTTGCAAATGTAAGCCAAATAAACCCTTTCCTCCCCTTCTTGTTTTTGGTCATGGTGTTTCACTGTAGTGATACTAACCCTTACTAAGACACCTGGTCAGTAGTGCTGTTTTCTAGTCTCAAAGAGAATCTTAACCTTCCAACGTTTCTAGAAATTACTTCCTGTTGTCCAGGAAGACCAATAATTCTTAAAGCAGAACATTTCAGGGCTTGCAGTAGTCTGACTTTTTCCTCTGTGTATCACATGCCCTTTGTCACTTCCAGCAGAAATTGCTACGTGGACCTCCAGAATACCTGGCTCTGCAGTCATGGCAACAAAATAAACAGAATAGTAGTCCATGGTTGTTGGCTAGTCACACCACTCAAGCACCAGAGACCGGGACTCTCTTTGTAAACTTGGCATACTTTGTAAATGTGATAAATCCTTAAGGCTAGCCCCTGTCTGGGGAGCTTCAGCAGCCAGTTCCCTCCCCTAGACCTCCCTAACTCATAAAGGTGTTTCCAGCCTCTGTAACTGTCACCCTCCCCAGATTATGCTAATTTTAGGTGAAAAGTCTGAAAAGGAAAACCCACCAATCCCTGAGCTCCTCCAAGTTCAGGACTTGAAATCCCACCAATCCTCACCCTGGAAATCTCTGCCCTGGAAAGCTCCACCCCCTAAGAAACCCTATATAAATGCTGTGTCTGCTCAGTTCCCTACAGAGGCAGCCATCCCTGGATTCATCTCTTCACAACCTGGACCCTTCCAATTAATCTCTTTTATGAGATTTGCTGCCTGGTGTGACTCTCATCAGAAGAAGCCAGGAAGCAATGAAGAGAAGAAAGGAAGAAGGGAAGAGAAGGAGCAGGGCTGAGGCTCCTGAGTCCTCAGTGTAGCTGGGGACACCCTCCCCTGGTAGCTGCAGTGTCTCTGCTGAGGAGGCTTCCTTTCAGAGCTTCATGGTTCCTGGGCTCCGTGTCTCACCTCAAAGCTATGTGGTTTCTGGGCTTCTGTGACCCAGGACACCATCCTTCCCTAGCAGGAAAGCAATAGTGGTAATGATAACGGAGCTGTTAATTTTCCCTAATGGCAATGGGAGTCGGGGGAGTCATGGGATACTTCCTGGAATCTCAGCCATTTCTTACTCTTCAGGTCTTGGGAGCTGTTGGAATATTTAGGTGAGGGTTAGAATGCAGGTTGGTCTTCTATAAACTTCTGTGAGGTCATCTCCTATGTTAGGATGCCATTATTTTTGGTGACATTGGTGTCTTTGAGTCCATGATCCTGTGAGTGATCCCAGTGATTGGGGTTACTCATTGGTTCATCTGGTTGAACTTGGATGGACTCTTTCCTCTAGTCTTCACACCCTATCTGGGATAAATAAGAGAGTTCTTCACATATCCCCAGGGGCAAGTCAACACAGCAAGGCCATTTCCAAATGTCCCTGTGGTGGGATGGTTATTTTTCTTCCCTAACTAGTAGCAGGTGTTTGGCTGTGTCCATTAAAAGCCATTTCATGTTCCCTCCGACAAACGAGTTTTTTATTTAGTGGTGTAGGATCAATAACACGGTACTTCATGAGAACTATTAAGATGGAAAATGTCTGCGGGGCTGACAGTCATAGTATTGATACCTACCGAACAATAAATTCCGCCAAACAAAATGGGAGCAGCTGGCCTTATAAATGGTGTGTGTGTGTGTTGTGTGTGTGCGTGTGTGTTGGGGTCATGTCTGGCTCTGGTATATGCAGCAGCTGGAGTTTCCCGGGGCATTTGGAAAGGCAGCTGATGGAGCCTGGGCGTCTTTCCATTTGGAGTGGGCTTGTGGTTGCTCTGCTGCCTCAGTGCGTCGGTGTTAGTCAAGAGCCATTTGGCTTAAGCTCTTCTTTGCTCTTTGTGCAAGAGGCCCTGAGGATGAAATTTCTCTTCCAGTTGTAGAATCTGTCCCTTAACAAGGCTGACCATTTTCCTGCCCTATGTTTGGTGGCTATCAGTTCTGAGTATTCCATAGTAAGGAATGCTGTGATTTCAGCTTGTTATTTCTTTAAAGATAAATGTATTTTCTTTGTGCTTTTGTGTTTAAAAATGTAAGCCAGGTAGTGGTGGTGGTGCATGCCTTTAATTCCAGCGCTTGGAAGGCAGAGACAAGCAGATTTCTGTGAGTTTGAGGGCTAGCCTGGTCAACTGAGGGGCGAATCCAGGACAGCCAGCTCTATACAGAGCAACTCTGATTTGAAAACAACAGTTTATATGTGTGTGTGTCCGCATGCACACATGGATATAAGTGCCTGTAGAGGGCAGAGGAAGGTGTTGGGTGTCTAGTACTGGTGTTACAGGCAGTTGTGAGCCACCAGACATGAACTCCAGTTCACTGCAATGCCCACTCCAGGCCTGATTTTAGCTCTTTAAGAGGACCTTGGGAAGCAGAAATTGATATGGCTGTGGCACTGCCCCAAAAGGAGTGAACTCGGGATGGGATCTAGTTGGGAAAGCCCCTGGGAAGTAGACTGTGGTGACATCACCCCAATGATGATGATTAAGTATAGATGCCCTTTTGTGGATGTGTTCTGTATGAATGTGCGTACATGCACATGTGTATAAATGTGAATGTTGGTGCCCATGCTCATGTATGCCGCATAGGAAGCCGGGGGAGAACATTGGTTATCCTCTATCACTCTCTGCCTTATTTCCTCAAGACAGGGCCTCTCACTTAAGCTAGAGCATGACATTTTTTCATTGATACTGTTAGCCAGAAAACCCCAGTGATCTGAAGGTTTTCAATTCTGCAGATCTGGGTTTATAGGTGTGTATGACTTCACCCAGCTTTAGACATGGGTACTGAGCATCTTAACACAGGTTGTCATGCCTGCAAGTCACGTGCCTGTATCCACTGAGCCATCTCTCCAGGTTCCAGTACGGAGGCACCTGTGCAAGACCAAGGCAGGAGATTCCACCATGTAATACAATTCCCCTTCTCCTCAGAGAAGGGGGAGGGTAACAGGGAGAGGGGTTTATAAAGGAGGAATTGGGAGGAGAGAAGGGAGGAGGCTCCCATTGGGATGTAAATTGAATAAAAAACCTTGTTCTTAAGTTTTTAAATTTTAGTGTGTGTGTGTGTGTGTGTGTGTGTGTGTGTGTATTCTTCAGTGTAGTTGCCTGTGAAGACACTTGAAGAGGGCATTGGGTACCCTGGACTTATAGGTGGTTGTCTAGTTACTGCTGGACATGTGTGCCAGGAACTGAACTCAAGTCCTCTGCAACAGCACTGTGTGCTCTTAATCCCTGAGACATCTCTCAATGCCCCAAACTTGCATTTTGCCATGCTTTGTCTTTTGAAGTAGTTGTTATCCACATCAGCCAATATTATCATAGAAGATATATCTTAGATTACAGATGATGTCTGTTGATGCGGAGAAGACAGCTTCATCAGTGAAGTTCTTACTGTGTGTGATGATGAAGGTGGCTAACTTGACACAGCCTAGGATCACCTGGCAAGAGAGTCACAACCATCGATTGTCTAGATAGATCAGATTTGCCAGTGGGCATGTCTATGGGAGACTAAGTTAATTGATGTAGGAAGACCCAGCCCACTGTGGGTGGCACCATTCTCTAGGCAAAGTTTCTGAACTGTGTCAAAGTGGAGAAATCATGATGATTACTAGTAAGCAAGCACCCAAATATCCATGTATTCATTTTTCTTTGCTCTTTCCAGTTCCTGTCTTGACTCCCTTAGAATAATTGACTTTATTCTGGGATTCTGAGCTGAAATAAACCTATTATTCCCTATGTTGTTTTTGGTAAGGGCATTTTATCATAGCAACGGAAATGAAAGTAGAACTCCATCTAAGCGTGAGAAACTGGGTTTAATCAGCAGTACCCATGTATACAAAAAGCCATTGTGTATATGCTTATAAACCTAGCACGGAGGAGGTGGAGATGGGTGGGTCCCTGAGACATTATGGACAGGTAGCTTAACCTACTTGGCAACTCCAGGCCAGTGCGAAATTCTACCTCAAAAACCAAAGTAGATTTTTTTTTCAAGGATGATACAAACGTGCACACACATACATATACATGAACATATATATATATATATATATATATATATACACACACACACATATGTATATATGTAGATACTCACATATGAAACATGAAAATATTTATTAATACATACATATATGTGTGTGTGTGTGTGTGTGTGTGCTTTTATCAAATGTATGTCTGTACATCACAGAAGAGGGCATTGGATCCCTGGGAGTGGAGTTACGGACTCTTGTGAGCTGCTGTGTGGATGCTGTGAATCAAGCCCAGGTCCTCTGGAAAAATAAGTTCTCTTAACTGATAAGCCATTTCTCCAGGTTTGCAGCACACATGAAACTTGTTCTCATAAGGTTGCGTGAAATATTAAAAAAAAAAATGGCCATCCACGCTACTGCTGACATGGCACCGGTGGACAGGCCGGCCTGTTCTCAGCCTGGCAGATTCTTTGACTAAGAGCACTGAACTCTCTCCACCTGGCTCTCCAAGTTCCCATGGCAGGCCGCTGCCACGCATGTCCCACACTTCCAAATTCCAGTGGCTAGCTGGGGTGACCTGGCACCGTACCTTTCTCTGGAATCCAGCTGGGTCACCGCATGAAGGAAAACACCACAAAATCTTAGTTTAGAATCAACAGGCCACCTAAAGTGTGTGTGTGTGTGTGTGTGTGTGTGTGTTTTCGTGCGCGGATGACTCCATGCTCTCTCCAGTCCAGAGGGTAGTTCTTTCTCCTGCCTCCCTTTTCCCCCTCCCTGATCCGGAAGCTCTGCCTACTTGCCCAGTGATTGGCTCTTTGAAATCTTTATTCCTTAGGGAAAGGTTCTGCCACACATAAGCCCCCACATTTGGCAGGGATTTGTTCAATAGCAATTCATATTGCTATCATCCATATTAACAAAGAAGATATGGCTTAGATTAAAGAATAAAGTCCGCTAATGGATGGAAGAGATCGGGAAGGAGGAGGTTACAAAGCAAAGCTGACCATCGCAGATACGGGCTTTTTGCTGCAGTTGCTAAAGACCTGCTTGATAGAGTGACCTTGTAATATCAGAGGGTTGTAGATGTTGGTGAAGCTGGTACTCAGATGTTCTCATTCCCGGGCTGCTGCTATTCCTCCATGTCTACGCTTGGCATCCATGCAACACTCTCTCCCCACCTTGTTTAAAAAATACTTAACGTATGTGTATGTCTGTATGCATGTGCATGCGTGTGCATGTGCATGTGACTGTGTGTGTGAACACATGTGTGAGGATACTTGAGGAGGCCAGAAGAAGGATTCCCTGCAGCTGGACTTACAGGTGGCTGTGAGCGTCTTAAGTGGGGGTTCAGGGAACCAAATTCATTCCCTATGCAAGAACAGCAAGTGCTTGTAGCCACTGAATGTCTCTGCAGCCTCAGTATTTGCCTTCTTAGGAAAGATCCTGTTCCAAGTAAATCATTTTGTTTTGTAAGTAACTCCTCATCCATGCTCATTGTAAGGGACCTCAATAAACTCATTGGTTGACCAGGCTACACTAGGATGGGATAGTACTTTGTCCTGTCTGTGTGCCCTCTGTATCTGGGATGCACAGGTATTTCCTAACATCTCTCCTGGGAACATCTCTCACCAGCATCCTGGACAGGAAATGAACCCTCTGAATTCATTCCAACCCCCAGGTGATCAGCTCAGTGTTAGATGAGATGCTCACCCCTTACATCTTTATTTATTTATCTTTTTTAGGATTTATTTATTTTATGTTTATGAATATACTGTCGATGTCTTCAGACACGCACCAGAAGAGGGCATCACATGGTTGTGAGCCACCATGTGGTTGCTAGAATTGAACTCAGGACCTCCGGAAGAGCAGTCAGTGCTCTTAACCGCTGAGCCATCTCTCCAGCCCCACGTCTGACATCTTAACTGACTTTTTAAATGTAGGCTTTTAGGGAGAAATGCTCATTTGACTTTGCAGTAGATCGGTGTGATAGCTGCTCACCTAGCCTGCCTTTAGTGGAATACAGTTTGAAGAATCTTTGTTTAAATTGCTTGTGCCTATATACGTGTATGGACACATATGTGTCATGGCTTACATGTGGAAGTCAGAGGATGAATGGCTGAAGTTGGTTTCTCTCCTCTACATTGTGAGACCTGAGGATTGAACTCAGGATGTCATACTGGGCAGAGAGGACCTTTATTTACTGAGTCACGTAACTAGCACTGGGAGAATTAAAACTCTGTCTCTCTTTGTCTCTGTCTCTCTATCTCTCTTTATTTCTGTCTCTCTGTCTCTCTTTGTCTGTCTCTGTCTCTTTGTCTGTCTGTCTGTCTGTCTGTCTGTCTGTCTGTCTCTCTGTGTGTGTGTGTGTGTGTGAATGAGTGTGGGTGTATATGTGCCATAATGTATTGGAGTTCAGAAGACAATCTCAGGCATTTGCCTTCCACGTGTTTGAAACTCCATATACCAAATTAGTTGGTCTGTAGACATCTGGTGATTTTGTCTCTGCCTCTTACCTCAAAACAGGAGTGCTGGCATTATTGACATGCGCACTACTTGTATCTGGCTTTATGTGAGTTCTGGGTGTGGAGCTCAGCACCTCATGCTTGTTCTACTAGCTTTTTACCCATTTAGACATCGCTTCAGGCTACAAATGAAAGAAAGTGAACGAAGCCCAACATCATAGGCTAAAGGGGAACACAGCTGTTATCCTATTACTTGAGAGGCAGAGGCAGGAGGATTGCTACAAGTCTAAGAACAACCAGTGCTAGTGATATCCTGATTCAATAAATAAAACAATAACAGCAAAACATAACCTAAACTAGAAAACAGGGTGATTTAATACCCATAGGGATAATTGTGTCGAGGTGCTACCTTAATCCCACGTTCATTACCCTCACCATCTGTGGATTGCTCTTCACGTTCTGCCTCTTCCAACCTCTACTCTACTGGCAAAACCCAGAGACTCTCCTATAAAATTTGGCTTAATGTCTCCTATTCATTCCCTAAGTGTTGGAAAGGATAATTGGGAGGTAATTGCATTACTACACAGTTTGTAGTTAACCTTCTATTTTGGCTTTTAATGTGCGCATCTTTGCTCCAGGAGTACATTACGGATAATTATAGGCAGTTCCCTGCCAGATCCAGGAAAGGCCTTTGCAATGAGTACAACAGCCTACCAGGAAGGATGTCTTAACAGAACCGAGCTTGAACTAGATCCCAAAGGGTAAATGAATGAAAGTCAACTTGACATGAACTTTGGCCAAGTAGAGTTGGAGATAGGAATGAGATAAAATTCTTTTTTCTCTTAAAATTTGAATATCTCTCTCTCTCCCTCTCCCTCTCCCTCTCCC
>NW_021604614.1:3197040-3207182 GCF_004785775.1 Grammomys surdaster
CCTCCCTCCCTCCCTCCCTCCCTCTCCCTCTCTCTCTCTCTCTTTCTCTCTCTCTCTCTCTGTGTGTGTGTGTGCATGAGTATGGTGCCCAAGGAAGCCAGAATATGATGTTGTAGCCCCTGTGGTGTCTGGAAAACATTGTTTCAATGTAGTCATTCACCACCGCTGGTTCTTATAGTTTTTCTGCCCCCTCTTCCATGACTGTGGGCACCTTCATCTTGGGAGGAGGATATGATATAAATTTAGTGATTGCTTTGGCGGCACATATGTAAAATTGGAACAACACAGAGATTAACATGGTCCCTGTGCAAGGATGACACTCAGATTCATGAATTACTCCACACTCTTCCCTCACATTGAAGTTATCTCCAGTTGATACTCACTTGCAAATGATAAATACATTTTCTCCAAAGGGAGTCTCACTGGAAAACCAAACAACTCTTAAGGATAGGCCCTATGCCCAGCAATAGATGGCCAACACGAAACAAACTCAGAGGCATCTTTGGAGGTTCTTTGTTTCAGAACGTCGAGGCAAGGCTATTTATTTATTTATCATACAGGTCTTTTGTGTATATATTATGGCTTCCATTTTTGTGTTTTTATAGGATTTCTGTGCGTGAACATATGTGTCTCTGCATCTATATGTGTTTCTTGTGTTTTTTCTTTGGCTCTTTTCCGTTTCTTTGTTTTGTCCTATTCTGATTTGTTTTTGTTTTATCTTATTTTAGTGTCATTCCTTAGATGCCCATTTGTTTTCTAAGGAGGGTTTGGATTTGGATAGGAAGGGATATTGGGAGGAACTGGGAGGACTGGGGAAATTGTAATCAGAATATATCGTATAAAACATTTTCGATCCAAAAGAGAACTACATTCTTAGAAACATCTTAAATATTATTCAGTTTTTTTTTCAAAATAATGATCATGGGGTAGTTCAATTGGATTAAAACATAATTAAACTTAATAGTGTTTTCTAGCTGTAGTTTTTATTTAATGGTGATTCTGTTTTTTTCTAACATTGTCTATTTTTCCATTGATATCATACTTAATATATTTTTATCACTTTTGCCTATTCATAAAATATTTTCTTTGCTGAGATAAAAAATTCCCATTTAAGGTTGAGCATTCCATAGCCTCTTGTTCTTTGCAGGTTGACCAGTTGTGGGTGTCCATGTTAGTTGCTGTTTACTACAAGAATACACTTCCTTGATGAGGGCTGAGAAAAGCATTAATATATGGCTGTATCACCAAGCCATTTGGAATTGTTTTAATACAATGATCATTTACCAGAGTAATAGTGGTAGGTTCTTCCCTAAGGTCTATGACATATCTGTGCATAGGGTTTTGGCCCCATTAATAATGTCAAATATTGGTTTCATCTTATGGGACAATTCTTAAATCCAACCAGAAAGTGTGTGGTCACTCCTATAACATCTGTGCCACCATTGTATCAGCAGGCATATATTACCAGGACAGTTGTTATTGTAACTTATAAGGTTCACTCTGAGAGAGACTGATGCTGACTTTCCTCTTCTAGTAGTGTGCACAGCACCTTCCAGCTATGAAAAGCTAGCCGGTATGGATCAAGTTCCCAGGTTAGCACCAGCTTTATTTCTCCACATTCTATGATTCAAGTATATGACATCCTCAGCAATAGGATCTTACTGTAATATTCTGGAGGGTAGCCAATAACATTAAGAATAGTCTATTGGAAACTTACTGGCCAATAAATCCAATAGAAGTAACCCATTCCCAGCCCTGGGCTTTTTCTTTGTTCTCCTGTGATGTCTAGTAGAGGCAGTGTTGCTCTGTTATAGGGTAATTCAATTTAAACTCTTCTTATATGTATATACTTTAGAAATCGACTATAGTGGTAGGTCCCCATATGACTTTTCAAAAGGTCTTTAGTGTTAGTTATCCTGCCCCATACATTTCTTCCTTTACTCTTCCCTCCCCTCCCATTTAAACTATCTTCTTCCATGACCCCCTCTCCCCTCCTTAGATTATTATATCTTCTAGTTTCTCTCTGTTGAAAGCCCCGGTCCCTCAGTCCCAGGTCTTTTACTAGTTATCTGATTTTCTTATAGCCCAGACCAGTTGTTTCTTAGCTGCCCTAGAGATATTGATAAAGATTAATGATCCTGCAAATAGGTGTTTAAAATAAATAAAAAAATAAGATGAAAACATAGTTGAGGGAGAAGCTACAGCAGGTTAATAAATGAGGTGTTCGAAGGCAAGTGCCTCCAAGATTATTTTAGCAATTAGCGGGAAGCGTTTTGTCACAAACAAAATAAATCTGTAATCAGAAAATAATTTGTAATCAGCTTTGCAAGTCAAATGGCTCTCCTAGTCGTCAAAGGCAGCTTGAGAATGAAATGATCCAGTCAAGAATGATACTTTCAGGGGATAAATGGTCAGGACAGATTGTCTAGGCGATTAGTCAATAGTTAGGTGCTGGACTTGTGTAAGAAAGCTCTCTAAGGCTGAGCCTGCTTGTGTTGCCAGCCAGCAGTGATCCAACAGGGAGGATATTGCAGGAAGTAAACCCCCCCCCCGCCAAAAAAAAAGAAGCTGTCTAACCACACCAGGATCAGCAAAAACTCTGTGGCAAATGCTTCCTGGAATTCAGCCAGTGTACACAGGAAAAACTTTGCAAGCCTGATGTAAGGGGTTGGGGGTATACCTTGGTGGTAGAATGTTTGCCTAGGATCCCCTAATGAGGGGTTGGGACATGACTCAGCTCCACAACATTTACCTAGAATCCTTGTTTCTTGACATCTCACATAGCTGAATTATCTGGACAATCTTTCCTAAGCCTTCTTTAAAGACACTGAGAGAATGATAGAAGAGTGGGAAATAAGACCTGATCATTTTCCAGAAGCCCAACCCCAATTGACCAAGACCTCAGTGTACAGAAAAAGTGTTGTCCCTTCACCCCCAAGGGCAGACATGATTTTGACACATCATGTGGATTACTCTTTATGCACAGCTAACAAATGTTTTTAGGTGCTTCCAAGAACGTTGTCTTTGTTCTAGTTAGCTTTAACTGTCAACTTTACACAGCCTAGAGGCACCTAATAAAAGTAAATTACAACTGAGGAATTGTCTAGACCATATTGGCCTGTAAGCATGTCTGTGGAGGACTGCCTTGACTGTTAATTGATGCAGGAGGTCCCAGCCCACTGTGAGTGCCACCATTCCCTAGGCTGGTAGTCCTGGGCTGTATAAGAAAACCAGGTAGTCCTGAGCCTGCTTGTATGACAGCCAGAAGCATTCCCCTAATATTTAGGCCTCAAACTCCTTGAATTCTTGCCCAAATGTCTCTCAATGATGGACTGTGATCTGAAATTTTAAGCCAAATAAACTCTTTCCTCCTTTAAGTTACTTTTGGTTGTGATATTTGTCAGAGCAACAGAATGGAATAAGAACTGTCTTCAGCATGTATTGATATCTTTGGAGACCAAAATGAAGGGTGAGAGTGATTTCTGTAGATGAGCAGTCACTCAGGCAGACTCCATGGAGAAACAAGTTATCAATAATTTCCCTAAATGTAGCGATTGATCATATTTAGCTCCAAGGAAGCAAAATGAGTGTGCCTCTATCAGTCACTTTCTTTTTTTATCTGTAGATAAAATAGACAATGCAAATCAAAGGTGACATCTGGGCTGGAGAGATATTCAGTTAGTAAAGTGTTTGCTGTGCAAACTTGAGAACCTGAGTTCAAGCCCTCAAATCCATGTAAAAAGCTGGACAAGGTGATGTGCACTTGAAATCCTACAGCTGGAGACTTGGGGACAGGAGAATTCCTACGGATTTGTTGTCAGTCAACATAGCCTAATGGGCAAGCCTCAAATCTCAATGAGAGCCCCTGTCTCAAAATTCAAGGTGGATGGCACCTGAGGAATGACCCTGAAGTGTTGACCTCTGACCTCTGGTTTCCACACACAGCTACACACATGCATCCATGCACACACATGCACCCCAGACAAACACACACAGGTGCAGGTGCACGTGTGTGTGTGTGTGTGTTGTGTGTGTGTGTGTGTGAAGGCAGTGTATTCCCAGGAATTCACAGTATGCAGACTAAAGCCAAGATGATTCTTTCTTTCTTTATTTTTAGATTTGTTTATTTTATTTTATGTGGATGATTGTTTATGTGTGTCCTATGAGTGCCTGGTGTCCACCAAGGTCAGAAAAGGACTTTGGAGACCCTGGAATTGAAGTTATGGATGACTGTGAGCCACCACATGGATGTTGACAACTGAACCCAGGTCATCTGTAAGAGCACCAAGTACCCTTCACTGCTGAGCCATCTCCTCGGTCCTCAACCCAAGAAGACTTTAAAGGTAGTTCTTCTCAGTAAAGTTAGATGATGGGGAGCAGGTTGCTACTTGCACATTCACTAACATTTTCTCTCCCGATGTCTTAAATATTTAGAGCACTTGCTTAGGCTGAACAGATCTAAGAAATAAAATAGACTTATTTTAGTAAAGGCAATGCTGGGACATGCCCCGGTGTAGAACGTCCATTTCATAGTGTGTGTTGGAACAGAAAATAATGAATCTGGAAAGTCTTTGCTCTCTGGCTGAGGCTTCATTAATGATATTAGAATATTAAATATAATGGTCTTTCACATTCATTATCCTCGTGTTTGCTTGGAGCCCTTGTCTTCATGGAAGAACTGTGTCCAAGGCTGTCAATGATTAAGTGGATAAGACTGAGCCCAGAAAGCATGATCTTGGAGCTGGCTGTTTGCTTTGGATCTTAGTCACTACTTGGATGTTCCTTCTTTCCCTTATTTCATTTTGAAAGGGTTTGACTAACATCATTTACTAACTTTATTACTTTGACAGGTCAGAATTTATGTTCTACCCCAAGTCAATAAAAGCGAACTCATTCTCTGGTGCATTAGACCTAATTCCTCTTATCTAGATCCATTTTGGTACTTACAGCCCATAACCGTTTATTATGGATTCCCAAATAATGGGAGAGGAAGAGTTTCGAGGTTCATGTCAGGGAGAAACGGATTGCTCCAATTTGACCATTACCCACTCTGGGTGCGTATCGAGTGCTCGTACTTTACTCCACATGTAAGAACAAGTACATGTCCATTGAGAAAAATCTGGGTGAGGTTTGAGGTTTCAAGTGTGCAATCCTAGCATTTTGAATGTAGAGGCAGGAGGATTGGGAGCTTCAGGTTATTTGTGGCTGTACAGAAAATTTCAGCTTAGCTTGGGCTACATGAGACCCTATCTTAAAACAGGAATAGTACCACCGTCACCACCACCGCGACACCACCACCACCACCATCACTACTACCACCATCACCACCACTGCCGCCAGCACCATCAAAAACCATAAATGATGAGCATAGTAACTCACAGCTATAATCTCAGAACTAAGGAGGCTGAAGCAGGAAGATCATTAATTTGAGTCAATTTGGGCTACGTAGTGGTACCCTATCTCAGATAAGATGAAATAAGACACCACTGCACCACAACAGCAACAACAAAATCATCCCCTAAAAGTCCTGTGGTTGGATTTTGTCAACTTCACAGAAACATAGACATATCTAGGAAGAAGGAATCCCAACTGAGACAATGTCTGTACAAGATTGGCCTGATGGGCAAGACTGTTGAGGGATTTTCTTAATTAGTGGTTGATGTTGGAGGGCCTAGCCCACTGAGGGAGGTGCCATCCCTGAGCAAGTGGTCCTGCATGGTATAAGAAAGCAGGCTGAAAAAAACAAAAACAAAAACATAAACAAAAAACAAAGCAGGCTGAGCAAGCCGTGAGAAGCAAGCCAGTAAACAGCATTCCTCCATGGCCTCTGCCTCAGTTTCTGCCTCCAGGTTCTTGTCTGAGTTTCTGTTCCTGACTTCCTTTGATGGTAGGCCATGATGTAGAACTGTAAGGTAAACTGAAATAAAACTTTTCCACCTCATGTTGCTTTTGGTCACTGTGATTACGACAGTAATGGAAATTCTAAGATACAAAGCAAACCAAAAAAGTCAAGTTTGATAACATTTCTGTAAGCTGCTGGTAGGCTTATAGATCTTTCTTTGTTATATTTTAGTTAATTCTCTCTCTCTCTCTCTCTCTCTCTCTCTCTGTGTATGTGTGTGTGTGTGTGTGTGTGTGTGTGTATGTGCGTGCTCCTGCCTTAACATGTGTGTGTGTGTGTGTGGCAGGCAGAGGACAACTCTTAGGAGGTGGATTCCTCCTTTTTCCCATGTGGGTCCCAGGAATTGAACTTAGGTCCTCAGATTTGGTGGCAAGCACTTTTACTCCTTGAACCATCTCTCTGGATTCATATTTTTACCACCTCCCTTTTAAATTTTGAGACATGGTCTCAAATGGCTCGGGCTGTCTGCAAGTCATGCAGGGAGCTCCAGAGATGCACGGTTCATGATTCTTCACCCAGGCTGGACTGGGCTTTTCAGGGAAGCAGCTGTTTTTCAGGCATCACTGTTCTTGGAAGTACAGTTTTAAGTACCCCAGTAATTTGAACTTGTCTATAATCTTTTATTTGGTCTCTTGTTGGTGTGAATAGACATTTATTCACTTTTTCCAGGAAAAATCATCACACAAACAGAAGGAAACATAACCAGATCCAGGGAAGACATCTGTCAGAATAGTGGTTCTCAACCTGTGTGGGTCATGACCTTCTGAGTGATGTGTTGAATGACCCTTTCAGAGGGTTGCATATCAGATATCCTTTGTATCAGATATTTACATTATGATTCATAACAGTAGCAAAAATTATAGTTATGAAGTAGCAACAAACATAATTTTATTGTTGGGGGGGTCACCACGACATGAAGAACTGTATTAAAAGGCATTAGGAAGGTTGAGAACCACTTAGCCTCAAGTGACTGAGACCGTATTGTACAAAGAGGACGCAGAAGCCCCACCTCTCAGTGAGGATCCATTACATACTGGAGATAGTATTCAGCCACCTCACGATTGCTTTCTACTTGGTTCTGGTCTGAAAACTGTTGTGCCCCGTGGGCTTGTCACACACATCTATATCGAAATGATGGTGGCCTTTTCCGCTTTCATTTCAGTAAGCATTGTACTTGGGTTATATCTGCCTGATAATTGAGGAACCCTATTCCTCAAGGCTCACTCCCCAAGGTGTGGGGCCTGACAGCCATGGAACTGGGTGAACTTGTCTGGAGTAAAAGTGAGGTAAAGGTGTGTTCAAACCAGAAAATCTTGTCCTGAGACCAGTGGGACTGTTTCCTTCTTGCTCTGGGTCTGCATGCTCTAGTGCAGGTAGCCTCTGCGACCCCCACCTCTGCCATCCTTGAGGTAGCCACGCAGTCTGGTGGCCAAATTACAGGTTAAATTTCCTCTGTCCCTGTGATGACATGTCCAGCAAGCATCTAGAATTCCTCTTCATACAAATGAAGCATTCCCAGGACCTCAACCCCAGCCAATGACATGCATTCACCCTGAAAACACCCTACCCACTCCCTAAGGTTTATATAGTCCTTGTTACACCCAATATAGGAGAGCTGTTTTACTGAAAACCCTCTCACAGAAGGTCTTTTTATCCTCGACACTCAAGCCAGCTGAGATCTCAGGAACCTATCATGTCCTAATAAGCTTCATTCCTTCCATTCCAGCCAGGTGCATCCTGGTACCTGGATATCCCGAGGTCAGAAGCAGTACTGAGCCGGCAAAGCCACTGCTCATGGTGATGGAACCTTTGAGAGGGCATCTAGTGAGAGGCCCTTAGGGTCACTGTGGGTGTGTCCCCAGATTCCACGGGAAGATTGCTTTGAAAGCCTCTTACTCTCTACCCCTAACTCAAGATAAAAGTCACTTTTGTGTGACTGTTCAGTGTTTAACCCTAAATGGGGCATTTATATTACCCACTATAAGGCTCAAGGAACATTGCAGAAGTCAAGGTGGGGGGTGGGGCAGAAGGAGTGTAAGAGCTGGAGAAAAGGGTGGAGCACATAGAGGGCTGGCATCTGGACTTGACATAGCCGTGAACTCAAAGAAGTTGTGATTACCTACAAAAGACTTCCACAAGACTGGGCCTCTCAACAGGCTGTTTTAGATGGGGGAGGGCTCAACCCTCCCTCAAGGATCTACACGCTTGAAGTAGGTGCTAGGTGTCTTACAGTTTTGTTGCTGTGAAAAGATACCACGACCATGGCAACTCCTATAAAGGAAAACGCTTAACTGAGGCTGGGTTAGTTTTAGAGGTTTAGTCCATTATCATCATGGAGGGAAACATGATGCCATGCAGGCAGACACAGTGTTGGAGAAGGAGCTGAGAGTTTTACATCTTGGTCCACAGGTAGCCAAAAGTGAATTGTGGGGTACTAAGCAGGCTTGAGCTTCTGTGACCTCAAAGTCCACTCCCAGTAACCCATTTCCTTCAACAAAGCCATACCTACTCCAATGAGGCCACACCCCCTAATAGTGCCCATAAGGCCATTTTCATTCAAACTACCACACTGGGAAAGGGGAGAGTCATTTTCTTTAGTCTTGTAGCCCCTGGCAATCTGCCCATGTACCTGTGAATAACTCCTTACCTTATGAGCCCATGGGGACATTTTCATTCAAACCACCATACTGGGAAAGGGAGAGACTGTGGGACCGTGAAATGATCACGGTCAAGCACAGGCCTCGAACATCGGACCCTAATGGGATGACAGTAGGTGTTTGGCCATGCCCTCAGACTCCAGGCTCCTGACACAAGGCCCTCCTCACCCCGAAGACTTCCACTGACCCATGCTTTTCAGTCATATAGGGCAACGCCCCTACTAGCCCCTCCACAGGTAGAGGACGTGACTACAGGCCTCAGATCTACATACTAATGAGATACCTAAAGGCCAGAGGCTATAGCCAATTAAGTATTCCTTCCCAGACCCTCCTCCCTCCTCCTTATTTAACTCAGGTCTGTCCTGAGTTTGAGGGGGGGTGCAGCCAGATTCATCTACCATCCACCATGACAATAAACCTTGTAAAACCATGGACTTCCTCATGTCTTTGGGGTCCCGCCATGGGGAATCTTGGAGAAGGTCTTTAACTAATGAGCCAAGCTGCCACTGCTGCTGCCTAATCTCCTGCCAGAAGACCTCTCTGTGTTCCAGCCATGGAATTGTGTTCCACCAATTCAAGCAAGTTAGCCAACCCAACAACCTAGCCAAGCGAGTGCCGAGTCAGCGATAATCCAGTCAAGCAAGTGCAAGTAACAAAGAGTCTCTTTCCCATCGGGTGCTGTTGCAGCTTCCTCCCCACCCCATTTGTCTTGGTTGCGGGCCAGCCCCGTATGTCTCCCCGTCTCTGTTCTTCTGCGGTTCCCCAGTGGCGTCTGGGAGCCCAAGGACATACCACCAATCTCCCGGGTCAGGCCGCCTCAGCTCGGAGACGACCACTCAAAAGCCCTGCCCCCTTGGAAATTCTGACTGAGATCTCCCCGCACCCCAGTGGAGCCCTGCAGCACCGATGTCTCGTGGAGTGAATTCAGTCAAAATCCCGCACTTCTGCTGCCCAGAGCCGTGGTTCCAGCCGACTAGGGTGGCCGACCCGTGAGAACAACTCTGCCCAACAGGACCCATGCCCATGCCCACGTGAGAGCTAACCACCCTGCAAGAGACTTTATTTTTTTTGATCTTGTAACCCCTGGTAAGATGCCCATGTACCTGTGAAGAACTCCTCACCCATGCTCCTTTAAGTGACCCTAATGAAACTCACTCACTGAGTCACCAAAAGTCAAGAAAGGAAATGAGTGACCGGTTGGGAAGAGGAAAAGGATCAGCGGGGCTAAGAGAGGAAAAGAGAGAGTGATGGTGGTGAATATGACCAAAATACATGAAAAGATGAAACCCATTATCATGTATACTTATGTGCGCTAATAAAAGAAACCAAGAAGGAAGCACTTGCTTGCTTCCATTACTCATTCACCATTGACATTTGGCTTTTCAGTGGTAAGGTAAAGGAAGGACTTTTGCTGTCTATTTGTCTGTCATATCTATATCTATCTGTCTGTCTGCTAGTCCGTCAGTCTGCCCGCCTATCCACCTGTCTACCCACCCATCCGCTCACCCATCCACCTATCCATTCACCCATCCACCCATCCACTCACCCATCCACCTATCCACTCACCCATCCACCTATCCACT
>NW_021604614.1:3207192-3209692 GCF_004785775.1 Grammomys surdaster
ATCCACCTATCCACTCACCCATCCACCTATCCACTCACCCATCCACCCATCCATTCACCCATCCACCTATCCATTCACCCATCCACCTATCCATTCACCCATCTATCCACCCACTCACCCCCCACATATATCATATATCATCCTATCTATCTGTCTATCTATCTGCCTATCTATCTATCTGTCTGTCTGTCTGTCTGTCTATCTATCTATCTGTCTGTCTGTCTGTCTATCTCTATCTGGTGTCTGTGTGTCTGTTTTCTATTATATATCACTTATTTATCATCTGTCTATTTTTCTATTACCTATCAATTATCAATGATATATATCCATCAAATATATATATATATATATATATATATATATATATATATATATATATATGCGTGTATTCATTATTTATCTACCTATTTGCACATCTGTTTTACTAATGTCCACATATGCACTCTGCCGAGCAGAATAGGGTTCATATTGCGGTCTGTCTCATCCCCAGCTAATGCTTTTGCTCTAACACAGGGTTAGCAGCAATTTTCTGTAAAGAGCCCTAAAGCAAATACTTTAGTTGCTATGGTCTCAGCAGCTCCTGTTCAGTGCTGCTCTAGAAGCACAGAAGCAGCTGTAAGTGGTACATAAACAAATATGTACGGACATCTTCTTGCAAAATATTACTTACCCCGAAAGGCAAGGAACTAACTATAGTCACAGACTGAGGGTGTGAAAGTCTCTGCTTTGTCCTGTTGTCCATTTCTGGGGATGATCCTAGGTAGAAGAAAGTGTAGGGAGAGATGAATATGAGCCATGCATGATGGCTTTGAGCGATGGAAGGTAATTTCACGGGACAGGAGCAGACGGTGTCCATGTGAGGCTTGGGAACTGAGGTAAGTGCTGGAAATGGAATGGGGGATTGAGTCATACAGTTTTAGTTGTTAAAGCAGAGTCCTGCCAGTGGCCCAGCCTTTTCTAGGCTCTGGGCACATCCAGCAGAGGAATAAATGAAGACAGTTCTTGAAACTGGAAGTTTGTTCCAGTGGTAGACTGTTTGCCTCCCAGGCACAAAGCCCCAGGTTCAACCCCAGCCCTGACAAATGGACAAACAAATAATGCATTTAAAAAACCCACCCCATATCTTCAAAACAGGTGGCAATTTGGAAGGGGAGGGGAAGAGAGAGAGAGAGAGAGAAAGAGAGAGAGAGAGAGAGAGAGAGAGAGAGAGAGAGAGAGAGAGAGAGAGAGAGAGTACTCAGGAAGGAAATGGTACAAATGAAAGATGGAGCTTTTCAAGGCTTTACTATTCATATCTGGGCTTCTGGAAGCTTCCATCCCCTCTTAGAAAGAAGGGTCTGTCTTGCTTCGCCCCTCAGTTAATCCTTCTTGGAAATTCCCTTCCACAGCCCCTTGGAGGCATGCCTCCTAGCTGATTCCAGATTCAATCAGGTCAACAAGATTAATCCTCATAGTTGTTACTGGGAGATGGTGTGACATTTAAGAATTTGAAGTTTGATCCTATGGGGGTGTTCCTTTAAGAGATACTGGCTTTCTTCTTTCTCTGTTTTTGCTCTCTGGCTGTCATGAGGTGTGTTGCTATCTTTGCTGCTCATTCCCATGATGATGTCTTCTTGCTACAGGCTTAAGACATTAGGGTCCAACTGACTATGGGCTGAAACCTCCAGAGCTGTGAGCTAATAAATCTCTTCTTCCCCTGCTTTCCATTTTCAAGTGTGCATGTATGTGGGCATGCATGTGGAGGTCCAGGGTTGATACCATGAGTCATCCTTAGTTACCTCTCACCTTATTCAACAAGAGTCTCTCAATCAAAGCCACATATTCTTGTAGTTAGTCTCTTCTTGAGATGCCTTGTCTCTGCTTTCTGAGGCTGGGATTACAGATGAGTTACTGTGACCATCTACCATCTACTTGTATGCTGATCATCCGAACTCTGGTCTTCATGCTTGCTCAGCAAGTTCTTAACCACTGAGCTACTCAACCACCTTTTCTCTTTTTAATGGAATTGTGAAAGTTCCTTTTGTGTGTGTGAGTGTGTGTGTATGTGTGTTGTATAGACTTAAAAAAATAAAGCATATATAGTTATATCATTTACTTCCATTCCCTTTGTTTTCTTCAAACTCTTCCTATGATGTCACCACCCACTCCTCAAATTCCTGGACTCTTCATATATATATATATATATATATATATATATATATATATATATATATGTGTGTGTGTGTGTGTGTGTGTGTGTGTGTGTGTGTGTGTGTTAGTGTGTTTATTGCTGTGGTCCCCGCTCAGGTCTTGTTTAAGCAGCCATATTGTTGAAGTATCATGCCGGAAATTTTTCCGGTAATTTCTAGAATATATTTTGGTCCTCTGGATCTCACAATCTTTCTTCTGAAATATTACCCAAGACTTAGGAGCAGAATTATGTTGTATATATGTTCATTAGGGCTAGGCACCCCCAAATTAATTGTTCCCTACGTTTTGAGCAGTTGTGGTGAAATGACCC
>NW_021604614.1:3214692-3220878 GCF_004785775.1 Grammomys surdaster
TTATTTTCCCTAAATAGAGGATGCATCTGGCTACTTCATCCCCTTGCAATTTCGAATGTGATTTATCCAAATCCCCCAATTTAAAGCAACAGATCCTCTCTAAATAATAGACTCCACAACCTCCTGCCTTCCCATGAAAAGATAGAGGCTGTGTGAGTGTGTACAGGTTTACAGATATGCATTTGTGTGCCTGCATATGTGTATCCATTTATATTGCATGCCTGTGTATGTGTTGTGGATACATATAAATTTGTGTGCATGTGTATGTGTGTACTGCATATCATAAATGCACATATGCATTTATGCACATGCATATTTTTATTTGTTTATATGTGCATGCTTGTATGTACATATGTGTTTGTGTATTGTGGGTGTAAATGGATTTATGTCCATGTATGTATGTGTCCATATGTGCATGCCTGTGTGCATATTGTGGATATGCAGTTGTGTGCACATGTATGTACATGTTGTGTATCTATATGCATTTATGTGCATGTGTATATTTTAGTCTCTTTGTGTGTTCATATCTGTATGTGCACATATGTTTGCTTATTTTATATGTTTTGTGCATGTGTGTGCAGAAGTATGTATCTGTTTGTACATGCATGTATTTGTGTGTGTCTACATATGTGCGTATGCAATAGTATGCATGTATAGGTGTGCATGCTCATGCCCGTGTGCAAATGTTTGCATGTATATATATGTGTGTGTATGTATCTATATATTACTTATATATATTATATAACTATAACTATAACTATAACTCTCTCTATATATACATATATATATATATATATATATATATATATATATATATATGTATGTATATATATATAACTTATATGTTACTGTGTCCAAAACACCTGGCAGAAGCATCCTTGAGGGAAGAGGTTTATTTTGGCTCAGGGTTTCAGATGATACAGTCCAGCTCTGAAGGTGTGCTGGTTAGTTTTAACTGTTAACTTGACACAACCTAGAATCACTTGGAACAGTTTTATAGACCAATATTTTAGATCAGGTTGGCTTATGGGTACATCTATAAGAGACTGTCTTGATTATTAACTGACTGAGCCTACTGTGGGTAGCACCATCCCATAGGCCACTTGTTTGGGTTGTATAAGAATGGAGGCTGAGTAATGACTGGAAACAAGCAGGCAGCATGGGTGCATTTGTTTTTCTATGCTCTTGGCTATAGGTGCTTTGAGGTTTTGCTTTGATTTTCCCCCACCCCCATTTCATCCCCTATTTCAGTTCATCACCTAGGGGAAGTCAAGACAGGAACAGAAAGCATATCCACAGTCAAGAGCAGAGAGTTAATGAACAAATGCGTTCATGTTTCTGGCTTGTCTGTTACTTATACTCTGCTGGCTATTTTTTTTTTAACTCTCATGTAGCCCATGGTCCAGCCCAGGAAGTGGTGCAACCCACAATCAGGGTGGACCTCCCTGCCTCAGCTAACAGTCAAGATAATCCCCTACAGACATGCTGATAGGCCAGCCTGATCTAGATAATTTCTTTTTTTTCTTTTTTTTTTCTTTTGAGACAGGGTTTCTCTGTATAGCCCTGGCTGTACTGGAACTCACTCTGTAGACCAGGCTGGCCTCGAACTCAGAAATCCTCCTGCCTCTGTCTCCCAAGTGCTGGGATTAAAGGCGTGCGCCACCACTGCCCGGCCTAGATAATTTCCTAATTGAGACTTTTTTCCTGGGTGATTCTGGTTTGTGTCAAGCTGATAGTGACAATCAACCAATACATTACCTCAGTTAACCTAACCTAGATAATCCCTAACCGGCATGCCCTAAAGCTTGCTGCCTAGTGATTCTAGATCTCATCACGTTGATAATAGAGATGAAATACCAGTTCCTACTGCTATCCAGTTCCTACTGCTACCCAGTTCCTACTGCTACCCAGTTCCTACTGTTGGGATGATGCTCCTCCTTCTTCTTCCTCCTGCTATTAAAGGAAGCACCTGTCTTTCCAGGTTGGCCAAACACAGAACTTATTATTACTTTAAAATGTTTTGGAAGGATAAGGATTCTTTGAAGCTGGAAGATTTGCTTTCTGTTGAAACACTGTCTTCTCACTGCTGTGTTCTGTACGATTCTGCTCAGTCATGACTTTCTCAGGAGGTTGCTACCTCTTCTGGAGAGTGGAGGTGCTTAATAAATGTGCAGCAAACTAACTCAGGAATAAATGTATGGGTGGAAGGACTGTGATGGTTAATCTTGACGGTCAACTTGATAGCCTCTAGAGTCATAAAAAAGGAAAAACTCTGAGCATGGCTGTCACAGCTGTCATGGCCGTCACGGCTGTTTCTAAAGCCACTCGCCATTGCTTGTAGTTGGCTGTCTTCTTTTTGTGTGTGCACATATATGCATATTTGTATGTATGTAGGTATACATGTGCATACAGGGGTATGTGTATGTGTGGAATTTTATTCCCTTTGTTCTTTATACAGGGTTCTCACTGGCCTGGAACTGGCTAAATAGATGATGCTGGCCAGCCAGGGAACCCCAGGGAGCCACTGCTCTGTTTCCCTAGCATGCTATCATGCTCAACTTTTTATCTTTAATGTGTATTCCCAGGACTGAACTCTGGTCCTCACACTTGTGCAGTGATCTCTCTGCCCACTTAGCTGTCTCACAGTCCCCAGGCAGTTGCTCCATGTGTTCCGTCTGTCCCTTTCTCCATGTGTATCTGTGTACTATTTCTCTAAAGGACACTGGGAAAGTTGGACTAGATGAGTAGTCATATTAACTCATTTTATCTAAATTACTTCTTTAATGACCTTTAAAGTTTTGTATTGTCGGTATGCCCAAATCTGGCAGTTATCGCTCTAGCATATGAATTTGAGGGGTTGTTATAGCTACCTCAGGGGGCGCACATGCAGGTTTTTCTTTCCTTTTCTGTTTTTGTTTTCTGAGCTATTTGGAACACCTTGCCACTCTCATTTTCTTGGCCTGTGATGTGTTCTTAATGGCATTAATCCTTCCTCTGAAGGGCCTCTAAATATAGATCCCATCTGCTGCCAGGCAGTATGTTATCACTGATCACCCACTTACCAATTGCTTCCTTACTCAAACAGAGGAGGAGAAGCTATGGGAACTTGGGGAAGGCGTGTCTTCCATGAGGCTTTTAGCCAGTGAGGATCCACAGAAAAGCCTGTAGTCAAGAGAGACTCCAGAGCCTCCAAGAAGATGGACCGGAGCCCAGACTCTAACACTCTTACCATTCACAGGCTGGAGAGATGGCTAGCTGTTAAGAGCTCATACGTCTCTCACTGGGGACCTGAGTTCAGTTTCCAGTATCCATGTTAGAGGGTCCAGGGTGTGGGGCGGTGAGCTGGAGATTCTCGTGGGACCCCCTCCAGAGCTGGTTCAAGCACCAGGGCATCTGATACTCCTGAGGTACTCCATTAATATGTATAACCTCCAACTCCCAGTTATGCCAATATACATAAATAAAAAGAAAATAAGTCTTTTAAAAGATCCTGCTATTATTAACTCTCTGATATTTGCATCTTGCTCACTGACATCGAGACTGGAGCTCTGTGTTGGCTAATTTAATATCAAGGCGACAAAGGCTAGAGTCATCTGAGAAGAAGGAACCCCAGTTGAGAAAATGCCTCCATAAGCCTGGGCTGGGCTGTAGAGCATTATCTTAGTTAGCAGGGGAGGACCTAGCTCATCGTAGGTAATGTAATCCCTAAGCTGGTGGTCTTGAGTTCTATAAGAAAGCAGCCTGAGCAAGCCTTGAGGAGTAACCAATAAGCAGCACCCATCCCGTGGCCTCTACACTAGCTCCTTCCTACAGGTTCCTGCCCTGTTTGAGTTCCTGTCCTGACTTACTTCAGTGTTAAGCAGTGATACAGAAGTGTAAGCCAAATAAACCCTTTCCTCCCCACTTTGCTTTGTTCATAGTGTTTCAGCACAGCAGTAGGAACCCTGACTGACATGCTCTTCCTCTTTACTCCAGAGCTGCACATCTGCACGAATAGTGGTGGAAATTACTGCTGTATATATGCTTGCATGTGTGTGGGTACATGTGTGGGTATGTCCATGTGGGTACCTGAGGATAGGTGCTTTCATGCATCCCTCTCAGCTTTATATACTGAGGCAGATTCTCTCTCTGAACCAGGAGCTCACGATTCTGGATAACTTCATTATCCAGCTTTCACCCAGATCCCTCATCTCCCCTTCCTGTATTGAGATCATAGACAGGTAACTATGCCCACCTGGCATTTGCATGAGTTCCAAGCTCTTTTCTTATTCTTGCATGCCTCATGCTTGATTGACAGAAGTCTTACCCGCTGAGACATCACGAAAGATGATTTCTGGAGGATCATATTGATTCTAGGGAGGCTAAGGAAACTTCACTTAACTGTTGTTTGTGGCATTCTAGATGTGGATTTTCTATCTGAAGCTACAGACATGTGCTCAGAGTACCTGTTGGAGGTGATCATGACATAAAGCTTGAGAAACACCATTGTCAACCATCTGTGCAGACTCTGACCTCTTTTTAAAAAATGTTAAACTGCATTTGTTTGTTTGTCTATTTATTTTTGTGTGTGCATGTGTGTGCATGTGCTTGTGGAGGACAACTTTCAGGAATCGGTTCGCTCCTTCAGCCGTGTGCATCCTAGGGATGGAACCCAGGTGATCAGATCTTCACCCACAGAGCCATCTCTCTGCCCCTGACCTTCTCTTTTTAATGGCTGTGCAGTCTCTTCATGGTGTGGGTGGACCATTAAGTATTTGGCTTCTTATTCACCTATTTATTCTGCATCCAGATTTTTGCCACAGGGTGAGTACTGCTGTTCACAGATGGTGAGCTTCACGTCTGTGCCATCATTTTGTAGGGTAGAAATTTGGGTCACAGGAGATCCAGTTTTAATTCTGTGATCAATGCTACCAGCTTGCTTTTCCCAAAGGCAGAAACACCTCATGTTGGACTCTCTCCCTTACCGGGAACTCATACCAGGTGTGAGAAGTGTCTGCAATTTTAATTTGCATCTCCTTGACTAGCAGCCAATGTGAGCATCTTCTCATACACCGAGCAGTCAGGTGGCTTTGCTCTTGACATATATGGCTGCCTCCATTTTTCATTCTGGTGTTTACTATTTCTTGTTAATTCCCAAGAGTTCTTTGCTTATTATTGATATTTGCTTTTAAGCTTGCATCTGTGCTATAACTGCTATTCTAGTTTCATTTTATTGCTGTGATAATACTGTGACTGACAGCAGCAGAGAAAGGAAAGGGTTCACTTGGTTGACACACTAGGTCATAGTCCATCATTTGGAGGAAGCAGGGCAGGACCTCAAGCAGGAACTTGAAACAGAGATCATGGAGGAATGAGCTGGCTGGGTTGCTCACAGGCTCATCATGCTCATTTATCTTATAATGCTCAGGACCATCTGACTAGGGAATGGTGCTGCTCACAGTGGGCTGGGATGTTCTGCATCAATTAACAATACACATGCCTCCCCCAAACCCCCGCCAAGACATGTTCATGGTCCAATTTGATACAACCTTCTCAGGTTGACTGTAGGCTGTGTCAAGTTGACAAAGCTAACTTGGACAAATATTTCATCTTTCCCATGTATGTCTTCATTTTAAAATTCTTGTTTAAAATGTACACAATCCTTGTGTTTAACTTTGTTTTATAGTTTTGGGATTTTTAGTCTAGGTTATCAGAATTGCTTTAACTCTTGAATTGTGTATGTGATTTCAGATTTTCTTGGAAACTTTTTGTTTTCGCGTCTGTGTTTTTGTTTTATTGGTTCACAAGTGATGGCCAGGGAAAGGGCTCCAGTTGGTAAGGAGCTTCTTGCTCAAGCATGAGCATCTGAGTTGAGTTCCCAGACTCATATAAAAAGCCAGTGTAGTAACAGGAGCTTGTAATGCCTGGGCTGGGAGGCAGAGGCAGGTGGATCCTGAGGGCTTGCTAGCTAGCCGGCCTAGTTTCATTGATGAAGCTCATGTCTCAGTAACAGACTGTCTCAGAAAAATCAAGGTGGATTGCATCTAAGAACAGCATTCTTTAACTGCTCTAGGCTCAGCTTCATTTTAAAATGAGGGAAGAAAAACTAACCCCAACCCAACCTCACCCCAACCCAACCCAACCCAACCCAACCCAACCCAACCCAACCCAACCCCAGCCAACCCAACCCAACCCAACCCCAGCCAA
>NW_021604614.1:3220888-3243984 GCF_004785775.1 Grammomys surdaster
CCCAACCCCAGCCAACCTAACCCAACCCAACCCCAGCCAACCCAACCTAAACTCAGCCAACCCAAAACCTCTACAGGCACCATCATTGTTAGAAATAAGTGTTATGTTTAGAGTGACCATGGAGCATGGTCCAAAGTGGGTTCTTCATCAATGATACCTCTCCATTCCATTCTCTAGAGGGTTGGGAATTAGTAGATAAAGGATGACCTCATTTTCTTTGAAACTTTCTCACTGAAATATGGGAACTGTGGGAACCCTCCTTGTATGAAGAGGGTGCAGTGACTGATGGGACAGTGGAAATGTAGACGGGATCTTGTACTTGCCTCTGGGTGCAAGTCTTAAGAGAATTTCAATTTTCACTTCTTGCTAGCAAGGTGCTTGGAATGCCCTGAGCCTACAGGCAATGAAGAAATCCAAGCAGCCTTGTGGGGAGGCCCATGCACAAAGGCGTCAAGGCCCTTAGATAAAAATCTTGTTTGAATTCAACCTAACAATAATGCCACTTTGAGTTTTGAGAATTTGTTTAATTAGGCATCTCTCTAGCTCATCTTTTTTATTATCTATCTATCTATCTATCTATCTATCTATCTATCTATCTATCTATCTATCTGATAAAATTTCTCTTGGTAGCTCAGGCTGGCATGAAGCATGCTACATAGCCTAGGCTATCCTCAAACCCTTGAACTCTGAGTCTTTCTCCTCAGACTTCCAGGTGCTGGGATTCTAGGTGATTACTACCAAGGCTGGTTATGCCCCACTTCTTAAAATTTCTACAGTTTGAGGAAGCTCCTAGGACATGAAGTTCATTTGAAGGAGAGGTACAAATCATATTTAAACCACTGCAAGACTTCATGTCATGGATAGTCTGTTATGGAGCAGTGGTTAACAGGAACATGTATATCTTGTGGCATCACAGTGAAGGGAAGGCCACAGAAGTAAACAGAAGCTTGGATATGTGTCAGTCTCTAATGTTACATATCTGTTCTTGGGTGCAGCCTGTCTGCTGTTTCTAGCCAACTGTTATGGGTGGTCAAGGTCAGGGTCTGAGTTATGTGTTTCCAAGGAATTGAAAGAAAGGCTCATATAGATTTGCCAAAGTAGTAGAGTAGGGGCTGGAGAGATGGCTGAGTGGTGAAGCCCCCTGGTTGCTCTTCCAGAGGACTCAGATTAGATTTCTAGCAACCATGTGGCAGCTCACAACTCTCTCTAACTTCAGTTACAGGGGATTTGATGCCCTCCTTGGGCCTCTGTGGGCACTGCATGCATGTGGTACACACATGCGGGCAAAACACTTATGTACATTAAAAAACCAACCAACCAGCCAATCAAACAAACAACAACAAATAGAGTAATTTTATTTAAAATGGTAGGACAAGTCAGATCCATTATCAATAATGACAGCGGGACACATCAGTAAGGATACTCAAGGGCTCTGATTGGAGTTTAGGGGCTTCAATCAAGAATTCCCCTTCCCCCAAGTAGCTACCAATTCCCAGTAGCTCATCAGAAAGGTGTAGGTCCTAGAGATCACCTCTCCTTCTGTGCCAGCATTTTGGCTGGCTTGATCTATACAGATAAGCACAGATGCTGTGAGCTCATGACTGGGATAGTGAGATAGCTGCACCATGACCTGAAAAGCAATTCCAAGCTTTCCTCCTCATCCTCTGGTGCATATTGTATTCATTCTCATGCTTCTTCCAGGATGTTCTCTTAGTATTAGTGGGGTGTATGGGATCTGACATAGAGCTCCCATTTGGGGCAGACACTCAATCTTCTCTTTTCAGCACTCTGATGAATGATGTAACTTTCCGATGACTGTTGTCTGATGGAAAAAGATTCTCAGAGCAAGGTTTGTGCAGCCAAGGTCTATGGGTATAAACATAAATATTTAGAAAGCACTTGAACAGCATGGCCACCTAGCAAAATAACCAGAACAGGTTCTACCCTAGGGCAGGAGTCTCTGTTTTGATTGACAGACTTGGCTTACATAAACCTTTGCTCACTGTGCGTGCTTACATACTTTCCCATGATGCATCTGCTTTTAATCACATGCATGCCCAATTCTGAATAGGCATAAGATGGTAAATAGGAGGTTCTCTCTAAATGTTCACTTAGAGAACATAGTTTGTTTTATTGCACACACCACTCCAAACCAGTCTAGGCAGAATTATCACCCCCAGCTTCCATACCTGCCAAACTGGAATACAATTGAATAGAGTCTGTTTAAGTTTAATGGCTGCTAAGGGGAAGAGAAACTTATTGCATTGTCCTGAGAAGGGTGTGCATTTGGCTTAATGTGAGTAGGCATCCTAGGTTGCTCACAGGTTGCTTAATGCATTGTTCAGAAGGAGGTGTGTTTGCATAGTGCAGGCAGATAAGGATCTCAAGCTACCAAGTGCATTAACAGATAGATGCAAGGTTTGTGTATAGCTCATGCCAAGCACAGTGTCAGCTTCCTAAACTAGCTCTTATCCTTGCCTGCCTCAAATTGGTCCACAGATACCTTTTTACTCCTAGGCAATAAAAAAGATTGGCATCCATTAAAAATTATTTATTATTTAAAGATATTTATTTTTTATTATTTTAAAATTATGTGTATGTGTCTGAGTGTGGGTGTGTGCACATGTGTGGAGGTGCCTGTGGAGGCCAGAGGCATTGTGTTTCCCTGGGTACTGGGAGCTGAGTACGGAACTCAGGTCTTCTGGAAGACACACATACACATACACACACACACACACACACACACACACACACACTTATATGTGTGGGTGTATATGTATTATATATGTATATGTATAAATATATGCATATATTTAAAATTATGTATAACTGTATGTGGGTATATGTCTGTGCCAATGCTGGTGCCTGCAGAGTCCAGAAGAGGGCATCAGATTCCATGGATCTGAAGTTATAGGTGACAATGAACCACCATGTAGTTGTTGGGAATCAAATTCAGGTCCTCTAAAAGAGCAGTACAAGCCAAGTCATCCCTCCAGCCACAAATTGGTGTTTTGAAGGATTCTCTTTATCCCTAGCAGGACTCCTGGGCTCACTATAGACCAAGGAAAAGGCATCTCCTGGACCAGAATAGGAAGCAGTCATTGTTATTTAGCTGTCTGAGAGGGAGGAATCCTTATCCCCCCCACTCTTTCCCGGGACCAGGTGGAAATGCACTCTCCTTATAATTAGAGGCCCTCAGACAGGACACCCTTGGGCTTTGGCATCTCCATAAAGAGCTCTTCAGCATAGAGGAGCTGTTGACAATGACAAAAGAGGTGCCTTGACAGAGACTGGAGGGGTCATATTACCTCTAAGAGGGGAGGCTGTAAACAATTCACTGTCACTTCCCACCTACCAAATTAGCTGGAAAAATAAAAGAGAATTGAGCAGTTGCTGTTAGCATCCTGCTCTTGAGATTGGCTTTGGTGATCTGTCACTAGCAGCCTCTCCATCCTGTCTCAGGGAGCCCTGGCTGATGAGAGGCTCGGGACATTATTATCGCCACTTTGTGGAAGAGGCTGCACTCTCAGACTAATGCCTTATGGCATTCGTTGCTTTCCCGGGGCTCCAAGGATGGAGAGAATGTCCTGAAATAGCAACTCTGAGCTGGTTGTCAAGGCAACAGGATCCATCAGGAGGTACTGTCAGGTGCTGTGCATGGCGTTGTGGAGGGATAGGCTGAAAGAAATTGCAAATGTAGACTTTGCCCTCCATGAGCCTACATTCTGGGGAAGACAAGGATTTGCTTGTGAATCTATTATGGCCATAGTTTCTTACCCAAGGAGCATGAAAGTACAGGTGTAGGCAGATATTAACTAGTGTTAATCAGTTGTAGTAGGTGCACAGGACAGATAATTTTGCAAAGCACACTGGGTAAAGCAAAGTTAAACATTGCTGGGCTTCTCGATGCATTTAATGAGCTTTTGTGTAGGGTGTGAGTCAACACTACCTTTCCCTACACTATTTGATCATAGGGCTCTTGTGGGGCTGGCCAAATAGCTGGGTCAGTAAAACACTTGCTTTGCAAGTGTGAGGACCTGAGTTCAATCCCCCAGAGACTGTGTAAAAAAGAGCTAGGCATGGTGGTGTACACTTGGGTCAGAAAGGTGGAGTAAGGCAGATTCCTGAGGCTTACTGGTCAGTCAGTACAAGCTTACTTATCAAGTTCCAGGCCAGTAAGAGTACTTGCTTCAAAACAAACAAACAAACAAACAAACACACAAAACAGTGGATGGCATTGGAGGAACGACAATTGATGTTATCTTCTGGCCTCCCAAGCATGGGCACACACATGCACATACACATTTGCACGCCCACACAAATGTGCACGCACATAGACACTCACACAAAACTCATGTGCACAGGACATTACAGAGGATTAGGGGACCATAGAATATTTCAGGGATCCTAAAGTGTGACATTTTTCAAAGCAGCAAACAACTGTGTTCTTAGAATAGTGGGAGAGCTCAGGAGTGCGGTAGGATTCAGTCCTCAAGATTGGTCTTGGCTCAGGGAAGTGGGCAGGGGTTAGGGTTAAGGGGGTGGTCTTCTGGGAGAGGAAGCAGAGCTGCACCTTCTAGATTTTGACTGGGTGGTGAGAATGGTAAATTCACTCCTTATAGGGTGTGGTTGGTTCTTATTCTGAGAGGGAGGAGGGAAAGTAAAGAGGAAAGGGCAGGAAGAAATCCATGTTGGACACTAGAAGAACACCTGTGGTTCAGTAGCTTATGCATGTGTGTCTGTATGAGTGGTTTCTGTTCTTCCAGAGGACCTGAGTTCATTGTCCAGCCCTAACATGGTGGAGAAAATATATAATTCCTGGCAGAGGGCATCCATCATACAGAGACTCATTACATGGCGGTAGACTAGGAAGAGAAGGAGCTGGCATGGAACCAGAGCTGAAAGGACATTCAAGGACTCCCTCTTGGTGACCTTCTTCCAACAGACAGGCCCTACTTCCTAAGGATTCTACAGTCTTCAGTGCAGTGGTACAATCTGGAGACCAAGTGTACAAGATAGGAGGTTCACAGGAGACATCTCAAACTGTGACAATATCTCATTGAATTCTATCAAGTATCAGACAAGGGAAAGCAATTCTGTGATATTCTTGTTTCAGAATATCATGAATATTATTTGATATTAATAATAGTATCTGATATTCTTGATATTCTTTTTATTCTTTTCCTGTTTGCATAAATTAACACTGTTAATAGCACCTCCAGTTGGTACCTCTTCCCAGAAGCCCTTCTTTACTCGCTATGTGTGTGTGTGCATGTGCATGTGTGTGTGCCTGTGTTCGTGTGTGTGATATGTGTGGGGTACCTAAGAAGGCTAGAAGAGGGCATCAGATCTTTTGGGGCTAGAGATACAGGTGATTGGGAACCACTTTCCCCATCCTTTTGAGAGAAAGTTGTTTTATTTTTTTAAAGGAGGGTCATTATAATCTATCTATCTATCTATCCATCCATCCATCTATCTATCTATCTATCTATCTATCTATCTATCTATCCTATCTAAAGTTTTGAGATATGGTCTTTATATGCATGTATATATATTATGCAAGATATACCTATAATATAATGCATATAAGTGTGTATTTTATTTTTTGAGGCAGAATAATTCTGTATAGTCCAGCCTTCAATGCACAGTCCTCCTGTATTAGCCTCTCCAGTTCTGTCTACAAGTATGGGACATCGTGTCTGGCTTTGCTTATTTATTTTTAACACTCAGTGCTTAGAGTCTATTATTGCCAATGTTATTGTGATGGTTAATCTTCGTTGTCTATTTGACTGCATTTAGCATCACATAGGAGATACACCTTCAAAAAAGATTTATTTACGTAGATAGGTGTCTCATCTGCATTTTTGTACACCATAAGAGGGCATTGGCTCCCACAGGGCTACACTTATGCAGAGCTGTGAGCTTCCACATGGGTGCTGGAATTGGAATCAGGACCTCTGGAAGAACAGCCAGTGTTCCTTTACTGCTGAGCCATCTCTTCAGTACAGACAGACATTCTATTGAGGACATTTGTAATGGTGTTTCCTGAGAGACTAAACTGAGGTAGAAAGACCTGCCACTGTTGACAGCATCATCCCATGAGCTGAGGTCCTAGACTGAAGAAAGAGGAGAAAGCAAACTGAGTACCAGGATCCATTGCTCTATGCTTCCCGATTGGGGATGCGGTGAGACCAGCCACCTCCCAGTCCTGCCTCTACACCTTCTTCATCATGATAAACTATATGCACCATCAGGTTGTGAGCTGCGATAAAGTCTTCCTTCCATATGTTGCTTTGTGTTATGAATTTGCCATAGCAATGAGAAAAGAAACAAGCACAGCCACTGTCCACCAATTCCTGATAATTTTGTTCTGACTTAAAAAAAATTATACTAAAATATAGATAACATTTGTCAAACACACCATTTTAATTATGATTCAATGATATTTAATACATGTACAATGTTGAACAACTGAAACCATTATCCAGTTCCAAATTTCCTCATCACCCCAAACAGAAACTTGGCATTCACTTGGCAATGACTTCCAGTTCTCCCTCAGCCCCCGGGAATGTCAGCTTTCATTCTGTATGGATTTTATTTTCTAGATAGCACATATAAATAGAAGGATGAGGCAGTTCTTTTGTGCCTGACTTGCTTCATTGAGCATCTGTGCAAGCCTTGTCCATATTGCATAGTACATCAGAATTTCATTCATTTGTATGAATGAATGCTATTCCTGTGTATGGATAGATTACCTTTTGCATATGTATTTATCCATTCATCCGTGTGTGGTACTTGGGTTGCTTCCATCTTTTGACTCTTGTGAATAATGCTGCTCTGAATCTGGGTGTAAAAATATTGGCTGGAGCCTTTTCTTTGGTTTCTTTTGTTGTTGCTGTTCTGAAAATTGAATCTAGGGTCTTGTGTATATTAGGCAAGTGCTTTACTGTTGAGCCATGCCCCTAGCCACTCATTGGTAGATTCTAGGCAGGAGTTCTATCATTGAGCCACACCCACAGCCCCTCACTGGGGGATTCTAGGCAGGAGCTCTACCACTGAGCCACACCCCCAGCCCCTTACTGGAGGATTCTAGGCAGGGGCTCTCCCACTGAGCCACGCCCCCAGCCCCTCACTGGGGGATTCTAGGTGAGAGCTCTACCACTGAGCCACGCCCCCAGCCCCTCACTGGGGGATTCTAGGCAGGGACTCTACCACAGAGCCACGCTCCCAGCCCCTCACTGGGGGATTCTAGGCAGGTGCTCTACCACTGAGCCACACCCCAGCCCCTCACTGGAGGATTCTAGGTGAGAGCCCTACCACTGAGCCACGCCCCCAGCCCCTCACTGGGGGATTCTAGGCAGGGACTCTACCACTGAGCCACGCCCCCAGCCCCTCACTGGGGGACTCTAGGCAGGTGCTCTACCACTGAGCCACGCCCCCAGCCCCTCACTGGGGGACTCTAGGCAGGTGCTCTACCACTGAATTGTAAGTAAGTGCTCTAGCACTGAGTTATCCTCTTAGTCCCTCTTTAGTTTTTATTTTATTTGGAGGCAGGATGTGTCCATGTTGCCTGGGCTAGGTGTTTAGCTTGTAATGTTCTTTCTTCATCCTCTATGTAGACAAGCCCATGTGGTCCATCCTGAACATTGTCATTGTCCCTCTCACAGAAATTTTGCTGCTGTCACAGAACCTATCTCTTTGCTTCTCCCGCCATTTCCATCCTGGAATGTCAACAAGCATTTGGTATTCTACAATTCATACCAAGATTCTAACAAGCGTTCATATAGAAGCTGGATGGATTGAGGGAATGAGCTCAGGCCAAGTGCAGACTCCAGAGAAATACATATACATTCACGTATACATATATATGTATGTACACACACATAAGTGTGTATGATACAGGTTTTCATGTATGCACATGTATGCATGTGGGTGTACACATTGCACTTGCATTTAATGGTCAGAGGTTGATGTTGGGTAGCATTATCCATACTCACTTCATTTTATGAGACAGTTTTTCACGGAACCTGGAACTCACTACTTTGACAAGAGCAGCTGGCTAGCCAGTGCCAAGAATCTTCTTGTCTGCCCCTCCCCAAGTGTTAGGATTATAGACACATGGCAGTGCACCAGGCTTTTGATGTGGGTGCTGAGGTCCTGAGCCCTGGTCCTTATGTGTACAGAGCAACCCCTTTACTGCCTAAATCATCTCTCCCACCCTGACATTGTATCATTCCCTTTATCGCATCTGTGTAGGAAATAAAGCCTATGTAGTACCACAGAGCTTGATGGACCAAGTTTGTTCCTAAAGTTTACCAAATGGGGTAGCAATGACTATTTCCATATGACTCAAGCCACTACTAAGATTTCTTTACAGACAACACTGATGGGTTCTGAGTGGCTGTGATAGTGAATGTTTCCCCCCTGTAAACCCTGAAGGTGCATCCCAGGACTTATTTTCTTTGCTTATTACTTTTTTTCAGACAGTGGTGAGGTCTAGGTGATTGGCTTCTGGTACTTGCGTCATATCTGCATCTTTTCTCCTTATAAGGGAGTAAAACATACACAAAGACTGACATCTTCTCCTGACCCCATGCCTGACGATGTGTCTGTCCCTGTGATGCCTTTTCTATGTGTGTGTTTCCTGAAATACATCACACAGTTTCCTTAGTTTTTGGATGACAGGCTTAAAGCTTTGTTGTTTAGAGGAACAGTGAAGGGATTCTAGCCAGCCTGAGCATGGAAACCATGCCTCTGGCAGGCCTAGCCCTTGTCTTCCATTAGCCCTTCCTTGCTAAAAGTTAAATTACATTCCTAAAACTAGCCTTAAATGTCCATTCCTTTATTTGGCTACTTTATCCTCCCAAGGCTGACTACCAAGATCCAGCTGTCAAAGTGCTAAAGTCTAGTATTCAAAAGCCCCCTTTGGCTCACTTAACCAACATGCCCAATTAAAATGAAAACAACTCATCCAAACACAGGGTTTACCCTTTTACCTTTATAAACTGTCATTTTCCTATGGGCCATGTCTGTCTCCTCTCTATCCAGAGGCAGTCTGTTGGGCTCCCATTCCAGGGGACAAATATACCTTCCCTCTCCCTTGTTCCCTTCCTCTTCTCCCTAGTCCTCTATCTCCTGTCTGTCTCTTATTCCCTGCCCTCTGACTCTCTGGGATGAATAAATCTGCTTTGTGCTGAGAACTTGGTGCTGGGGGTTTTGAGCTGATACCAATCCTTTTAACCATGGTACAAGTTGCTTTCCATGCTGCCCAGGGATAGGTCCATATGGCGTTGTTCTTGATTCCCACCATAACTTAAAGGGAAACTTATACAATATCCTGAGCCCTTGATGATCTACACTTAAAGGAGGGTAGTGTTTTCAAATTCCTTGCTGCAGGAACCCACTTCAGTGGCACCAACCTTGACTTTCAGATGGAGCAGTACACTTACAGAAGGAAGAGTGACTGGATCTACGTCATAAATCTGAAGAGGACCTGGGGGAGGCTTAGAGCTCACAGTGTCATCTCCTCCCAGAACACTGACCAGTAGGATGTACTGAAGTTCACTCACGTGAACTGGAGCCACTTCAGTTGCTGGCTGCTTTATACCTGGGACTGTCACTAACCAAATCTAAGCAGTCAGGAGCTATGGCTTCTAGTGTTGGCTGATCCCAAGGTTGACTACCAGCCCCTCACAGAGGCCTCTTATATCAACCTGTCTACCATTGCTCTGTGTAACACTTTCCCTTGGGCTATGTGGGTATTACCATTCCATGCAACAAGGGAACTCAGTAGGTCTGATGTGGTGGATGCTGCCCTAGAACATACTGCACATATGAGGTACAATCTCCTGTGAGCATCCATGGGAGGTGCTGCCTGATCTTTACTTCTACAGAGTCCCAGAGGAGATTGAGAAGGAGGAGCAAGCTGGTGTTGAGAAGACTGTGACCAAAGAGGCATTTTAGGACGAATGGACTGCACCAGCTTCTAAGTTCACTGCTGCTCAGCCTGAGGTGGCCGACTGATCTGAGGGTATGCAAGTACCCTCTGCGCCCATCCAGCAGTTCCCTACAGAAGACTGGAGTGCTCAGCCAGCCACTGAGGACTGGTAAGCAGCTTCTATGGGAGGTACAGACCATCGAGTGGGTTGTAGCTACCACTGAGTGGCCCCTCTGCCAACATCTGGTCAAAGGAAAAAAAGGGGAAGGAAAATAAAGTTCCTAGAAGCTGAAAAACAAAACATGGTGTGAGTAGCTCAAACTGCCCTCTAGCCACCCTTTCCAGTCTTTTCTCACACATAAGCTCCTTTCGCACCAACAATGGTTATCAACTGTCATAGTACCATAATGTTGTACCACATCAATGCCTTTGCTTCCCATGACTGTTTCATGAGTCTTCACTCAACTTAAGTGATCCCTTCTTAGGAAATCTCCTGTGAGCTTCTTTCATGAGGCAGGTTTGATTACTACCTCACCAGACAACTAGTTGGTCTTTGTCAGGTCTGTGTGTCTATGGTGCCTTCTTTCATCGATCTGCTTATAGATCTGTCTTCTTGCCAAATTAAGCAACATTGTGTAGCTATTTCCTCTGAATGGAAACGGTCCTTCCTGTAAGGAGGGGGAAAGCTCATACAACTTACAAGACATCATGACCAAGTCAACTCTTATAAAGGAAAACATTTAATTAGGACTGTCTTACAGTTTCAGAGGTTCAGTCTGTTATCATCCTGATGAAAATTATGGCAGCATGTAGGCAGACATGGTGCTGGAGGAGACAGGAGTTCTACATCTTGATCTGAAGGCAACCAGGAGGAGAGAGATTGTCATCTGCAGGCACCTAGGAGGAGAGTTTCATTCCATACTGGGCAGAGCTTGAGAATAGGACCTCAAAGGTCACACCCACAGTGACACATTTCCACCATTAAGACCACACCTTCTCCAACGTTGACACACCTCTTAATAGTGCAGCTTTCTGGGCCAAGCATATTCAAACCACCATACTTGGTGATATAGAAGGTAAGCCAATGCCATGAGAGGCAACAGACACAGAGGCAAAATGCCCCAGTAGAATTCATTGCCTTTACTTGCTTGGATCTGGCGTTGGTTTAGAGTGGATGAGCTCATGATTCCTGTGCCAGGCAGAGAACTCATTTCTTGGGCAACCATACTCCTCCACCTGCAGTGCTAGAAAATCCTAATGTGCTTGCCTGCCCAATGGGATTTTTGCCTGTTGAAATAAAAAAAAAAAAAATCACAAGTCCTCAGTGTAGTTCTGCCTGGAATTTGGAATCCACATGATAAACAACAGTTGGTCATGAGTTACTGAAGCCTATTGGCTAACTATGGAACAGAATGCGTGCCAAAGGAGGCTTTTGATTGAGCCTGGGCCAATCAGGATGAAAATGGGCAAGTCAGATGCTGTTTTGTCTCCAACTTGGCTCTGAGGTTAGGAGAGCCATTTTAGGCAAGCCTGCAGTTCAAAGGAGAGATACCCATGATTTTTCACACCTTGATAGGAAGGAAACCAGGAGGAGAGAGACTGCCATCTGTAGGCAGCTAGGAGGAGGGTCTTATTCCATACTGGGAAAACCTTCCAGATTCAGTTCCTGATTCCTGAGAGATATTCACATGGCTTCTGGGTGGGAGGCACCATCTCATGTCCTATGTTACTGAACTCTTCCATGAAACCTGTGACAGACATGGAGATTGATTCCTATTTTACAGTTTTAAAAACTCTAATTTGAGAATAAGTTTTATCTATTTCCTTCCTTCCTTCCTTTCTTCCTTCCTTCCTTCCTTCCTTTTCTTCCTTCTATCTTTCACCACCTCCTCTCACTCTCCAAGTCTCTCCAAGTCCGCCTTCTCTTTCCAAAGGTCTGGCAGGCATTAGAGAAATCCAGGCAGGGAAAATCTCAGGTCCCAACTATTACCATTGTCTTTACCTTTTTCCCTTTTATAGATTTGCAGTGTTGGGGTTGAAATCCAGGGCCTTGGACATGCTACATGAGTTTTCCACCAATGAGCCACACCCCAGCCCCTCACTGGGGAATTCTAGGCAGGTGCCCTACCACTGAGCCACGCCCCCAGCTACTCACTGGGGGATTCTAGGCAAGAGCTCTACCACAGAGCCACGCTTCCAACCCATCACTGGGGGATTCTAGGCAGGTGATTTACCAATGAGCCATATACTCAACATATAGCTGAGCAGTTTGAAGCAGGAACTCTACCTCTGAGCTATTTAGCTCTGGGATTTAGACATGCATGGTTGTGTCTTGCTTGTGTTATATGGGTTCTAAGGATCTGAACTCATGTTCTTATACTTGCATGACAAGCACTTTCCTGATTGAGCCAATCCTTCAGTCCTTTTAGTGCTGTCAAGAGTCAAAAGTGGGCATCTCATGACATTTATGGCATCATGTAACTAGCCTAAAATTGGACATGTTTAATTTTAAAAGACTTATTTTATTTATTTAATGCTTCAAGTGGCAAGATCTGGTCTCCTAGCAAAACTCCTATGCAACATTTAGAAGGAAGAAGTTTCGGAATATTTATACGTATGTGTGTCTATGGATGGGTATATGTGCATGTGAGTGTCGTTGCCCAAGGAGTCCAGCAGAGGGCATCACATTCCTTGGAGCTGTAGCTACAGGTGGTTGTGTGCCATCTGGTGTGGATACTGGGATTTAAACTTGTGTCCTCTGCAAGAGCAATCCATACTCATAGATGCTGGACCACTTCCCGAGTCTTGGCCTTATCCAATTTTAATTGGAAATTTTATAACATGGAAGGTCTAGGGTATGCAGGTACATAGACATGTGTATGTGTGTGGAGGTCAGGTGAGAGTCTTAGCTATTATTCCTCTAAGTGTCATCTAATTGTTTTATTGAGACAGGGTCTCTCACTGGCTTGAAATTTACCATGTAGCCTAGGCTGATTAGCCAGTGAGCCCCAGGGACCTACCTCTCTCTGCCTCCCTAACACTGGGTTACACATACATCCCACCACACTTGGCTTTTTGTTTTTGTATATATTCTGAAAATGAACTTAGAGCCTTATGCTTATAAGGCGTATCTTTTGTTAACTTCATTGATATTGCTACCTTTGTCAAATGAGGCTCCTCCAATCTAGCTATCCCTTTCCCATGGCAGGATCTGGTCATATGGTCACTTGGTAAAGCTCCTAGGCAACATTTAGAAGGAAGAAGTTTCTGAATGGCCGTGTCTCTGCCATGCTGGGGAAGCCCTGTTACTTTTGGGTATCAGGTCTATTGCTGAAACACAGAATTTCTGATCTACAAGATCTACGAAGATTTCTGCGTGCTCTAATAGCTGGTGAGTGTCTTCCTTTCATATTGTTGAACTAAGCAAGCATAGCGTTCAAAGCTGATTGGGTCTGTTTCTTGTTCTTGGCCTGGATCCCAAGTGTCTTTCATTTGGAAGTAGAACCAGCCCTTTACAGTTTAGTCAGCTCAAAATGCTAATGAGAGTATTAGCACCTCCTGATCTCCCTGGAAATACCATCCAGGAAACCCTCCCCCCACAAATCTTTAGAGAGGCCAAATCTAAACTTGTTTCATCAAGGCCAAATGTCAATCATAAGAAGAAATCTATATGAAATTTTAATTGCAGGATGTGCTGAGCAAATTTAATGAGTGAAATAAGAGAGGGGAGAATTCCCCTGTCCTTGGTGCATGTATAATGTTGACTTAAATGGATTCTCTGGGGGTGCAGGGGAATTGCAGTTTTGGAATTTACACACCAAAAGAGCAAATCGAGTGGATCCTGGAAAGTGAAGGTCATAAATCAGAACCATTTAACCAGCTTTGAATGATTGCTCCTGCTTGAATGGTGGAGAGTGTTGGCTGCAGCCCCAGCCATCACTGTGACTCCAATTGCCAAAATGCCACTCAGTATTCATAAATCAGCAGTCATTAACCCTCTGAATACTACCTGTCGGGTTCCTAAACACGGTTCCAACCTGCTAATGGAGGTTTGATGGGCAGTCGCTCTCAAGGAAAACAAATGACAGCGCCACTCTGACAGACCTGGAAATGTGTCTTTTTGGAACACCAAGTCGCTTTGGGGTGACGATGTCTCCACAGAAATCGCTCTTTGCACAAAAAGATCATTATTATTTTCCCCCTATACTTGTCATTTAAATAGATGACAGCTTTTGATGTTTATGTCTCAATTGTGGAAAATTTGCAGAAGATCTGATCCAAAGGGTCGAGAGCTTCAATTTAGTTGTGGGTTTATCCCTGTTTACCCATGGTAATTGGAAAATAAGTGCATGGCCCAGCAAAAGGCCACAGCATTTACTAGATTGCAGGGGAGGAAGCCAGGGGAAGAGATGAGGAAAAGACATGGTAAATCGGAACGTCCGTCACTTTGGTAACAAATTTGGGAAGAAATGGGGAAATGGAAATGAGACACTGAACTGAGAGGGACATGAAACCAGAAAGCGATTTCATTACCACAGACACTGGAGTCTGTGTTCATTTTCTCCGTAGCTTGTCTCTGGGCTGGATTCATAAATTATATATAATGGTGACCAGACTTGTGGAGAAGAGCATCATGCTGTCGCGAGTAATAGGTACCACTCCACAATACTGCATTTTAAATCTGCCTTAAGTGAGATTTGTTATGTGGGTGTTGGGAGAAGGGCTGGGAGATTTATCTCATGCTTGCTTTCCCCTTGGAAAAAAAAATGGACCGAAGGAAGGGAAAGTCAAAGGAAATGCTGTTTCCAGGTCTAATCACTCAGAGTAATAGCGAACATTCCTTTCACCTCAAATTTATTAGTCAAGGAGAGCAGAAAACATTTTATTTTTTTTAAGATTTATTTTATTGATTAAAAAAATCATGTGTATTGGCGTGGGTATGTGTACATATGTTTGAGTGCCTGGGGAAACTGGAGGAGGGTGTGGGACCCCCTGGAGCTGGAGTTACAAAGTCGTTATGTGTCATTGGATGTGAGTGCTGGGAACTGAATTCCATTCTTCTGCAAGCACAGTAGAAGCTCTTAACCACTGAGCCATCTCTCCAGTCCCTCCAAACCATCGTAAATATAAAATTCTCCCAAGTCTTGATCCAGGTAAGGAGGAGTGACAGAGAGGCTTTGTCTTGGGTTCTCTGAACTCTAGATCTGAAATATAGATGAATTTTCATGAGAAGAGTAACAAGTAAAAACAAGCAAGCAAACAAATTCTAGAACTGTGGATATGGCTCAGTTGGTAGCGTGTTTGTGTAGCATGCAAAAATTCTTGTGTTTGATCCCCAGCAATGCATGAATTGGGCATGGTGATGTGTGCCTTTGATCCTAGCATGAAATTCTACCTCCAAAACAAACAAAGAGAGCTGGACAAAAAACACAAAGAGAACTGGCAAGATGGCTAAGTGAATAGAAGCTTCTGTTGTGAAGCCCGATGACCTGAGTTTGGTCCTGCCAAACAAACATGTACACATACAGGAACATACTCTCTCTCTCTCTGTCTCTCTCTGTCTCTCTCTCTCTCTGTCTCTCTCTCTCTCTGTCTCTCTCTCTCTCTGTCTCTCTCTCTCTCTTTCTCTCTCTCTCTCTCTCTCTCACACACACACACACACACGTGCACACACACATGCACTTCCCTAACACCACACCCATACACAGCACATACACACACCATACACATACACACCCATGTACACACACACACACACACACACACATAAATACATGAAAGAAACTTTTTATATTCTGTTTGACACATCATGCTGTTAGATCTCAAAGCTTCTGCCTCAGTTGTATCCACCTAGACTGCTAGAACACTCTTCCCTATCCTCCTTCCCAGCAAGCTTTTTCTTCCTTCCCTTTGGCAGATCCGTTGACTGACTCTCTGATGTTTCCTATAGTCTTCTGGAAAAAAAACGACTCTACATTTAGTGAATTTATTTACTGTGCAATGTTTATGAACACGGATCTCAAATTCTAGGGACAACTTGACTGGCTTCTGTGATCTCCAGACCAAGTTCACAGCAGACCAGGGAGAACCGAGTGCTTCATTTCATGTCCTCAGTAGGAATCCTGGGTGTGACCAAGATCTGGCAGTTGAACATGCTTTCCCTTAGGGGAATCTGAGATTACAATGAAGAAACCAAAGGAGCCCTTTGTTGCTGCTGTGGAGTAGGCAGAGGGAAAAGGTGGCATTACTTTTCTGTAAGAAATCTGTTAAAATGTATAAGGAGAACGGAAATGAGCCAGAAGGGCAAAGAAGAGAGAAGGTGTCATGGTTTGAATGTAAAATGTAATCCATAGGCTCATATGTTTTAACAGTTGGTCCCCAGCAGGTGGCAGCTGTGTGTGTGTGTGTGTGTGTGTGCTTGTGAGTGTAAGTGTGCACATGTATATATATATATAGTGAGTCTTTTTCTGGGAAGAAAACACACACACACACACACACACACACACACACACACAATTCACCCAAAATAGGTATCCCAAGAGCAAAGTAATGCCCTCACTAAAGTCCAGTGTGGTGGAACTTTATTGGAGTTACAACAGAAGTGTATGTGAGGGGCTCTACCTCACCTGCCTCTGCCTCCCATGTGCTAGGATTAAATGTGTGCTCCACCAAACTGGGCATATTTTTATAATTAGTTAATTGTTATTATTTGTGTGTGTGTGTGTGCGCGCGTGTGCGCGTGCGTGTGAGCACAGGAACCTGTGGAAGCCAAAAGAAGTATTGAATCCCCTGGAGCTGGAGGTGCAGGTGGTTATGAATCACCTGATATAGATGCTGAGAACCAGACTTGGGTCCCTGGCAAGAGCCCCAAGAGTTGAACCAGCTCTCCATCCCCTATAATACATGATTGCTTATCCTCCTTGAGGTGAGAACTGTTTTTGCTGAGCAGACATCCTCACCTACTATTTTACTAAGCTCTTACCATATACAAAATGTACTGTGAGACATGAAGTCTACAGCAGTGTGTAACAAGCTGTTGACTGTAAGGGAGGGAAAATGAAAGCAGGGGGAATTGTTTTGTGGTATGCTTAATTGTTTGGCTCATAAAGGGTGAAAGGGAGAGGTCTGCAGAAAGCTAGGTATGTTGATTCTTATGGGATGTTTTGTGGCTTCTTCGCTAACCTCTGTCTTCTAGTGCTGAGGTTCGTCACAAGTGTAGACCACCATGCTCACCTTTTTAAAGTGTGTGCTCTGGAGTATGGTCTCAGGTCCTTATGCTCGCATGGCATGGACTTCCCCCATGAACCATCTCTCAAATCTGTCTGTGGCTTTCAAAAAGCTTTAAACAGAATTGCATGTATGTTTGTGTGTCTGTGTGGGTAGGTGCAGGTACCTTTGGAGGCCAGAAGAGGGCGCCAGATCTCCTGAAGCCAAAAGTTGTGCGTTACTTAATGGGAGTTCCTCGATCTGAACTCCAATCCTCTGCAAGAGCAGTAACCATACTTAACGACTGGGAAAAGAATCAATGAAATAGGCAGCCCTGAGCTGAGTCTGGCCTCCAATTACTGCCTCCATCTGTACTTCTTGGCCCACTGTGGTGTAAAGACACACGCTCCTGCTGCCGTGAACGAAGCCGTCTTTACTGCTACTCTAAGATTCTCCGAAACCATGAGCTAAGTAAATCCTCCTTTAAATTGCTCCTGTCAGGTGTTTGGTCACAGCCATGAGTTTCTTGTCTGAGCAATGAGCTGCATTTCTTTACATTGCACTGGGAAGTGTGCACCTGCTTCTCTTATTTAAAGAGAAATAGAATCCTGGAATATAAACCCGCTCGTCTCCTTGGAAACCAAAAGAAGATGAAACTTTGGAGTTTTCATTTTCCACCACTTAGAGGTAATACATAAATGCGGGCAACCTTTTCTAAATTTCAACACCCGCTCCTTGCTTTCTCGGGACTGCAAAAGGCAAAGATCCGTGCCCCAAACTCTTCTGTCTATAATATGAAAAATGCTCCAGTGTATTTGCTCCTGACAGGAACATATTACTGCTTTTATTGTCAATTTCAAAGAGTGACTGGTGTTGGACCTTTCTTAGAGCCACTAACACTATTTAGTCAGAATGAGGTGCAGGTGTGTGTGTGTGTGTGTGTGTGTGTGTGTGTAATTCAGGCTTGGGTGCATTTCTTTTTACTCTGACAAAGGCTGTACTGGCTTATGTCACATACCTCATTTTGGGGATCTGACTCCCTATGAAGCCCGAGTATCTTGGAGTCCGGAACCCACTTAACATTCTGGTCTGACAGCATCTGCCACTCTAGCTGAATCTCCTCCTCTTTCCTTTCATCACCTCCTCTCACCGGACGTTTCCTCCTCCGTTCACTTTGGCCCTGGTTGCACCCTCTCTAATTCTCACTTTGAATCCTAAAAACCTTCAACATATTTTGCTTCCCCAGTGAGGGCCTGAGGGTCTTAGTTTCTTTTCCTGTTGCTGTGGTAGACTATCCTAATAGAAGCAACTTGAGGGAGAGGTGGTTTATTTTGGCTCACAGTTTGAGGGTACATTTCATCATCATGTAAGAGAAGTCAAGGCAGCCATATCTTTCTTATTTACTTATTTATTTATTATTTATTTATTTATTTATAATATTTAATGTTACTTATTCACTTTATATCCTTCTCACTGCTCCCTTACAATCGCCCCTCCCACAATCCTTTCCTCCACCCCTCCCCTTCTACTCTGAACAGGTGACCTCCCCCCACCCCCCGGGTATCTACTCCACCTCTGGCCCATCAAATCTTCAAGGCTAGGTGCATCTTCCCCCACTGAGCCAGACAAGGCAGCCCAGCTAGAAGAACTTAACCCATTTACAGGCAACAGCTTTTGGGATAGCCCCCACTCCAGTTGTTTGGGACCTACATGAAGATCAAACTAAGGCAGCCATATCTTGAAGCAGCTGGTTGTGTCATCTCCATCATCAGGATGCAGGGAGATGTGGGTGCAGGATGCTTTTGCTGCTTTTCAGCTCTCTTTCTCAATGACATCGTCCAACCAGGGAATGATGTCACTCCAAAGGTCATCCCACCTCAGTTGATGCATGCCCAGAGGTTCATCTACCGGATGATTCTAGACTCTTGTCAAATTGACAGTTCATACCGATAATTGCAGACCCCTCCCCACATCTGCTGGTGGAATTGTCATCATCTGGTCTTCAGTGCTGTCTCACTAATACTGGAGCTGGGTTAGACAATTTGGACTACATGTGAGTAGTACAGTTCTCTCCTCCAAACTGAAGCATTTCTTCCTGGATGGAGGGAATCTAAGGCTCGGAAATAAGATGCAACTTACAGGAGTCAAAAAGTTCTGGAAATTTACAGGCTTCACAAAGCCTCTCTCCAAGGTTCTACAAGCAGCCACAACTGCTAAGGAGATGCTCTCATCATCAGAACTGCCTGGAAGTCATGCATAGAGCTTTGGGGATATGGTTTTTGTGAGTTATTACCCCTGCATTGATGGGCTTTTTAGAGATACAGTTTTCTTTTATTCATCCATGCTCCTGCCATATAACTTCTTGTCCATGTAAGAAAGCCCAACAAACTCATGGGTTCCCTAAGCTAGTGTTGGGTAGAATAGCTCTTTGTCCGGACAGTCGTGTTCTAACTAGAATCAATGAATGCTTGCTTATATCTCCACAGGAAAAGTCACCCAACAGGGCATTGGGTTCTAGAGAAACAGAGGTCAGAGATTAAGATAATGGCCTGTGGTCAATACTGGGCTTCAAGGTAAAGTCCTGGATGCACTATTTATGGCTGGAAAACAGAGAATAGATGATATACTGCCTAGTGGGTAAGATTTTGTATTTATTTCTGCTGTTGCATGATGTATATAGCCCTCAGGCAGGATGGTTCTTGAGAATTAATTAAAGTGTTAATCCCTAGAATAGTGTTGAAGGACATACTCCAGGATTGCAAGGACACAGCTTCTGAGAATCAGACAATGTTTCCTCAAGAATTTGAAAACAGAGTTCCTATAAGACTCAGCAACTCAGTCCTTTAGTGTATACTCCAAGAGCTTGAAGACATATTTAAACAAAGATTTGTATGTGAAGCCTCTTTGACAATGATATTTGCAATGCCAAAAGGAATAAGCAATTCAACCTGCCATCAACTGAATACATCAACTGAATGTGGTTTAGCAATGCAATGGAATAATACTTCTCCATGAAAAGGAATAAAATACTGACATGGTATAATGTTGCAGAATATTTGATCACACTGTGAACCCTGAGATTGAAAAAAACCTGTTTCTAGTTGAGGTGTGGCTCATCCTTAGTACACACCTTTAATCCCAAACAATGAAGGTAAAGTTAGTTTGTAAAAAGATGCAGCCATGTTTGAAATTGATGTCTAATGGAGGGGCAGACAAAGTGACGAATCAGAGAAAGATTCGACAGAATAGGATATGCCCAACTCTCACAAAAACAGAGAGGAAAGGGAAGCTACTTGAGAGAGCAGCACAGAGAGAGAAAAGGAGAGGAGACAGTTTTACCTGGACAGTTGTTCAAAGATACATTGCAGAGAGAGAACAAGCTAGACACAGGTGAAGCCAAAATTAGTCAGAGAATGAGAAGGAGCCAGAAGATTAGAACAGATGGCTAGAGTTGTTTGAGGCCAAGCAGAGCAGTTCAGTCAGAGGCCTAGAAAGAAACCAGATTGAATCATTCAGCTTGAAGAGGAGCTTGAGTCAGAACAGCTGAGTTGAATCAGACAGCCATAGTTTAGAAAGGGCTAGAAAGGGTAAGCTTATTCAGCAGGAAGTCTTAAACTTCCTGAAAGCATTCTATGCTTAGATGAGATTATATAGAGGCTAGAAGCTTCCAGGACTAAGCCTAGGTTATCAGACAGAGGCAGTAAGTCTCAAGGATAACAAATTACTACAGGAGAATAAAAGATACATTTACAGTATAAAATGGATGAACCTTGACGTACTATCGTAAGTTAAAGAGGCCATATTAAAGAGTCACTCAGATAAACTCTTTCTCCCTTATTTTGTTTTTCCAGTGTATTTTTATCACAGCAACAGGAAGAGATAGTACTTAAGTATATTATGTATAACATTTATTTCCTTTTTATTGACCTCTGTATATCTAATGTAAAACACTCTGTGAAACATCACTGTTAAAGTGTGTGTGTGCGCGCACACACACACACACACACACACATACATTGAGTTATCTACAGTAACCAGAAGAGGGCAGCAGGTTCTTTAGAGCTGGAGTTCTAAGTGGGTGTGATGTGGGTGCTTCAAACTGAACTCAGTCCTCTTCAGGAGCAGTAAGGGCTGTTAACTGCTAAGCCATCACTCTAGCCCTGTGGGCTGTTTTACCTTAGGAAGGTCATTTACATTCTGAGGCTCAGTTTTCAAACATCTACAAAATTTGCATAAAAATACCAGCCTATGAATTGTGATGGAAAGGAAATTTGAGAACATCCACCAAAGCTCTGGATCTTATTACTCGCTGGGTAAATGCAGCAGCCTTTATTTGCCTGGCCCATCCTCTCTCCTCCAGGAAATTCTCTCATAGCAGACATTCTCTCATTAAGCTGTTATATTTTACAGTGAACTTTTAAATCGATGTCTTTCCCCACCCCCAGATGGATTTGATTCTCAGCCTGTGGGGTTTCTGTTATAAAATGAGAGATGTGTTTCTAGAACTTTCCATTTAAGGGATAATTGCAATCTTTTTCCAGTTTGTTGAAACATTGAAGTCAATGGTTAGGAATTTTCTCAGCCTTTAATTTTTCCACTGCGAAATCACATTAGGAACTTGTACTTAAATATTTGTCTGCTGCTTCCATAATGATCCTTGTGAAAACTCAGGTGAAATAGAATCTGAATTAGAAAACTCACAAGTGGTGAGTATACTTGGGTTTCTGTAGAGCCCATGTGGACTCTGTTGGGTGACAGTGATTCATAAACTCCTCATTAGAAGTATTCTAGCTGGTAGTGGTGGCACACACTTATAATCCTAGCGTTTGGGATGTGGAGGCAGGGGGATTCAGAGTTGGAAGTTTTCCTAGGCTATGTAGTGAATTCCAGGGTAGCTTGGTCACAGGGGACTTCATCTAAAAAACCCAACCCAACTCAAACAAGACTCATGATAAGAAATACCCAGATGGAGATCCTGGGGAAATGTCTCAGTCAGCAGAATACATGCCGTAGAAGCATGAGAACCCAGTTCTGCCTCCAAACCCAGTGTAAAACCCTGGGTGTAGTATGCTTGTCATCTCAGGGCTGGGTCTGGGTCAGTTGCGGACAGGAGGATCTCTTGGGCTTCCTGGCCAGCCAATTACCAAGCCCCAGGTCCCAGTGAGAGACTCAAATACGTAATGTGGATGGTTCCTAAGGAATAACACCCAAAGTTGACCTCTGGCCTCCAGATTCACATGGGCACACATATATGCATACACACATGCATGTGTTCATACACACACACACACACACACACACACACACAGATACACATGTATAGAGCTATTATTTTGGGGACTGGTGAGATGGTTCATTAGGTAAAGGTGCTTGCTGCCAAGCCTGATGATCTGAGTTCAAAGTCCATGACCCACTTGGTGCAAAGAGATAACTAACTCCCTAAAGTTGTCTGATTGCTTCTGTCTTAGGCAGGGTTTCCATTGCAGTGGAAAGACACCATGACCAAAGCAACTCTTATAAAGGACAACATTTAATTGGGGCTGACTTACATGTTCAGGGTTTCAGTCCATTATAATCAGGGTGGGAACATGGCAGCATCCAGGCAGGCACGGCACTGGAGGAGCTGAGAGTTCTCCATCTTGTTATGTCCTGTTATCAGGAGAAGACTGATTCTTCCACACTGGGAGGAACTTCAAAGCCCACCTCCACAATAACACTCTTCCTCCACCAAGGCCACACCTCCTAACAATGCCACACCTCCTAACTGTACCACTCCCTATGGGCCAAGCATATTCAAACCACCCCAAGATAGAACAGGAAGTGGGGTGAATCTATCAAACCTCAAAGCCTCTCCCCAGTGACTCACTTCCTCCAACTAGCTGCTGCCGCTGCTGCTGCTGCTGCTGCTTCTTCTTCTTCTTCTTCTTCTTCTTCTTCTTCTTCTTCTTCTTCT
>NW_021604614.1:3244084-3245910 GCF_004785775.1 Grammomys surdaster
TCCTCCTCCTCCTCCTCCTCCTCCTCCTCCTCCTTCTTCTTTTTTGTGATTCTACAACTTCTCAATATGGCTCTGTGAAGCGGGATCAAGCATTCAAATATGGAGACGTTTTACAGTCTAACCGTGACGTGATGCTTTTTAATATAGCCAACTCAAAGGCTGGGAAGATGGCCATGAATGAAGGGCTTGTCATGCAAGCATGAAGATCTGCTTTGAGTTCTGATCCCCAGCATCCACATACAAGATCAGATATGAAAGTGAATGCCTGTAATCCCAGCACCAGGCAGATTGAAATGGGATCCTGGCTCTTGCTGCCCAGACAGTTTAGATCAGTGTTTCTCAACCCTCCTAAAACTACGACCCTTTAATACAGCTCCTCCTGTTGTGGTGACCCCAATCACAAAATTATTTTCATTGCTACTTCATAACTGTAATTTTGCTGCTGTATAAACCATGTAAATATTCATGTAACATAAACATATGATAGGCAGGTGGTCTTAGGTGACCCCTGTGAAAGGGCCATTTGACTCACAAAGGGGTGTGATCCACAGATTGAAAACTGCTGGTTTAGCTGAATGGTGAGCTCTGGGTTTAGAGAAAGACCTTGTTCAAAAAGCTGTGTGGAGAGTGAGTAAAGAGAACACTGGATATTGACCTCTGGTTTCTGTATACACACATGTGCATGTGCATACAAACAAACGTGTACACACACACATGTGCACACACACGCACTCATACACGCACATGCAGGCACACTACCAATTCACAGGCAGGCGCGCTCACAGTCACACACACTTGTGCGCTTACAGGCATGTAGGCTCACAAGCATGTAGGCTCGAAGGCTCACATGCACGCTCAGACTCATTCACACACAGATACACGCACGCACGCACGCACGCACACAGACTGACTCACTAGACTCCAGTTCTAGCATGGGAAGCAACAAGACATATTTCCTCCAAACTGGTTTAAAACTGCCCATCTTCACTTGTTTTATCTCAGAGTTGGTTAATAACTTCCTCCTGGGATTGGTCAGTTCTTTGTCTTCCTTGCTCAGCCCAGCCACAAACCTCATCAGAACAACACCTGTAAAACTGGCAAACAGCTGCACCTCGAGCTTGGAAACTGATGGAGAGGGAGAAAAAATGTCCCCACAGTTCCTATCAGCCTTAAACAGAAACATCTGTTCCACGGGAGCCTTTTGCTGGCTTGGTTTTCAGGGAAGCGTTCCAGGCAGGCGACAGCCCTTGGTGACATCAGCCACAAAGAAGGGCTGCAAGGAATGGTGCACACAGAGAATTGTCTGTGAGCCAGGAAATGGAATCTCAAGCCTCACATTCTAGATGACTTTAAAAGCACCAGTACTTGCTTAAAAGGAGAGACACTGCCAGGGGCTGGAAAGCACTCCCAACGAAAGAGAAAATAATACAGAAGAGAAAGTTCATGCATCCAGCAGACCTGGGAGTTTTGTTCTCTCTACCCATCGGCTCAGTAGCAGAGGAAGATTTCCACTCTGTCAGTGTCTGTGGAGACAAATGCTCTCCTTCCATCCCTCTTTAGTTGGTATCTAACCATGATGATCTTTTCAAAGGCATGGGTTAAGTCAGACAATGTTGGTAAAGCGTATAGTTCAGAACCCACAGTATGGATATTGCTATTATCTAAAGGTTGAATCTTGCATATGCTACTCAAGTGTGCTACAGGTGAACTATGTCCTCACTCCTCACTGGGGGATTCTAGGCAGGGGCCCTACCACTGAGCCACGCCCCCAGCCCCTCACTGGGGGATTCTAGGCAGGGGCTCTACCACTGAGCCACGCCCCCAGC
>NW_021604614.1:3250910-3255242 GCF_004785775.1 Grammomys surdaster
CTTCCCTGACCTTCCTCCTTCCTTCCTTCCTTCCTTCCTTCCTTCCTTCCTTCCTTCCTTCCTTCTTCCCTTCCCTTTCCCATCTCTCTTTCTTTCTCTTCTTTTAAATACAGGGTCTCTGGCCTGGACTTTCTGTGTAAACATTGTTAGCCCCAAATTCAAAGAGATCCTCCTGCTTCTGCCTCCAGAGTGCTGGAATAAAAGGGCAGAGTTGCCATGTCTGGTTCACTTTCTCCTTTTGACTTATCTCAGAATCCCAGCCCATGAAAGGGTGCTTAGGTTTGGCATTCCCACTTCAATTAACCTAATCTCATGATGATCCCTCATAGACATGCCCAGAATCTAATCCAACCTAGACAATGGTTGGCTCACCTGTGTGCCAGGAGGCCTGTCTCTTTGATGACTGAGGATCACAAATTGATAACCGAGATTAACCACCATACTGTACAAACACAAGGACCTTGACTTTGTCTCCTAAGACTTACATAAAAATGCCTAGTGTGATGGTGTGTGCTTATAATCCCAGCATTGGGGAAGCAGAGACAGGTAGATCCTGGGGCTTAGTGGCCAGCAAGCCTAGTGAATTTCAGGCCAGTGAGAAACACTGTCTCAAAAAACCAAGATAGAGTATGAGGAACAACATCTGATATTGTCCTCTGGCCTCCACATGTACAACCATACAGGTCTTCACACATGTATGGGAATTGTAGGGTCAGATCCTGGGCCCCTGGCAGGCCTAGCAAACTCACCTCATCCAGTCATCCCCAGTAGGCCAATCAAAGTGACAATACTGAGAAACAGAGAAAGGGGACTTATTTATTGTGTCTATATTAGGAAGAGGAACAAACAAAGACGTCCATTGAACCTACCCCCAGTCCACCTTCCAGATTCTGAAGTGAGTTCAGGTTAAAAAAGAGAGCAAAATGTATACTAACCAGTCATGGGGAACATGGCTCAGTGGTTAAAATGCTTTCCCTGCAAGCATGAGGACCAGAGTTCAAGTCCCCACAACCCTTGTAACATGCTGGATGGTGTTGGCTGCTCATATGTACTCCTAGCCTCAGAAGGCTGAGATGGGATCCTCAGAGCAAGCTGTCCACTAAGACTAATGTTGAGGTTTGGGCTTTTGCTATGTAGTAATGCTAAACACTGGTCCCCAAGGCCTGGTTGCCCCCAGGGACAAGACAATCTACACATACAAGTGATGTTATGCTACCTTGCCTTCCCAAGTTATCCCTGACTGATGAATAAAGATGCCTTCATCCTATAGCTGGGCATAAGAGAGACAGGTGGGGTTTGGGTTTCTGGGCTTGGAGTCTAGAGAGACCATGAGGAGAGAGAAGAAGGTAGAGAGAGGAAAAGTTGCCATGGGGTGGATGAGTTATGAAAATATGTCCACAAGGTCTGGCCAATTGGAGTTAAGAGCAGCCCAGATGGAACATAGCAAGTTATAACTTGGGGGTTTTGATAGGGAGGTAGACCTAATATCATAGAGGGTAGATACCTGCCCAGCTTTAATGGTGATTAAGGCTTATAAAAATAATAGCTGTGTGTCTTTTATCTGGGAAATTGAATGATCAAAGGCTGGGTAGAAACACCCAAATTGAGATTAAATATTTACTACAACAACTAATCATATCGATGAGCTCTGGGTTTGATTGAAAGACCCTGCCTCAGAAAATACTGTGGAAGAGTAATCAGGGATGATTCCTGACGTCAACCTGGGTTCTCCACACTCATGTGCACACATGTGCACCTGCAGCCCCAAACATGTACCCACACATATGCAAACACACACACATTACATACATACACAGGTGTGTGCACACACCCATCACACATGTGCATATGTGTGTGTACACACACCAATAGAGGAAGAACAACAGCACAACAGAAAGAAAGTGACTCTAGAGAACACTCCAGAATTCTTAATTCTGCCTCTCCATCAACTTCAATAGTATTTACCAAGTTCCCCTTAAGGAAGAGAGGCTATGACAGGTACTAGAGAGACTGAGGGTGAGGGTGGGGATTGGAGCCCCCAAATTGTCCTTCACAGATGCTTATAATTATCCTGGTAGGGGCAAAGATGCACTAACAAAGGTTTTTGTTTCTCTCCCTTTGGCTATCAGACTGTTGACACAATAGTAAATGAAGGGTTAGAATCGCCTTTCAAGTGTTTGGTATATATATATGTGTGTGTGTGTGTGTGTGTGTGTGTGTGTGTGTGTGCATGCCAGAGACTGACATTGAGTGTCTTCCTTGATCATTCTCCTCTTTACTTACTGAGGCAGTGTACCCTGGGGAGTCCTCTGTCTTTTTCTCCTGAGTTCTGGATTACAGGTGGGCCACCATATCTGTCTGGCTTTGTATATATGAGTTTTGGGGATTTGAGCTCTGGTTATTATACTGGTCTGGTCAGCACCTTATTCACTGTGGCATTTCCTTAGACCTTGGTTCATCTTCTTTCTGCTCTTTCTTTTCCTCCATCAAAGATGACAGACCCTCAAAGAAGAGTTATTAGTGAACTTGAGGGAGAAGAAAACCATGGCAACCTCTGGGTTCCCTCAGACAGGTGTAATCTAGTCAATGGCGCATCAGCAAGCAGAGCAGCAGATGCCAGACGTTGGCCCTGTCTCCCCTGAGTGCTGTCAGTTAGCGTAGCACTTGGTGCCGCCATTGATTTTTATGTCTTTCTACACTAATTAGACATGTTATTACTAATCATATATATATACATATATATATATGTAATGCTATCCCCTCTGGGAAAATGCAAACAAAATGTGTGTTATTTTAATGTTTAAATCGATAAAGCTGTCCTTCCGTTCTGTGCTGGTATTGATGAAATTTATAAAAATTCCTTTTAAATTTCTTTCTGTCCATCTCATTCCTTTGGGGCTTGGATTGATTTCTCGATGGCATCTGACAGCATCTATGTAGAAAGGCCTCTTGTACTTGGTCTTTCAGTAGTGAGGTGGGGGTGGGGATTCAAGGATTCCATTCCAGAGAGAGAGAGAGAGAGAGTGAGAGAGAGAGAGAGAGAGAGAGAGAGAGAGAGAGTCCTTTCTTCTTTGATTCATCTCTTTCAATGATAAGATCATAAACAACCTCTGCTCAGCCTAGGAAGAGTCAATCATTTGAGGCAGACAGGAAAGGAATGGGGCGGGGGAATTTCTTAATCAGGAATCCAGTCTTCAGAAAGCCAAGAAATTGTCTTCAGATTTGAAGAACACAATCTAGTACACCCTCTCTGATAACGAGAGCCGATGTGTTGATATAGAAGAAGAAGTAAGCTTATTTTCGTGTTCTAGAGAGACAGGCTGTAATTTGTGACATCGCTGCTAAGAAATGCTGGAGGCATATGGACTTCCAGTGAAATAGGATGTTAACTCTTCGCCAGGCGGAGTATGGGGGGGGTGGCGAGGAAGAGGAGCCAAACACATTTGCATTGCTGCAGCAAACTTGGCACCTTTGATAGAGACAGCTTGTGTACTCAGAAGGGTGCCACAGAGTGTACCACAGCTTAAGAGGCAGCCTCTCTCTGTGTGTGTGTGTGTGTGTGTGTGTGTGTGTGTGTGTAGAGTCTACCTAGCTACTGAGGCCAGAGGATTGGAAAACCCTGCGAAGCTCCAACCCCCTGCCCGCAAGCTCTTGGCTCTAAGGTTTAGTAACACCTTAGCTTCACAGCAGAAGGCTGTAACTTTTTGTGTGATCTTGGCAGCACACTAGGCTCCTGATACCTACATTCCTGATGTCCCACCAAACCTGTGTACACCTGTATTATATACCTTATTTTCCCTCAGACTAGTCTCCTGGAGCAAATTAATTTCTATGCTTCAAAAATCAACCTGGCTCAGGCAGTTTGTTATAGTAACAGATCAAGATGTAATAAAACTTGATGAAAATGACTGGGTCTGGTGGTCGAGGCTTAAGAACTCAAGCACTTGGGAAGCTGCATCAGGAAGACAGCAAGTTCAAGTCAGTACGGGCTATAGAGTGCATGCTGGTTTAGGCAACTTAGTGAAATCCTGTCTTTAAATGAAATAAATGCACACACTTATATGAACATATTTATGTCTATATAAATGTATATATATTTATGTAGATATGTACATATATACTGAATTTAAAGACACATTTAATTTTAATATGTGTGCGTGTGTGTGGTTGGGAATGTAGATCAGCTATAGAGCGCTAGTCTAGAATTCTGCAATAAGTGTTGGAAGAGTGATTCAGAGGCAGTGATTTTGCCTAGAACCCCCCAGTGAGGGGCTGGGGGTGTGGGTCAGTGGTAGAGCCCCTGCCTAGAATCCCCCAGTGAGGGGCTGGGGG
>NW_021604614.1:3255252-3277616 GCF_004785775.1 Grammomys surdaster
CTAGAATCCCCCAGTGAGGGGCTGGGGGCGTGGCTCAGTGGTAGAGCCCCTGCCTAGAATCCCCCAGTGAGGGGCTGGGGGCATGGCTCAGTGGTAGAACTCCTGCCTTGAATCTGTAGCTACCTGCGGCCACGGACCAACTGGGTTCTCCTGAAAGAGGGGATGGAAATGAAGAAAGGGACGGAGGGCGAGAAAAGATGAAACCAAGACAAAGTTCTCTGATCAAGGCTCGAAGTTTAATGTTCAGCTCTCAATTTACAGGGAAAGCCCCACCAAACTCCTTGTTTCAGCTGGAGATATCTCAAGGCAAGCTCAGTGGACAGTTTATTCTTCTAAGTTCCTGTAGCAGGCTGTACATGCAGCCAAGGTGAGTAACTCCACCTGGGTCCTATTATTTGGTCTATTGTGGTAAACAAGGTCTTTCAGGCCTGCTCAAGGCTGGGGGGAGGGCACACAAATCCCCCAGTGAGGGGCTGGGATGTGACTCAGTGGTAGAGCATTGGCCTGGGTTCCAATCCCAGAACTGAAAGAAAATATTTTTTAAAAGGGAAAGAAAGAAGCTAGGGGCGACTCTTCATCTACTAAGAAGAGATCGGCCTCACTGAATAGAATCTTGTGGAAAGTAGTTCCTCACCGTCAGCACACAGAAGCTGTGGTCTAGAGGATAACAAGGCTGTATCTTCTGCCAGCTGATGAACTTGGTAATGCGTAGGTGTCTTCTAGGTGGTACACGGTTTGAAGGCATGAAAAATCGCTGCGATGACATTCAGGGAATATTTAAGAGATCTATTAGTACTTCTTTTATGCCAAGCACAATGTTCATAGTTAACTACAGTTAACTTCGGATTCTATAGCCGTTCTTGGGGAGGGTGACACATTTTGCAGCAGATATTGGTGAACAGAAAGACTCATGCTGGCAAAAGAGCAGAGAATAAATGGCTCAGCATGAAACAGGATGACTACAGCACATCCTCTACTAAAGGGGACTCAGCAAGCATCACAGAAAGGGTAGAAAGACGTGATAGTCAGAGTTCAGAGAACATTGCAGCAGAATTATGGTTTTTGATGGTGACAGGAAAACACACACATACACACACATAAACACACGTGTGTGCACATGCATGTTCATACACATATATGCATGCACGCATGCACGGGTGCACACACACATACCTTTTAAAACAGTGGGAACTAATGGTGAGAGGAGTTGAATGTCCCCCATCTGAAGATTGGACCCAGAATTGTCTTATGTCAGAACAATGTTCTCACTGCTAGATCCCTACACTGCTACCATAGCTGATACTTCCAGAACCTTCTTTGATGCATTTGATCCTAACCTTTGAGCTGAGTGTGTCTGTGAGAGTGCAACTCCAGGCTCAAGAGAAAAGCCTTAAAGAGAACGGGCCATTACAAAATGTAGTCTCTGATGTATTAGTTACTTTTTCATTATATTTTTTAAAGATTCACTTTAATATATGCATAAGTACACTGTCGCAGTCTTCAGACACTCCAGAAGAGGGCATCAGATTCCATTACAGATGGTTGTGAGCCACCATGTGGTTGCTGGGACTTGAACTCAGGATCTCTGGAAGAGCAGTCAGTGCTCTTAACCTCTGAGTCATCTCTCCAGCCCCCTGTGTTTTCATTATTGAGATAAAGTACCCCAAAGAGAGAAAATTAAGGGAGGAATGGAATTATTTGGCTTACAGTCCATTGTGGTGGGAAGGAGATGGCAGCAGGCAGGAAAGGCATCCGGGTAGGAACCTTGGTCATTGGTCACAATACATCTGCATCAGATGTATGTAAGCAGAGAGTGAAGTGGAAGTAGGGCTGGGCTATATGTAACACCTCAAGTCCCACCTCCAGTGAGATACTTCCTCATGCAAGCCTCCGTCTCTTACAGGGTCCACCATCTCTCCAAACAGCTCCACCAGCCAAGAACCACGTGTTCTAACATGTGAGCCTGAGGCCAAGGAGGGTCAGTGGTTAATAGCACTTCAGGAGGATTCAGGTTTGGTTCCCAGCATCCATATCAGGTACCTCATAACCGCTTATGATTCCAGTTCTAGGGAATTCGATACCTTCATTTGACCTCTCTAGGCAACCTGCACACACAGGGTACACACAAACTCAGGCAAGCATACACAAATACACATAAAATAATTAAAAATTGAAACAAAATGTATGAGTCTAAGGGGGAATGTTTCACATTCAAACTACAACAGATGCCCAAAAGGGTTTGATAAAATCCGTATAGAGCAAATTGCGTGGACTCTTACGTGCTAGTGATAAACTTATCTGTGAATGATGGCACATGCAGAACATAATGTATGAGAGAGACTTTTTAGGAGACATTATATTTATCTTGTACATATTACATTTTCAATGACTTGCCAAAAACTTTGAGTTCATTGCTATTAACTCCTTTCGTTGTATTGGTGGCAAAACACAACTATTACCAGTCAAAACCAAAGATTCTTCAATTAGAATTTAATTCATTGGAAGTGTTCTCTTTGAGCTTGAATAAAAAGCTGAAGCAATTTTGAGGGTGTTAGAATTTCCTCTAAAATCGTGTGTGTGTGTGTGTGTGTGTGTGTGTGTGTGTGTGTATACGAATGTGTGTGAGTGTGGTGTTTGGCCACATATGCATGGGTACCTGTGCTGTGAATACACATATGGAGGCCATAGGAGGATGTTGTGTGGATGTTCTTCTGGCTTAAATATTATTCTCTTGAGAAAAGGTCTTGCTGGACACAGAGCTAGGCTAGAGGCCAGTAAGGGCTACTGATTCTTCTATGTCTTTCCTCCCCCTCTTCCTCACCAAGAGCAGGTGTAACTGGTGTGCATGCAGCCATACTCAGCACTAAATGCTTGCCATTGTGACTCCATATTTCTAAGGGGAAGTCTGAATATGAAAAAAATGATTCAGTTGGGTGCTTATCTGTCCACCAGTGGAGCCAGCCAACCGAGTTCAAGTTCAGACTTAATAGTTATAAAGCTACGTTATAATCTTGGACATCACACTGTGTCTCTGTTTTCTCTTCTATAACACAGGGTTAGTGATTATGTCAGCTACTTTTCTTATTATGGTGACAAGATATCTGTAAGAAAAACTCATAAGGGGGGAAGATCGTTTTGTTCATGGTTTCAGAGGGTTTACAATATCTTCACATGATTCCCTGTGGTTGTGCTAGACAGACTCTAGTGCATGTAGCAAAGTGTGGTTATCAACTTCTTGGCTGACTAGGAAGCAAAGAGACTGTTCTAAATTTCTTTTATGTTGCTGAGATTAATACTCTGACAAAAGGCAACACTGGGGTAAAGGGATTTATTTTTAACATACAATTCCAAGTTACAGTCCATTATTTTGGGTAAATCAAAGCAGAAACTCAAGCATGTAGTCACATCACATCTATAGTAGAAAGCGGTAAAGTGAAGTCATCCATGCTGCCTGCTTGGTACATCTAGCCTTCCCCATCTCATTTAGCTTAGGACTTTCCTAGGGAATGGTGCTGTCCACAATGGGATGGGTTTTCATACACGTATTCACAATCGAGACAATATCTTAAAAACATGCTCACAGGTCAATTTGATCTAGATAATTCTTCAATTGAGATTCCTTCCCATGTTATTGTAGCTGTGAGAATTTTGCATTTAAAGCTAAATATCACAGAACGGGAGTGCTGATACACAACTGGTTTAATCTTTTTATTCCATCAGGATCCCTAGTCCATAGGATGGGATGGCCCCATTTATGTTCAGGAAGAGTCCGTTTTTCAGTTCAACTTCTCTGGAAGTCATAAACACACCAAGATGTGTGAGTCCGCAATCTCCTAAATGATTCTTCTAAGTCCAATCAAGTTGACATTGAAGACCAATGTCACAATAAGAGTCTTCATATCACAGCCATTCTGAGGATTAGATGAGTTAGCGTAACTAATACTCCAGAATACACAGTGAGCCCTCTGTAGGTGTTGGAGAGAATGGACCCAGTCCATTGTGAGCAGCACCATTCCCTAGGCAAGTCCTAATCTATATGAGATAGGTAAAGCCAGATGAAGAAAGCAGGCAGAATGGATGAATTCATCTTTCTGCTTTTTACTGTGGATGTGATATGATTTGTATCTTATAATCCAGTGGAAAGAAATGGTATTACCCTGAGTTAATATTTCTTTCCACTAGAATCAATCTAATCCAGAAATGCCTTCTCAGTCGTACACAGAGATTTGCTTCCTGGGTAATTCTAGATTCTGTCAGGTTGCCAATATTAACCATCACAGTCAAGGATGCTACCTGCTATTCTTCCCCAAGAATATAAGGATTATAAGATACAAATCACATCACATCCAGCTGGAGACCTAGACTGAGTAAAAAAGGAGAAATTATCTAGGTAATAAGATCTAATGTTATCTGCTTCCTGTTTGCCAATGCAATGTGTCTAGCAGCTGTATGCTCCCAGTACACACATTCCTTGCTGTGGGGGACTCAGAACCCTTGAACCATGAGCCACAGTAAATCTTTCCTCCTTTAACTTGCTTTTGCCAGGTATTTTGTCACACTAATGAGACAAGTGGCTAATATACTCATGAAACCATTCTAATGAATGCATGTTTTCTAGGGCACTGTGTAAGGACTAACCCACCGGTCTAGCATAGAGAGACTAGGGATCGATTAGAGATGTCTGCCAGGGGTATGGCAGTTAGGAGAGGTGACAAGTAAGAATGAAAATCTGTTAGAGCTGGGACTGTTCTTGGCTGAGTGCCTTCAGCATTTCCAACACTGAGCATAGCATGTGGCCTCTATAAAGGCATATCTCAGTAACATTACCATGTTTGTTGGCCCGCACCACCCTACACTCATCGACCAGTCAAGCAATGCATCTACTTTTTATTGCTTCAGCCAAGTTGGTGTGAGTTTTAACTTGTGAAGAATAAAATGTTCTTCGTGACCCAAATGGGAACTAGTAAATGTGTGTGTGTGTGTGTGTGTATGTGTGCATGTGTACAATGTGGAGTGCATTAACAGAGGTTAATGACAACAGTCATGTCCCTCAATTACTCTGTATCCCATTTTCTTAAGATGGGTTCTCTCAGTGAACCCAGGGCTCACTAATTTGCCTAGCCACGTTGGCCAGCCAGCTTCAGGGATTCTTCTGTCTCTGCCTCCCCTGCACTGGGATTAAAGTGTATGCTGGCACACCTGACATTTACTGTGGTGGTGAGGATAAAACAGAGGTCTTAATATCTACACCATAAATGCTTTGTTGACTGAGTCACCTCTCCAGCCTCAAGAAGCCATACTTTACTGCTGCTACTACGGTTACTATGATTACCATTATTTTGCTGGATTTGGTTGGAGGGTCTCTAACATTGTCAGAGCATGACAGCTGAATGCTTCTGTCTCTGCTCTTAGAAGTCATCTTCCCACAAATCATTTCATTATGTCAGTTACATTCTTGACTCAGAATTCCTCCCAGTGGACAGGGAGATGAGCCGAGTCATCCTGGCTCCATGCTGGCCACCACATTTCCTTGACATTTTCCTCATTAGGATATTGCTAATGTCATTGCCTCGGCTTCAGGACAAGGCATCATTTCTTGTCTTCTGTCTGAACGTGTCTCTAGAGGTGATTTCATACGAATCCAATCTAATCTACCGTGTCTTGATCTTATTAACAGAATTCATCAAATCCTGGGAAGCCCTTTCTGGAGTTTCACCCATTGTGCACAAGTTGGGGGATCTTCCTTGGTGGATTTGTAAGTTATCCAAAATATCCGAACCTCACGTGAAGGTTACAGATGAGTTCATTGTCACCATGCTCTTGGTAGGGTCCTTGTGTGTGTGCTTGAATGTCTGGGCATGAATAGCTGCACATGTGTGTGGGGGCCAAAGGATGACCTCAGTTATTCCTAATGTGCCACTCACATTTGTTTTTAAAATTTATTTATATTTATGTGTATGTGTGGTCTTGCTCGTGTGTATGTGTGCTAATACGTTTAAGTGCCCACAGGGGCCAGAGACAGGATCTGATGCCCTGGAATTAGAATTAGGAGGAGTTGTGATTCTTCTGACAAGGATGCTGGGAACGAGACTCAGGTCCTCTTGGAGGAGCGGCAAGTGATCTAAACCACTGGGCCATCTCCTCAGCCCTCATCTTTGTTTTGAGCCTGTCCAAGAGCTCATCAAAACTGCCAGAAAACCCCAGAGATCCACCTGTCTCAGTCTTTCCAGCATAGGAACTACCGATATGTAACACCATAGCCAGCATTTTTATGTGGGTGCTGGGGATTTGAACTCAGGTCCCCATGCTTGTGAAGCAAGCCCATTGCACACTGGAGTCACCTCCCATGTTTCTCTGTTTTCTTACACTTGAGATTTCCTTCTTTTCTTCCTCACCTTGTCAACTTCCAATGTAAGGCTGTTCCAAAGAATGGCATGTTCTCCTGGAACTTGGTTGAAGGAATTTTTTCAGGTCCTAAAACACCCCTAAGGCTCAATGTGTCTCTCATTCATCTCTGTAGCTCTTGGAGAGAGAAGCCTATGGACCACTGGAGTCTACATGGTTCTGAGCCAGAGTCCTAGTCGCACCGAATGGTGATTACCTGACCAGCTCTTTCTTCACTCCTTTTCCCGAATGGATTTGTTGAGATTCCTAATCCTGTACACACGGGTGGACTGAGTCACTTCCCTGCAGCTTGACACTTAAAGAGAGCTGCCAGACTGAGCAACTCTGCCCCCAGCCTCGGCTTTTAATTCCCCCCCCCCCCCCCATTATGCCTGGCTCAGTATGGCAAGAACACAGAGCTCATTGGCCTGGGGCCAAGAGGCCTGTCAGCAGGGAGATCAACTCTGGAATGTAATTAAACCACATGATGTCTTTTGTGTCTTTTATTTCCCCCGTGCCACCAGCAGACGGGAAAGGCTGACACTGTTTACTCTTCTCTCTGTGTGTCTGTGTGTCTGTCTCTGCCCATCTCTGTCTCTCTGTCTCTCCCTCTCTCTCTTGGCAGGAAGCTGCAAAAAGAATTGAGAAAATAAGGAGTAGAAAGACCTTGAGAGTCAAGTACAGAGGATCAATGGCATAGAGACGCTCATGTACAGAATGCCTGGATCAAACATGTATTGTATTGTAGTGTGTATTGTAAAGGCTGGAGAGATGGCTCAGGAGCTAAGAATATTCTCTTTCAATGAATCCAAGTTCAGCTCCCAGCTTCTATCTTGGGCAGCTCACAACTGCTTGTAAATCCAGCTCCAGGGAACCTGATGCCCTCTTCTGGCCTCTGTGGCAGCCTTCACTTATGTGTATATAATCTCTCCTCCCCCCCCTCACACACACATACTTAAAATTAAATCTAAAGAGAGAAAGAGTCCACTGAAGGGGGCAGGGCCATGGGTCAGTGGTAAAGTGCTTGGTCCTTTGGCTTGAGGACTGGAGTTCAGATCTATAGAAACCTACATAAATTCTGGGTGGCCAGGATGGCTGTGGTGTAACACTATTCCCAGGGCTATGTGAGCAAATGCCTACTTATCCCAGATGCAGAACTGACAACAGACCAAAATAAGTATACCATCAAATCTAACTTGGTGGTTTAATGAGGGTTTTTGTTGTTTGTTTGTTGTTTTTAGGTTACTTACAGGAATATGGGTAAGAAGTTACTTACAGATGCAGAAATGACTCAAAGACAGCTGCACCACTAAATCCCACCTCAGTATGCATAAAAGCTGGAAACCCGAAGCACACTGCACAACCATTATGAAGTTCAATAGGTTGGACAGTGTCCTTTCAAGATAACTCAGTTGGTCTAAGCCTGTCCTGGGATGCTGGGGTGGTCTCTGTGTCTTCTTGGTAGCTCATCATGATTGAGAAAGAATCTCAGCAGTCTTTACTGCTTTTATGTGTTTGGGGAAGGAGGAACCTAGTATATCTGATCAGTTTCAGGGCTTTCCTGATGCCTTTGAGTTGTTTACTTCCGGAGTTTAAGGAGTTTCTCTGCAGGATGGCAAGTTCCATTTCTCCTTCCTTTAACATCCAATATATTAACAAGCTTCTCTCCAAGATAGAAGGTTCTAATCCTAGAGGAAACTGGTATGCCTCAAGGGTCCACCTGGAAGGCCAGCATTAGAAGGTAGACACAAGGAATCCCTAGAGCAAGCTGACTAGTAAGACTAGCCATATCAGTGAGCTCTGGGTTTGACTAAGAGACCCTGCCTCAGTGAACAAGGTAGAAGAGCCATGGAGAATGATTCCTGACATCAACCTTGTGTGTCTCCATGTGTATGACATGCATGTATATGCACACACAGACACATAGACATACAGAAAACAGAATCTATTATATCATAATATCTGTTGAATTAATTAATTAGTTAATGAATTAATTTAGTGTAGCATATGTATGAGTGTATGCTGATATATTCATGTTGGGTGGATTTGGAGTCCAGAGGTTAGTATTGATTGGGCTAATAATGATATTCTCATTGACATTTCTATCTTACTTAAAAATTTATTCTTAGTCCATTTCTTTCTGGGGTGGTGCATATGCCGTAGCATGTGTGTGAAACTCAAGAGGATCGTTTGTGGGAGGTGGTTCCATCCTTCCACGATATGAGACCTGGAGATTTAGGTTTTGGGGTTTGCCAGCAACTGCCTTTATCAATGAAGGCACCTCTTGAGCCTTCCACTTTGTATTTTGAGATGGGATTTCTCACTGAACCTGGAGCTTGCTGATTTGGTTAGACTGGTTGGCCAGAGAGCTTCAGAGACCCATGTGTGTCACTCTAGTGCTAAGTTTATGGCCACAAGCCACCATGCTTAGATTTTATGTAGGGCCTGGGGATCCAAAAATAGGCCCTCATGCTTATACAACAAGCACATTGCCTCTGAACCATCTCCACAGCCCTGTGTTCACAGACTTCAGAAGCATACTGCATTATCCCACCGTGTTATGTGAGAAACAGGACCCACGGGTAAGCTCTGACTCCTAGCTTGGTCCCTTGAAATTCCTTTTTCATGTTCAGACTTCTATAACACAGCGTCACTCCTTACTTACCTTCCAAACAGGAAAGCAAATATTTGTGCAGTGCCAATGGCGTTCTTGTAATTAGGAGGTAATATTGAGCAGTAGCCACGTCTGAATTGAGACACTCGGGCAGGAGAGTTAAGTCAATTTGTTCTGGGATCAATAGATGAGGTCATAGTTGACAGAGGACCTGATGTTTCCTTTTTTGTTTAATTTGGGGGATATGTACGTATTTATTGGTGTATGTATGTATGTATGTATGTATGTGTTGGTACATGCTTGTGTGTGTGAGTTTTATGTGGCACTATTCCTGAAAAAGCAAGGAACTAATGACAAACCAAAATATGGATACCTTCTGTCTTAGTCAGGGTTTCCATTGCTGTGAAGAGACACCATGACCAAGGAACCTCTTACAAGGACAACATTTAATTGGGGCTGGCTTACAGGTTCAGAGGTTCAGTCCATTATCATCAAGGTGGGAGCATCACAGCATCCAGGCAGGCATGGTACAGTACAGGAGGAGCTGAGAGTTCTACATCTTCATCTGAAAGCATCTAAGAGAAGACTGGATTCCAGGCAGAGGATCTTAAAACCCATTCCCACAGTGATACACTTCTTCCAACAAGGCCACACCTCCAAATAGTGCTACTCCCTGGGCCAAGCATATTCAAACCACTGCCCTATCAAAGTCCAACTGAAAGACCCCTGAAGGGTGACCCTCACTCGGGTCACTGAGAGGGCGTGGACCCAAAGATACTCCAGAGACCGTCTTACTACAATCACATGAGTCAGGTTTATTATCGGAGCTCTGGGCCGATATGTGCCTCACGCAGGAGGTAGAGGAATCGACCCCGAGGCCTAAAAGCTTAGGGTTAATATAGGCAAAGGCCGGGGGGTGGGGTGGGGAGGAAGGGGGTTGTGGTGCAGTCACACACAATTGGTTGTTTCAAATACAATGTGTGTAAGCAGATCCTGGGCAGAGGTTTGACTAATCCCACGGGAACAGTCTCTGGTTCCTGTGGCCTTGGGACCCAGTGCGGGTGCTTATCTGAGCCAACAGACTATCTGGCTGAATTTAATTCGCAAGTCCTTGAGACCTTTGGTGGGAGTTTTTCCAGAGGAGCCTAAGTCAAACATCACGGGAACAGATGGGTGTTTCAATATTGTTCTTGTTCTCAAGGAATTATCCTTGAGCATCTTCCTATCTCTTACAGCTGGCTGATTCCCGGAACACTCAATTGACCTTTGTTTCTCCAGCTCTGCATCTTTTATGATGGCCTTGGGCTAGGGAGTTTGCTGACCTGTATTTTTAACTACTTGCATTTGTAAATCAAGGCTTTCTTCTACACTAACTTCAAATTTTTTCTTCACAACTTGATGAGCCAGTAAGTTATTGAGGTTACTTAAGGGAATATGAGTGAGAAGCTACTTTGGAGCAGAATGGCTCAAAGACAGTTGCATCAGTAAAGCCCACCATAGTGTGGATGACACAAAAGTTGGCAGCTTGGAACACACTAAATAGCCTTCAGGTAGCTCAGCAGATAGGACAACATCCTTTCCAGGTGACTCTGTTGGTCTGATACCCTTCCAGACTGTTTGTCTGGTTCTGTCTTCCAGGCAGTTGCTCTTAGAATCTTCTAGGCAGCTTATCTTGATGGAGAGGAACACTTAGCACTCTTTTCTGCTTAGGTATACCTGGGGAGGGAGAAGCCTCATGAATCTGGTCAGTTTCAGGGACTTCCTGAAGCCCTTGAATTGTTTACTTCCTGAGTTTAATAAGCTTCTCTGCAAGATAAAAAGTTTTACCTCTGATTAGGCAGTCTTGTTGTTACCTCCCTGTAAACATCTTAGGTCTTTGTGAGTTTTTCTCCAAGACAAAAGGTTTTAATCTGGGAGGAAACACATACACAATAGTGTATGGATATGTATATACACCTGCATGGACAGGTATGTGCACAATACCTCAGGTGTTGTTCCTTACGGGCCTTCATTTTTGAGACAGAATCTTTCAATCTCTCATTGGCCTGGAGCTTGCTTTACAGTGTCAGTCTTTTTAGCCAGCTACCCCCAAGGTGCTTCCTGTCTCCATTTCTCAAAGCTGGCATTGCAAATGACACTATCCCTGGCTTTTTACATATGTTCTCAAGATCAAACTCAAGAACATGGCAGCCACTTTGATTGAGTTCTTTCTTCAGCACCCCCCCACCACCATTTTAACACAATTGTTTATGTGTGTCTCTCTCTGTGAGGGTTATGCACATGAATTTAGGTACCCGGGGATGTCAGAAGAAGCTCTTGGATCCCCTGGAATTAGAAGTTCATGTGGTTGCTAGTGGCCTGATATGTATGCTGGGAACTGAATCCAGGCCTTCTCTGAAACTAACATATGTTCTTAACCTCTAAGACATATCTTCAGTCCCTATCTTCCCTTTTTTTGGCACTAGAGTATGGCTATTAAAGGCCCTCTGGCCTTGAACTTGTGTTAAAACTATTGACTCGACCTTGGAAGTATATATTCATCTGGGAGTAAGCTTCCTTTTGGGTGACATTTACTATGCATGGGGAGTGTTTTAATGGTATTTGAGGTTTTAGGGAAGCCCCTAAGAGCTAGGCATATATTATGTACATCTCCAAAAAGAGGGTTTAACTAGTCTTGGTAGAAGATATGTGTAGTGAAGCAGTCTCAGGTTGCAGTCATCTTGGAGAAGGAAGCTGGAGTTGTTAGTTTTTGGACATACTGGTCAATCCTTTCTAAACTCTCTCATGCTTGGGCCAGAGGAAGACTTTGGCATGCATCTGAGCCTGAGTCAGAGGCATTGGCCCTTGTTAATAATACACATTAACTCAGGACTTCACCCATCCCTTACATTCACAAAGGGCTTCCATGACTACTACCCCATCATATGTGGTGTGGTTGATTGTTGTTTCTACTGTAGTTTCTGCAAGATGACACCGAAGAACTCATCTCTGTCAATGATGGAAGGATTTCAGGATATGACCACTTCTGCTCCATAGAATAGTCAGGTCATCATGGACAACTGTACCCATTGGGCTGTAGTGTGTTCTTTAGGCTTGCTGTTGTTTGAGATAGTTTGAGTTTCACAGGTTTATGTAGACTAGGAGATAGCTTAGTCTACCATTGCTCTACCTGTGGGTCATGACCTCTTTGACAAACCTCTATCTCCAAAATATTTACATTATGATTCTTAAAAGTAGCAAAATTACAGATATGAGGTAGCAAAAGAAATAATTTTAAAGTTGAGAACCACTGACTGGCTTAGTCTATAGTGTACTCAGTCTGTATAAGCATGAGGACCTTAATTTGATTCCCCAGATCCAACATAAAAATAATCTGTTCCCTCTTGCACCTTCTTTCCCTATACCTGATTCCCATCCCCGATCCCCTTCTCACCCCTTTCTCCCACCTAGTTCCCTCCCTCCCTCCACCTCTGATGACTATCTTGTTTCTCCTTGTGAGATTTGCACATCTTCCCTTGGGCCCTCCTTATTACTTAGTTTCTTTGGGTCTGTGAATTGTATGTATGCACAAGAAAAAATATGTCTTTATCTTGTATTTTATGGCTAATGTCCACTTATAAGTGAGTATATACCATGCATGTTTTTCTGGGTTTGGGTTATCTCACTCAGGATGATATTTTCTATTTCATTTGCCTGCAAATTTCATGATGTCTTTGTTTTAAATAACTGAATAGTATTCCATTGAGCAAATGTACCACATTTTCTTTATCCATTCTTCAGTTAGGGGATATCTAAGCTGTTTCCGGTTGCTGGCTATTATGAATAAAGCTGCTATGAACATAGTAGAGAAAGTGTCCCTGTGGTATAGCAGGGAATCTTTTGGGTATATGCCCAGGAGTGGTGTAGCTGGGTCTTGGGGTAGAACTATTCTCAAATTTCTGAGAAACCACCAAATTGATTTCTAAAGTTGTTGGGGAAAGTTTGGACATCTCTGGGAGTAACTGGAGACTTAGGACTGGAGAAGTTCTGGGAAGTCTATGAAGTTGATCCTAGATGAGATTCCTAGCAGCAGGAGATATAGAGACTGAAGTGGTCACCTCCTGTAGACAGGTGAGACTTCCAGTCGAAGGAGGGGGACATCAACCCACCCATAAAACCTTCAATTCAAAATTTGTCCTGCCTACAAGATGTCCAATGATAAAGATGGAGCAGAGATTGAGGGAATGGCCAGCCAATGATGGGCTCAACTTGAAACACATCCCATGTAAGATAGACAATCCCTGACACTATTAATGATACTCAGTTATGTTTGCAGACAGGAGCCTAGCATAACTGTCTCCTGAGAGGCTTCATCCATCAGCAGATGGAAACAGATGAAGAGATTTACAGCCAAACATCAGGCAGAGTTCAAGGAGTCTTGTGGAAGAGTAGAATATGAAACTGATGAGCTGGAGGGGTCAAAGGCACCACAAGAAGACCTACAGAGTCAAATGACCTGGTCCCATGAGGGCTCACAGAGATTGAACCGCCAACAAAGAGCATGCAGGGGCCTGAGTTAGGCCCCCTAGACATTAGTAACAGATGTGCAGCTTGGTCTTCATGTGGGTCCCCTAACAATTGATGTAGGAGTTGTTTCTCATTCAGTTGCCTACTATTGGGTCTCCTTCCCCTAGCTCCTATCTGGACTTCCTAGTTGGGCCTCAGTGGCAGAGGATATGCGTAGTCCTGCTGTAACTGGATGTTCCAGGGTGGGGTGGTATCCAGGAGGGTCTTCTCTTTTTCTGGGGAGGGGAGGGGGTCATGGGGGCGGAGATTTGTAAGGGTAGGACTGGGAGGAGAGGAGGGACTGGATGTGAGTCGAGATAGGGATGCAAAGTGGATTTAAGAAAACAAGAAAACAATAAAGAAAACAATGATATCCTCCAAAAACAATTTGGGTATGGCAGCATGTGGTTGTAATCTCAGTTCTGGGGACGTATAGATAGGTGGATCCCTAGGTGAGTTAGGTTAGTCTAAATAGTCTGCTCCAAGATCACGAGAGATTCCATCTCAAAAAACAAGATGGATAGGACTTGAGGAACTATATCTGAGGTTTACCTCTGACCTCCACACATGTACTCACATGCATGTACACACATGCGCACACACACACACACACACACACACACACACACACACGTACAAATCAGCCAGTGTTCTTGGAATTAGGAGGAAACATTAAGGAGGCAAGCATTAAGTTGGAGAGGGATGAAATGGACTTAGGCCAGTGACTGTTGGCTCTCCTTCAGTAGGTTCCGTACACTGCACTTGACCCAGAATCAGCACTTGATGAATATCAGCAGACATTCTTGCCACTGTAATAAAGAATGGACTCTCCCTCCAGGTGGAGACATACTATAGTTTTCTCCCTCAAGAGTTAATCCTGTTGGGCAGGTCAATAATGATCCTGGATCACCACTAGAAAGTCAGGTTCACTGTTAGATAATACACTTTTCCTTCCCAGACTTCCCGCCCCCTAGTGCAGCCCCTACCAATGGTTACAGGTTCGAGTCTGCCATCTTCTCAGTCCTAACTCAGAAGGGCATAACTTTTCTTCTTTTGGGTTTTTTTGATACTTCTTATTTCAGATACTAGCTAGAACTCAAGCATGCTTTAAAATTCCTTATCTTTTTGTGCTTCTTTACTCTTTCTTTAAGAGCTCTCTCACCTGCCAGGTGGCTGCCAGTTGCCCTGTGGTTGACCTCTATTCCATTTCATGGCATAGCTTTTCTCTTCTCCATCTCTATCCCCCTCCTCTGGGTGGTTCTGAGGTTTGCAGGGTGCATGCCCTGATGGTTTCTTTCAAGCTCTAATAAACTACCCTCAAGCTTCTGTTTGAATCTATTCTTAAATTCTTTAATTAATAAGACTAAGAACCCAAAGGGAGGGGTCTTCAATTTCCCAAGTAGCATAAGGTGGTTCTGCTAGGGTTCCCCCAGATCTTTAGGGACACTTCCCCCTATTTACTTATTTAATCAGTGGAGAAAATGAACTTTCTTCCACATCCCTAGATGGCATCACTGCCAGCACTCTTGATGAGGTTATGAAAGGAGGTATCTGACAGACGCAGGGAGGCCTGTGGTGAGTGCCACATCAGGCAGGTAAAATGTATTTGGGGTAATGGGTCAGCAGTCCCTGCTATGTTTCATTCATTGCATCTTAATAGCATGTCCCAGGGATTGGGGGTTGCCTTAGCTCCAGAGGCAATGTAGAATTCTTAGAGCCTGGAAGTTGCAGAAAGTGCCACACTTGACACAGTAACAGCTTTTATCTTGAAGTATTTCAAGAGTGTGGGGTAATCTCAAAGAAGACCTGCAACATGTAGCTCGCAAAGGAAACCTTCAAGAAGCTTAGTGGATCTTCAGGGCTTTCAATAGGATTTAAGTGGCTGAGGAATGAGAGATGGATGAGAGAGAGAGAGAGAGAGAGAGAGAGAGAGAGAGAGAGCCTAACCAGGATGCTTGTGACTATTCATATGATTAGCAGGAGCAAATTAAATGAGCAGACACTGAGTTGTGTTTCCAGAATCCACTTTAAAGCCAGTGATGAGACGTGAGCTTGTAAAATCAGTGCTGGGGCTGTGGGGGGGGGGAGGGGGCGGCGATAGAAAACTCTTTGTGATTTTTTGGCCAGTCAGCCTATTGGAATCAGGAAACCCCAGGCAGGTCCCAGCCACAGACACGTTCTTCTTGATAAAAAGTAGCTCTCGAGGAACGACACCTGAGTTCGACTTCTGACCTCTGCATGCACAATGCACATACACCTGCACATGCACGAGCATGGGCCTGTGCACACTGAATGTACACTGGAATCTCATTCCCAGTGACTCTGAATTGATTTGTGTAACGGGAATTTTAAAGCTCCTCAAAGCTCCCCAGCTCAGGGAAACCACCCCCCCCCAAACCTACTGCCTGGCAAAAAGGCATTGATGATGGAGCCTTGACTATTTCTAGGTATACAGATGTTCAGAGTGCTGCCACTTGTTGGCTTTGGGTCTTAGTTCTAGCCCATTTTTAAGCTCTTGAATTCCATGTTGAAAACCCAGCCAATTCAGCACAAACCATAAATCAAAACCTGATCTTCCTTGTGCTTAAGTTTTATTATATTTTTTTTTATCTCCTAAGCTCAAAAGAAATCGGTTCTACATCACTTTAAAAAATATACCGACTCAGTTAAATGTAATTTTCTCTAAAGCCAATTGCTTAATTAGACAATAATATCAGAGAAATTGACCATTATATCTGGTTACCGACTTTTCAGATGGCCTGTTCCCATTTATATTCTTTGCAGTTGGTTTTTTTTAAAGCATGAAAATAATTTATTGAGATTGTTCTTTGAAGCTATTTTAATAGCTTAATAGCTTTTTAATTTTCAAATCATTTATACTCATCAGTTGGGGCCAAGGAGGGACTCAGACAGACTCTTGCCGAGCGGCTATTATTTTGTCTTCGGTTAATAACTGTCTATACTTGGAAGGAAAGCTGAGGCAAGCACAGGCATTCCCCACTATTGATGATGTCAGAGGGGGCTTCAGTGTACACGAGGAACCTAGGGCTGGAAGCCTTAATAAGAAAAGTGGGGTTTATCCAGGTAACTATCGGGTGCTGGGTAATTTATGTAGATTGTAACATTTTATTTTATATAGCCATACTGGCTGCACATTCGCCACACAGCTGAGGATGGTGTTGGTCTCAGTCTCAGTTCTGGGAATACCAGACTTCACCAACACATTTATAGTCAGGAAAGTGGGGGAGCATCCTGGTTACTTATGACAGCGCTCAATGGGAACTCTCATTGGCCTTCATTCATAGACAAGAAAGAATTATAGTCTAGGTCCAATGACTTGCAGAAATCACAAGAGTTCGTGATGAAACCAGGTTCTGAGCCCAGTCAGCTTCATCTACTCTCTGTCTTTTTCTGTCTCATGAAACCGAATCTCAATAAATATCACAAATCAACATAGAACAATCTGCACCAACAAACAGGTCCCATGACTAGTTTTTGGGTAAAAACAAAAAAAATAAGCATGGGAATGTAGAGGGATATTTTCCCACTACATTTGCAATAAAGCTCGGTCATTGGGCAGTATGAAAGGCTGGCAGAGAGGGAAGGAAGCAGAGGAGGAGAGAAGATGGCTGCAAATCTACGTGTGTCTCTAACAGTCTAAGGTAGTTATAATATCTAAATTAGATAATTGGGCAACAATTCTAATTGTGAGGGCATCTTGTTAACTGAGCGTTTCTAAATATATAAATCTATTGGATAATCTTTAAGCTTTAAGAGTCTTTATACTACCAGGTACCACAGGTATAGCAGGGATGGTCTGGGCTCAGCTGAGCATTGTGGACAGCGTGGTGGATTGGCAGAGCCAGCCAACACGTTGGGGGTCTCGTGGGTGCCAAGGCCTGCACATCTAGCTAGCTGGAGCCCTGGTCAGAGCTGAAGAGTAGCGGGAACATGGCGGATGCCTGGGAACGAGCCAGATTGGGTGCCAATTTCTAAATATTACCCAATACGTGGGGACACTGACTTGTATTTTGTCATGGCAGAACACAGGGTGAACAAGCTGAAGAAAATGACATTGTTTTCTGACATTAGGGAGGAAGCAGAGACTTTATGTTGAATTAGCAAGAAGAACATGTGTTGCAAAAGCTGGGGGTGGGGTAGGCAGCTGAACAGGATGTGCACAACCTTCCCAGTTTGAAGAAGCTCAATTGTATAAAATAAATGATTGTTTCTAAGACCTTAGGCTGACTTACTGTAAACATAGCATCTGGGGTAAGTTGGGTGGAGGACTGAAGCTCTAAAGATTCTGTCTTCCCATCAAGATAGGCTGTATTCTATTTAGAATGCCTGCAACACGCTGATAACTAGTTATTTGCTGAATGGAGTTTGTCTGTTGGTCAAGGAAGGGCCAAATGTGGTTTACTAGATTTCAGAAATCTCCCTTGTTTTAGCAATGAGCCCTAGGTATTTGCCTGTCTCCATGTCTCTCGTGCTTGGGTTATAAGTGCATGCCACCATGCCCAGGTTTTTATGTGGGTTCTAGGGAACAAACTCAAGTCTTTATGCCACCTGAGCTATCTCCCAGGCCTTTCAGTATTTTTAGGAAAAAATTATTTTATTTTGAATTATGAGTATATATGTATGTACATTGAGTGCAAGTATGCTCAGAGGACAGAAGAGGGTGTTAGATCTCTGAGCTGGAGTTAAAGATGGTTGTGAGCTTTCTGGTATGGATGCTGGGAACTGAATGTAGTTCTCTGTAAGAACAGTACAGATGCTTAATCCCTGAGTCACCTGTCCTGTCTTGAAGAAAGTTTCTTATAGGAGGCACTCTGGTAAGCTCTCTCATTGCTTTATTCCACTTGGTCTTCAAAGTTCCAGAAAAATGGCCTTTGGGTGTTTTGGCCATGACGCATGGTTAGAAGAAACCCATGGAATGACATGAGGCCACACGCTCACCCTGTTTTCTGCTCTTAAATCTCTGGCGCTCATCCGTGCTCTATTCTAAGCAATGCCAAACCAATCTTTGCTTGTTCTATCCTGCCGTATAACTTTCTACTCATTTTGAAATTTACTCAAATTCCCCCAACTGATAACAACCAAGTAAAATCAGACCTTGAAAACTTCAAGGCACTGATCCTTCTTTTTCTTCTCTCTTCTCTCTCTCACTCTTCCTCCTCCCCCTCCTCCTCCTCTTCCCTCTCTTCCTCCCTATCTCTCCTTCCTCTTCTTCCTCCTTTCTCTTATTCTCTCCCATTTCATTCTCTCTCCCTATCTTTCTTTGACAAGGTCTTGATAGGCACAGACTGGAATTAAACTCACAATCCTGCTGCCTCAGCCTAATGTAATCTCAGGGCTGGGATTACAGGTGTGGTTGTGTGACACTATTCCTGGATACACGTGAACAAATGTCTACCCACACCAGTTAAGGAACCAACAACAGATACAAATAAAGATCACGCCCAGCTAATGGTGAACTAATGGGTTTATTAGGGTTATTACAGGAAAATGGGTGAGGAGTTAGAGAATCAAGTATATGACGCATAGACAACTGGATCACCAAATGTCCACTCCAGCATGGATGACAGCTCATAAAGATTAGAAACCTGGAGTACACTGAATCACTTCTGGCAGCTGGACAGGTTCCAGGCAGCTCAGTTTGCATCTTTCTTCCAGGCAGCTCCACTGGTCTCTATTTCCTTATTTTGTTCTTACTGCTTATCTAATAAGCGTGGGGAGGGAGAGGCATTAGTCATATGGTCAATTTCAGGGTCTTCCTGCAAACACTGAATTGTTTACTTCCTGAGTTTTAATTATTTCCTCAGAATGTCCCCTTTCTTTAGCATGTACTAATTCTTAGTGAGTGCTGGAAGAAGTTACATGGCCTACTGCTCAATCTTTAAATTTAATTACTAAGTACCATCCTCTCCTCCCTTCTTCCATCCTTTCCTCCCTTCCATTTATTGTTTAACAATCTCTTCCACCCTACAGGGAGGCTTATTAAAACTCAGGAAGAAAAATAAAACAAGTCAATATCAGGAAGTTCCTGAAACTGACTAGCTTCACTAGAGTCCACCTATTTCAAGGTTACCTACACAGTAAGGCCTGCTGACAGATACTCTAGTTTCAGACGAGCCTAGTTGACTTAAGAGGTTCAGACCAGTTGAGCTGCCTGGAAAAAATACCCCTGTCACCGACCTGATGAGCTGACTTCAAGTGAAGCTGCACTTTAGTTTTCCATGTTTCATAAGGTGTTGTCCGTGGGGTGGGCTTTTTGCTATGTGGCTGTCTGTGAGCCATCTATGCGTCTCTAAATCACCTCTCACCCCACCCCTACTTCTGTAGGTAACTTCAGTAATCACATTGGTTCATCAAGTTGGACTCCGATGCCGGCCTCCTCACTTTGGTTTGTTGTTCATTCCCTATGCAGAGTGAACAGAGATGTGTTCACATCTTCAGGGACTAGTGTCACGTGACACCTTCTGTTGTCAGATATGGAACCCAAGGACTCTACGCTTGAACTACACTTCCGGCCCAAGTACGTATCACTTTTCACTCACCCCTTTGCTTATGTTACTTCTAGACCTCACCCTTTCATTTGTGTTAGAAATCTCTGGTGCTTAAGCACACGGTGGGGCGCAAGGAGAGTGTTTCTAAATGAGTGAATTGACTGGGGCCCTTTAAATGCCATTAAATGGTGTCATGCCTGTATCAAAACAAAGAATGGTGGGATGAGTGTCATCTGCAGACACAAAGACTCCCAGGGAAACCCTTTGTGACTGGGAACATATTCATTCCTTCCAGGGCAGTTCATTTCAAAGTACTTGCGGGCTGGTTTTGTACTGAACCTTATTTCCATAAGCTTTCCTGTGGGCATTAGAAACATAGAATGTTCTCTTGTCCTCAAGCAGTTCAGGAATCCATGAAGAATGAGTTTGCAATACAGGAGAATGAGTTTATAGGGCAGCTGTTACTGCTGGGCTAGAGCATGAGTCTTGGAAAACTGGAACCCAGAGAGTGAGCCAGCCTGGAGGCACAGGAGAAGTCCTATTTGGACTAGGTATTTTTTTTTTTTTAATACAGGATCTCATACAGCCCTGGTTGGCCTCAAACTTTCTATATATCTATGGATGATTTGAATTTCTGATCTTCCTGCCTCTACTTCCAGAATCCTGAGACTCATAAATCCTGGTTTATGTGGAGTTGAGGATCAAACACAGGGCTTCATATATTCTAAGTAAACACTGAAGTACATCTCCGGCCCTGGATTAAGTCTTATGGGTTGAATCAGTGGTTGGCTGAGGGGAAGAGCAGAAAGAATAGTTCAGGGACAAAGAACATGCGACCTGTGAATGCTGTGCTAGTGGAAAGGAGGTTGGTTTTATGGAGTTGGGGAACAGTATTGGCTGAGGGGAAGAGAAGGCAGAATAGCACAGTGGCGAATACCACACGACCTGTGAACGTTATGTTAGGGGGAAGGAGGTTGGTTTTACATAGTTGGAGGACATGGTACATCTCAGGAGGTGGGGCGAGATGAGAAACTGAGCTCAGATTGCAAAGAATTTTGAACTTTTGTAATGTAGGGAGTACAGAGGATGAAGCTGAAGAGTTTTGAGAGAGAGTAGCTTCACAGAAGATATGGTTCTCAACATCTGCCTTCACCTTGTGTGTCAGCTGGGCAGTCACATCTGTGCACAAACTGCCTTAGTTGTAAAGCTGTAAGAGCTCTCCATCATTGGCCACCAGGAGTGTACCTTCTAAACAGCGAATCTTCATATTGGTAGTTTCTTTGTAGAATCTCAGCCAAGAAGACAGAAGTCCTTCATAACCCATCAATTCTTTTAGGAGCAAGGAGGGGCCATCTGCAGGGTGCCTTGGCTGAAAATGTGTAAACCCATCACATTCCTGCAGCCTCATGTTGATTGGGTAGTTAATGAGCAATTTTGCAGTATTAGCTCTCTGATTAGTTAGCTATTGTGTGACTTCCTTGGGGGAGGTGTGGCAAACATTTATTCTTTTCAGACAGGGTACCTATGGCACATCGAGTGCCTGCCTAACTTAGTGAATCAGTAGGGTTGCACACAGAGCATGAGTGAGATGTTGCTTACAGGAACGTTGATAACTCAAAAGCTGCATCTTCACTGAAAAGTTCATCTTAGCATGGATTTTGACTCGTTTCATCCAAAGGAAGGGCTCCACTAATAATGTGCATATAGTTGAGCCAGAGAGCCTCCTCTCCCCAGAAACTGTTATTGCTTATATAGCCTTGGGTAGGCTCCTTATGAATCTGTAAGTTTCAGGAGCTTCCTGAGATTTGTGAGTTTTATTTACTTCCTTAACCTTGTATTTGTTGTTATTGTTTATTTGTTCCTTACAGTGTCTTAAGAAGTCTCCTTGCCTTCCTGAGAGGGGGTGCTGTATTCTGGATGCAATACCTCTACAACAGCAGCAATGATAAATAGCTATATTAAAGTTAACTACATTTAACCTTGATCCTGTCAAGTGAAAGATTTGTAGGCTTAGAGTGTGACATTGGGAAAGAATAATTTATTTTATTGTTCCTAAATGTCCAAGGAATATTTCTCTGTGTGTGTGCACATGGTTATATTTGTGAATATGTGGATGTAAGCACACATGTGTATCTGTGTGTGCATGTTTGTGCATGTGGAGGTTAGAAGTCAACTTCAGGTCCCCTTCTCAGTCATTCTCTAGCACATTATTTAAATCTCCCTCCCTCCTTTCTTCCCTTCCTTCCTCTCCCTACTCCCCGTCTTCCTCCTCTTCTTCCTCTCTCTCTCTCTCTCTCTCTCTCTCTCTCTCT
>NW_021604614.1:3277626-3280948 GCF_004785775.1 Grammomys surdaster
CTCTCTCTCTCTCTCTCTCTCTCTCTCTCTCTCTGGTTTCATTGGTTCAGCAAGGGTGACTATTCAGTTGGACCTCAGGAATCTGCTTGTCTCTGAATCCCCAGGACTGAGAATACAAAATGCCTGGGAATTTTCACATGGCTCTGGGCATCTGAACTCAAGTCTTTATGCCTATGTGATATTCTAGTACTGTCTCTTGTTCTAATAAAACACTCTGACAAACACCAATATGGGAGAAACAATATTTAAACAATATTTATTTGATTTACACTTCTTGGTCAGAATCCATCACAGAGGAACATCTCTGTAGGAACCTAAGGCAGGAACCATGGAGGCTTCCTCTCAGTCTTACTCACAGACTCATGCTTTCTTATGCAACTCTTCTGCCTGGGGATGGTGCTGCCTACAGAGAGCTTTGGTCCTCCTATTTTAAGTGATAACCAAGACAAGCCTTCACAAACATGGCCATGGACCAATCTGATCCTGGCAATTCCTTACTTGAGATTCTCCGTAGATGACTGTAGGCTTTGCCAAGTTTATAACTGTAGCTAACTAGGACATATGGCAAAGCACTTGGTACCAATGATGCCATTCCCAGAATATGAAGCTCAGGTTCCAATCTTTAACTTCCACAGCAACTAGAGCGAGAGCAGCATGGATGGAGCACTCTGTAGCTGAGCCCTGTACCAGCATCCCACTAACTTTCAGAATGTAGTGCTGGCCTGGATTCCCTGCTGTGACTTCAGCTATAGGTACCCCTGGGATGTCTGAGCATCATGGATCTGCATCTTCTCAGTTGAACCACTCTCTTTCATGATCCATGCAGGTCAGGAAATGGTAAGATAATGGCCATATGCCTTTTATAAGACACTTGATCACCTTTACAATCCAATGTCTACTTGGGGACTTCGGAGCTACTTTAGATCCTTACCACATGAGCCAATTGTATACCTCCTCCTAGCAAAGTGGAGATGCTGCTTCCCTACAGTTGACCTTGTTGGTCCAGAAACTCAGTATCAAGGGATGGATAGTACAAGAAAAGATAAGGATGAAGTAGAAATGGAGGGATTTGGCATAAATAACCTTAAAGTGTTCCCATAAAAGGTTCAAGTGTTAAAGGTTTGATTGGGAGCTTATGGGATTTGGGGAAGCAATCGATCCTGAATCTTGAGGGCTCTGATTTAACCAATGAGTTAACTCCTTGATGGATTCAATATCATGGCAGTATTGAGAGGTAGAGAAAGGAAGGAGGTGGAGTTTAGTTGGAGGGAGTGGGTCCCTGGGGGTCTGCCCTACCACATGGCACAGAGCACTATGGACTGAGAAAGTCAAACGTAGAAAACAGTAGACAGCATCTCCATTGTGCAGGGAGGAAGAATGCAAGTGGACACACGTTCAGGGTCTAAAATGCATCTAGAGGATACACCTTGTTCCTGACCCATTCTCCTGTCTGTCATGGGGTGAGCAGCTTTCCTCTCTCATGCCTTCTTTGCCATAGCATTCTGCCTTACCACAAGCCCAAACTGATGGAACTAGCTGACCAAGGACTGAGACCTCCGAAATCGTCAGCCAAAATAAGTCTTTATGCCTGTGTGGTATTGACGTTTCTCTTTTGATGTTGTTTCTCTCAGGTGTCTGTTACAGTGATAGTTTGACTAACCCTACATCCTTTGGGGTTTGTTTTACTTTCTGGGATGTGTGTGTGTTCATATATAGACACGTGCAGGGGCACACATATGTTGAGGCCAAAGATCAGCTTCTAGTGTATGTTTCTCAGGCACTGTTTACATTTTTTTTTGATAGAGTGTCTCCCACTATCATGGGGCTTGTGCAGTTAGGCTACACTGGCTGAACAAGTCCTAGGGATCTGTTTATTTCTGCCTCCCTCTCTAGTGCTGGGGTTACAAGTGGGTGCCATCACACCCAGGGTTTTTAAAGTGAGGTTTTGGGGGTTGAACTCATTCCTCATGAAGACAAGGCAAGCACCATTCTAACTGGCCATCTTCTCAGCCCTTTGGTTTTCTTGAAATGTCCAAGGTAACTTCCAGATACCTGTTTCACTATAAAGAGGAGCTTTCATTCATCCTCCTCAGCTACTCTGCCCCTGATAACTGCAGGTAGGTCATCTCTAACATGAAGATTGATCACCACACCTGTACCTCCTCACTCCGTTCTTTCTCCTTCTTTCCATCTCCTGCTCTTTCCCTCCCTCCCTCCCTCCCTCCCTCTCTCCCTCCCCGCTGACCCAGCATCTCTCTGTGTTACCCTTCATACTCCTCTTGCTCCAGTCTCCTAAGCTCTGGGATCACAGACTTGAGCCTTTAGACCCAGTTGCTGAGGAAACACGAACGTTAGCTTTTGCTTCAAACATTCAGACTTTTAAAGCGCGAAGGACATACATAATTCATAATTCCAATTTTAAAGTCCTTTAATGTATTATGTTTATTTCATGTTTTTAAAAAGCGCACACTGGCTGGGGAGTTGGCTCTGTTGGTAAAGTACTTGCCATGTAAACACGAGGATGTGAACTTGATCCCTCAAGATCCACATTAAAACAAGCCAGGCACGTCAGCTCACGGCCATAATTCCAGTGCTGAAGAGGTGAAGACGGAAGGGATGCCTGACACTCATTGGTCACCAGTCTTGCCAAACAGGTGAGAGACCTTTGCTTGAAACATAAGGTGAACAGGGACTGGGGAGGACACTGGTGTTGACCTCCCGATGCCCTCATCCACTGCTAGATAGCAGCTTCTTCTGACTGAAACATTCCCTCCGGGAAGGATGATGGAAGCTCATGGGATTCAAGTGGGAAACAAACAGCATGCATCAGGGGAAGCGGAATCTTACAAGATTCTTGAGGACCCTAAGGTTATAGAAGCAGAAAACAACTGCCTGGGAAGGAGACTCGGACCAGTCCAGCTGCTGAGAGGTGATGATCCAACCTGTCCAGCCGCCCACAAGTCATGCAGAGAGCTCCAGAGTTGCAGCTTTCGTGAGTTGTCACTCTTGCTGGGGTACGGAGGGGCTTTTGGTACTATAGCTGTCCTTGAGTCATCTCTGTACCTGGAAGTAACTCCATGATCCAATCAGTAACCTTAATAAACTCACTGGCTTACCATGTTTGACTTTGGTGTAATTATTTATTTTGGTCTGTTGTGGGTTTGCTATTTGAGGTGAGCAGACATGCATGTCTCATATCCCCTGGGAAAAGTCTCACACAGAATACATACGCACACATATGAATACATACATACATATATACATACAACACACACATATTCACACATACACACACATACACACTGGGAAAAGTCTTACACAG